>NC_022012.1:45161880-45164754 GCF_000317375.1 Microtus ochrogaster
CAGTGTCTAAGGGCCGCCAGTGATATACAGAGCTGTGTCCAAGGGCCGTCAGTGTCTAAGGGCCGCCAGTGATATACAGAGCTGTGTCCAAGGGCTGCCAGTGATATACAGAGCAGTGTCTAAGGGCTGCAGGTGATATACAGAGCAGTGTCTAAGGGCCTCCAGTGATATACAGAGCAGTGTCTAAGGACCGCCAGTGATATGCAGAGCAGTGTCTAAGGGCCTCCAGTGATATGCAGAGCAGTGTCCAAGGGCTGCAGGTGATATACAGAGCAGAGTGGAAAGAAGACAGATGGTGTCTTGGCTGGTTTACACCTTTGTGACTGGGGTGACATGCATCAGTCATGAACAGACTTTGTGTTTTACCATCCTGTCTTGTTAGCTTATCTGTTGTAGGCTGCTTGTTTGTTTCCTGGCAGCCCAGACTCCTGAAATAATCACACAGAAACTATATTTTTTAAATCCCTGCTTGACCAATCACTTAAGCATATTGCTAGCTAACTCTTACATCTAGAATTAACCTATTTCCATTATTTTATATTTTACCATGAGGCTCATGGCCTACCGGCAAGGTTCCAGCTGATATCTTATGTCTTTTCCCTCTGGCAGCTACATGGCAGTCTCCCCGACTCCTTCCTTCTCCCAGCATTCAGTTTAGCCCCCCCCCCACCTCTATTCTGCTCTGCACAGCTCAAGGCAGTTTTTTTTTTTTATTAACCAGTGGTATTCACAGCATACAGAGGGGAATCCCACATCACATATTATTCATTTGATTTTCCTTTTTTTTTAAAGGTTGACTTATTTTTATGTTTGAGTGTTTTTCTTGCACAAGAATTTGAAGCATATGCACGCCTGGTACCTGTCTAAGCCAGACGAGGGCATTGTAGACTCTAGAATTTGAGTTACAGATAGTTGTGAGCTGTCATGTGGGTGGGTGCTAGGAAGCAAACTCTGGCCTTCTACAAGAGTCTCAAGTGCTCTTAATCTTTGAGGCATCTCTCTCACCTCAGTTTATGCATTCTTAATTTTTCTTTATGTGTAAATTTTTTTTTTTTTTTTTTTGGTTTTTCGAGACAGGGTTTCTCGGTGGCTTTGGAGCCTGTCCTGGAACTAGCTCTGTAGACCAGGCTGGTCTCAAACTCACAGAGATCCGCCTGCCTCTGCCTCCCAAGTGCTGGGATTAAAGGCGTGCGCCACCATCGCCCGGCTTATGTGTAAAATTTTTTAAGTTAGTCAGTTTATAGGATTCTCTCAAGACTATCCCATCTTATTTATAGGCTTTGATAAGTAAATAATAAGTTAAACCACAAAATATCTGAAGGAGATTAAAGGAAAATCCTCAGCCTGGAATAAAAATGGACTCAGAGCTGATGCTGTAGGAGGCAAAGTGCCTTTCAGATTGGTCAAAGCAAGATGAAGTCATTCAGTATAAAGCATAGCACCGTTGTTCTTGGTCTTTATTTAAAAATACATCGTCACTGGCCAGGAATGTCTTAGACTTGAACCAGAAGAATAAGCATAATGACTTCAGAAGGAGGCACCAGGAACATGTGCATCATGGAATGTCCTTGTGTACTGTATGTCCCTTGACCAGAGGTCTAGAGACCTCTTGTCCCTAGCCTGTGTGAGGTGACCAGCAGCTGGAGAGTCAGGATGGTTCCAGCTGTCACTTCTACCTTTTGCCCTACACATTTGGTTCCTGTCTTTTTCTTTTGCTTTCTGTCATGCCCCACCAATGCTATCTTCTGTGGGAGATATCTTGGTGTCACTTGCCACATTCTGAAGGACTTGCTGTTAACCAAAAAGGAGCAATGCAAATTACCAAGCCTTTCAGTGGCCATTTTTCTGGGAAACTCATTTTCCCACGGCATCTGGATCTGCTGGGCAGACTTTCTGCTGTGCCGTGCCTGCTTATCTCAGTCCTGTGCACGGCATAGGTCCTGTCCCGTTAGCAGGGCCACTCCTGCTTGTTTTTGTTTTCTGCCTAGTAAGAGAGTTGCAAGTCTACGGCACTGTTTTGTCGTCAGCTTGTTCGCGTGTGTGTCTTTAGCTTTTAGGTAATTATTGAGCAACATAAATAGAGCCTCTTGTTCTAACTTTGGAAATGTTTATTAATGGAATCTTCTGTATCCATAGGGTGTGGAGTTTTTTGATGAAAAGCTGAATTCTTTGTGTATGGCCTGGCTTGTGGATCACGGTGAGTAGACAAATTAAAGCAGATATCCTGGGACGCCCAGGCTTCCGCATGTGTCTGAGATGGTCACACATGGCCCTTTAGAGAAGAGGCCTGCAGGGCACAGTGCTGAGGGGAGGTCATTGAGGTTCCACCAGCTTTCTCTGACTGCATAAACATCTCACTTATTTCTCACTGTGTGGCCCTGGCTGGCCTGCCTCTGTCTACTGAGTGCTGGGAGCAGAGGCAGGCACCGCCATGCCCAGCTTGACTACAAATTTGACATTTGTATTTCCTGTTATTTTCTGTTTTAATTGTACTTTCTGTGTTGAGAAATTTCTTTGCCCTGTCCCATCTCCTGCCACCTGTGGGCTTCAGACTCTTAGATGTCCACTTCTTCCAGCCACCGGCTTGCAGCTGACCTGCTGCCTTTGGTGTCCTCAGATGTGCAAAGGTACAGTAGGAGCTGGGGACATTCCTGTGCCCTAGAACAGAGCCAGGGTTTTGATTTCATGAGAGGAAGGCTTTCCTCTGCCTGCTGCTGCTGGGCTGGAGATCATGGGCTCAGGGAAGGGCTCATTGGATAGGGATGGGCAGGTGCCTTTCTGTGCACAGTGTACATGCTCCTTTGTCCCCACCCACCTGGTGTGCACAGTGTACATGCTCCTTTGTCCCCACCCACCTGGTGTGCACAGTGTACA
>NC_022012.1:45165449-45168552 GCF_000317375.1 Microtus ochrogaster
CATGCTCCTTTGTCCCCATCCACCTGGTGTGCACAGTGTACATGCTCCTTTGTCCCCACCCACCTGGTGTGGGAGGGGCTGTGTCAGGTCTCAGACTTGGTAGCTTTGGTTCTGCCTGAGCCCCATTCCAGTGAGTCCCTTCAAGTTCTCATATGATTTTTTCCCTATGAGCTTTGGGTCCATGTTTGGTGGGTGTGATGAGCATCCTGTTGTGACTCCCCAGTAAACTACACTTTATGTAGTGAGGGCATTTTATCTGTGGGCAGGCATTGTGACTAGGTACCAGGAAAGAATAAGAGTATTTGTGTCTGCTTACATCTGTAGGTGGTTTTGTTAACAGCGTATTTGTATCATATGTCTAAGTGAGAAAGGAAGGTTGTGAAGCTGTGTATGACAATCTGTTAGGACATATGTATGGATACAGCTGGTGCTTTTAAACTCCATTGTAAAGACTTCTTTTTTTCTCAAAAGTTAAGTTTTTATACCATTTAAAAATGATAAAAAAATGATCATAGGAAAGGTGCCTTTTTAAAAATTCTGTGTGTGTGTGTGTGTGTGTGTGTGTGTGTGTCTGTGTGTCTGTGAGGTTGCGCATGTGCTTGCAGATACTCTGAGAGGCCAGAGAGGACATCAGACCCTGAGCTGGAGCTGGGATTGCAGACATTTGCACACCTCCTGGCTTGGGTGCTGGGAACTCAACTCTAGTCTTCTGGAAGAGCAGTATGCATTTTCTTAATCACTGAGCCATCTCCCAGTCTAAGAAATTATCTATTTAAGAAGATTTATTTTTGGTAAATATTAGTATGAGTGGCATTTTTATTACCTCCTTTGAAAGCTAGCCTTCTGGATGAAGACAGGCTTTTTTATTTTTTCCTTTCAAATTTTGAAGAACTTTTAAGGTCCAATATTCTACAAGGAGATTCATGACACCTCTTCTGTGTAGGAGTACTTGCTGTATGCAACCTGAGTATTTTTTTCCAACTTGAGAACTGGTGGAGTTTAGGTATAGAGACTTCACGACTCCCTGATGCCATGGCTGGATGGTGGCTGAGAATGTCACTTCACCGTGGGCTTTCCATCTCTGCCATCATCATCATCATCATCATCATCATCATCATCATCATCATCATCATCATCATTATTATATATTCCTTCTTTTCTCTGTGAGACATTGAGACAGGGTTTCTCTGTTTAGCCCGGGCTGTCCTGGAACTTGCTCTGTAGAGCAGGCTGACCTGAAACTCAGAGATTACCTACCTCTGCCTCCCAAGTGCTAGGGTCAAAGGTGAACACCAGCAGAACACAGTATCCTGTGTTTAAGAGTTTAAAAGCTTTTGCATTTTAACTTAGAATTTTATAATTGGGAGAAAAATTATGTTTTTCACAGTGAGCAGATTTCTTTGGGAACGTCCCCTACCCTCCTTGGGCATGAAACCGCTGAAGACCACTGTGAGCAGTGGAGAAGCTGAGGGAGGAAGAGAGCATGAAGGCTGTGTTTTTGTCAGTGGGCAGTGTGGACACAAAGGGAGGGCTCCATGAGAGGAAGTTAAACAAAAGTTCCGGGTTTTGTTTTTCTGAGTGGTGGGGGCACTTCATTTATTAATTTATCTTTTATAGGACAAAGAAAATATTAAAGTGAGAATAGTCAGAGTTAGATAGTTAAAAAAAGCTTTTCAGATCAGCCTGACCGTGAGGGGAAAGACAGACATACAGACAAAACAAGGAGTGAAAACTGGCAGAACTCGGGAAAGGCTTGCATTCCTCTGAAAACAGAAGTGAGAGGTGCCAGGAACATAGTAGGCATCTGGCCAAGTAGAGTTCAGTGCAGTTGAGGTCTTGGTCAAGGCTCTGTCTCTGGTTACTTTCACGGTGGAACCCTGTGTTAGTAACATTGTAGTAAGAACAATCATTTTATTAAAATAAAATATTTATTAAAAACCAGTAGCTAGGAGAAAAACATGGCACTGTCGTCCTTGGACACGAGCATTTTAGAACTGCGGTGGCTGTGCAGGATTATCACCAAATATGCGACCTTAGGTTTGCACAGAGTTTGTTTTGGGTCTGTGTGAAAAGCAAGAAGCTGAAGACGTTCTCTTGCTCTCTCCTGCAGTATATGCTATCCGGGAAGCTGCCACCAACAACCTCATGAAGTTAGTGCAGAAATTTGGTACAGAGTGGGCCCAGAATACCATCGTCCCTAAAGTGTTAGTAATGGCGAATGATCCTAATTACCTGCATAGGATGACCACTTTATTCTGCATTAATGTAAGTATTACACAGTACTATTCCTAAACTCAGGCATCAAGTTATTCTTGGTATATTTTTAAGTTCTGAATGAGCTATCTTCTCTTTGAGGTGCATTTTGTATACTGAACAATTTGGATAATTAGAGAAAAGGTTGATTTAAAAATCTGGAGCGGGAGAGATGGCTCAGTGGACAGGAGTGCCCCTGTTCGCCTAGAGGACCTGAGCTTGGTCTCAAGCACCCCTGTCAGGTAGCTTACAACTTTTGTAACTGCAGCTGCTGCTGCTGGTGGCTCTGACTCCTCTCATCTCCCACATCATCCTCCTCCCCATGAATTCACACAGTGTGATATAAAACTAAATATTTAAAACTTGCTGTATTTTAAGTACTGCCATTTTGTTGTATGTTTTGGTGTAGGTCTTTCATTAGAGCCACCTCATGTTCCTTAGATGTTCAAGTAGGAAACATTTTTCTGTTGGTCAGTTGCCTTACCTTTAAATATTAGTTTCTCTGGATTTCGGGTGTATTAAGAAAGTTTTAAATGTGCCATGTTACTTGTTTTCCTAGGCACTGTCTGAAGCCTGTGGTCAGGAAATAACCACTAAGCAAATGCTGCCCATCGTATTGAAAATGGCAGGAGACCAAGTGGCCAATGTCCGCTTCAATGTGGCCAAGTCACTACAGAAAATTGGACCAATTCTAGATACCAAGTAAGAGTTTAGTGTTGCTCTTGGTTTGAAAGTGTCACCTCATGGTGGGAAGTAATAGTTAAAATAAGCGCAGGGATTTCTTCTTCTCCTATTTTTTTCTTTCTTCTCCTCCTCTTCCTCTTCCTCTTCCTCCTCCTCCTCCTCCTCC
>NC_022012.1:45168652-45189877 GCF_000317375.1 Microtus ochrogaster
TCTCTCTCTCTCTCTCTCTCTCTCTCTCTCTTTCCCTAGAATCTGGGCTTATTCAAAGAATTCAGCCCTCAGTTTTGAGACTGTCTAATTTGACGTTTACATTTATGTTCTGGTTATGTATAGAACACTGCCCCAAAGCGAATTTCACCAAGAACTTCTTTAGAAATTATTTGATATACTTGTTGAAGCATGATTAATAAAAACTCAGAGACAGATATTGGGATTCAACCTGAAGACCAGAAAAGCAAAGCAGTCAGCCACTGGCTCTTACCTCGACCTCAGTCCAAAATGGTGATCCTGCCTCTGGGAATCTCAGAATGAGACTGTGACTGAGAGCTGTCTCCTCCTATCTTATATTCCTCTCTAGTGCTGGGAGTAAGGGCGTGCTCAACTACCACCTGGTTTCTGTAGCACCCTAGTGTGGCTACTGGGATTAAAGGTGTGTGTCATTGCTGTATGGTTTGTAAGGCTGGCCAGTGCGGCTGTTTTACTTTTCTGATTCTCAGGCAAGCTTTATTTGTTAAAATACAAATGAAATGCCACTACAACTTGTCATATTTGTCAGTATTTAAAAGTATTTTCATTTTAAATTAAAAAACTAACATAGGTCCCAAACTCCAAATTCCATAGCAGACTGTATCATAGCGGACTTCTCTGTCCCGCCAGTCATCTCTTCACAGTTCCTTCTGAATTTCAGTGCCTTGCAGGGGGAAGTGAAACCAGTGCTGCAGAAGTTAGGTCAGGATGAAGACATGGATGTCAAGTATTTCGCCCAGGAAGCTATAAGTGGTATGCATGTTGTTTAGTGCTAGACTGGTTAGTGGGAGTTCTCCTCTACTCTGTGAGCAGTGGGAAATGGCAGGTGTCGGGCATGATGGGAGACAGAGGGTGGCAACACCTGCTATCCTGGGCCTGTTTGCTTAGGGATTTCTCTGCTCTTGCTGGGCTTGGGAGAACACACTTGTATTCCCAGCTCTTGGGAGCCTGAGACAGGAGGATGTCAGAGTAGAGGATTTGGGCAACATTGTGAGACCTTTTCTAAAATAGAAATGTCTTGACCCATTTTCTCAGTTCTATGTGTAGGATGCTGATTCTTACTGGCAGGAGCAGTTTTGGTTTGGACTCAATAAGTCTTTAACTTGCAGACAGCCTGACAGAGTGCAGGGCCACAGTGAGAGCTCAGGTTCATGCTTTTCTCAGTGTTACATACTAAATGTTCACATAGCAACCGTTCATGAACTTTCTGTACCACTAACATGATTTTGTTTGGAATTTTCCAGTTCTTGCGTTGGCATAAAAGAGGAACAGGAGGGAAAAGCCTTTACTAAATTCTTATCACAGATCTCTAGTCAATGTGTTCTTACACTGGGTGGAGAAACATGGAAACCTTCAAGATCTCATCCAAGCAAATGGCAACAACTTAGAAGAAATCAGATTTCAGTGACTTGATCCTTTCTAAACATGAACTGAGAATGGTTTTCTTCTCTCTTGTCGGGATAACGTTAAAGCCTTCTACTGACCAGGCACTGATACCCCTTGCACAGTCCCCCCAGTGCTTTTTCCTGCACCATCGAGGCTCCTGCCTCCTCCTTTTTGAGTCAGGCCCCAGCCACTTAAGATTCCAGACAGAGCCTGGATGGATTTGGACCCCGACAAAGTGGAGTGATTCTTATGTTTACACGTCTCTGTGCCTCTAGCATTCCAATGTTCAAAGTAAATGGTTTAGAATAACTTACTTATAATTGTCCTCTTGGAAGTTGATACTGAGACTTGACTGTAGTGAAAGCCACTTTCTGGTGACAATGGTTCGCATCAGTGACTCACATGAAAGGAGATGTGGAAGGTTAATGTATTGGTTGTTCTGGTTTTCATTTGCTCAGTTTTGGCTGTAATCATGTCGTGCAGAAGCCTGAAGTGGGTTTATCTTGCTGCTAATGTGTGATGTTGAAAGGTATCAATTTCAACGGCTCAGCACTGTGACTGCCTTCAAAACTCATAAGGAACTTTAGTGCCTCCTACTACACTATGATTCTACTGTTTCATTGTGAAGTTTTATGTTTCAAGTAAGCGTAGGAACCACTGGTCCCTGGTTCTGCTTCCAGCGATGTTAGCATCTTGCCGTTGCTACACTGTGCAGTATCAAACTGAAGTTTTGCTGCTCAGTGTCAGTGATGCTGGAACATTTTTTTACTTTTGCACTAAAAACTTCATTAATTTGTCCTGAAATTTAAAGTAGTAAGTAGGTAAAGTTGAAGGTTTGCTGAAGCAAATTGTTTATGGAAGGCTACTTGACACTGTTTAGGAAACATCCGCTTATCAGTGGGCATGCTGATTGCCCATCACCCTGTCCAGTTAGAACGCCCTTTTTCCGTGAGCAGCTCGGACAGGGTCCCACCTTTTCTGGTGACTCTTCTGGATTATTTACGTGTCTCTCACCCAACAGACTCCTTGTCTCCAGTGGACTCAGTCAATGGGGTTCGTCTGCAGCCTGGTTTTCTCAGTGTGCCTCACCATGTAGTTTGCTGTTTCCATTTTGGTTTCTGAATTGTTGATTTTAGTTACAAACTCTTTTAGATATAATAAGCCCTGCTCTGTTTTGTGAAGGCCCAAAGATACTTACAAAACTTTGTACATTAAACATAAGTTACAGAAAACCAAGTTTGTGTAAATGCTTTTATCATACCTTAGAAAAACAGAACAGAAAATTTCTTTCAGAGATTGTGTACCTGTATTTTAAACTGCTGGATTACTTTGTAGTAAGTTTCCATTTTATGTGTTTTAGGGTGAAGGTATGAATATTTTCCTAAGCAAAAAGATTCTCATTTTAGTGCCTTAAGTTACTGTGCTGTAAACATTATAGTTTCTTTTTGGCATCACCTGCAGGCTATATTCCTTTTTATTGAGTTTTATGTTTGGAAGATTATTGTGTTGATTTTGGTTGGAAATGCCACATGCTACACTCACTTGGGAATAAACTTGGAAAGCATCCCCGTCTTGCTACCTCCAGCCTTGTGCATTTACCTTTCTGCCAAAAACTATTGAATGTTCAAGGGGGTGGGGGGGACGACAGTGAACCCTTGTCTTCTCAAATAAAGGTCATATAGCATACAGGGTCTGTTTTTGGGTGGCAGTTACAGGCTTCACTATTCTTTCTGATGTACACAGTGAACTCTTGTGGTACCTGCATAGCTGCTCTTTAGCTTCAGTCTGGCCATTTTCTTCACATACTACTGTTTATACTTGATTTCTTCACAAGCTCCTTGATGCTGGCTTGGTCTGTTTTGTGTTGTACTGCTGCCTAGACCAGTGTCTGGTGTGTATTGTTGGTGCTATTAAAATCCTGTTCACTGAGTGATTGATTTCTAAAGTCTGTCCTCTGATGTGTTGAACAGAGTCACCAGACTGAGACTGTCTCACTCTGTAATGGATACAATTAGAGATTTTCTTTGCTCCTAGGAAGTAATAGCCTTTGACCTAAGCCAGTCCCCAGCCCCAGGATTTTTCTCTCTGTAGCCCTGCTGTCCCTGCCTCTGCTTCCTGAGTGCTGGGATGAAAGACATGCCACTATGCCCGGCTTGAGGAATCATTCTTTTGGAATTGTCTGGTTGCATTAAACACGTATTGCTGCTGTTTGCAACTGGGCAGTAGAGCAGTTTTTCGGGACGTGAAGCCTAACTAATACATCCTAGGCCAGTTAAAATTGCTCCATTAATAGTGAAGTTTTAGTGATTTTCTTCTACAGATTATTTAGGATTTACCCATCATGAGCTTAAAATATTAGGTCTTGTGTGTGTAATGTGCTGCCAATGAGATAGGAGCCCAGAGATGGATTCTGTTTCATAAGGATAAGCAGCTTAATATGTGATTTTGAATGAAGCCTTGTCAAAATAAAGGACAATCTTCAGTTCACGGAAATACCAAGTTTGACTGTGGTGATGTGGGCCTGGGGGTGGGGAGTATGTTTACTGGAGGACTTGTCCTTATTCAAGAGACAGCCTGACCGAGGTGTCTTGTTTAAGTGTCCAGGATGCTTGTGTAACACCCCGGAAGACCAGTGTGTCTTTCTGACACCACTGTGTCCCTGAGCCGAAAGCCTGGTGTTCCCTACAGAAGAGTCCCTGGATCCATCACACTGGGGATGTGGGGCAGGGTGGCCAGACAAGCCGTGTGCTCAGCTTCCCCGGCACCCTTACCCCCAGGTGCTGTTCTTTGTCATTTACTGTCCACATGAATGTCAGGTGCACAGGAGGCCCTGCCACCCTGGTGTTCCTCGTAAATCTGTGATGTGGCTGCCATCCTTTCTCACTGCTTCCTCCCCCTTATAGCCTCTATCTTGCTTGTCCCTCCTATTCCTTCACAAATCTCCAGTCCTTTTCTGTACCTTGAATAGCCTTGCTGTTCCTCATTTGCCTCCATGGGCCTGCTGTTTCCAGGAAATGACATCATGTTCAGTTGAGATGGAAATCTTTTGGAGGATGAAGAGAGCTTAATTACTGGGAAGAAAAGCCAAGTCATTTCTTTCTTCGGAGCTGTCGTCTTAAACTGCTATGATCAGTTCTGAAAGGAGATCTTTTGTTTATTCAGGGTCCTACAGGCTACCCATGACCAAGATGTGGGGGAGCCTCCAGTTAGATCCAGTGGGGTGATTTTTGAGCAAAAAGGCACCTTAAGTAAAGTCCTGGTGAGGGCTGGCTTTTTCTGTACAGCTGCCTAGAACGTTGTGTACTGTTGGGCCATCATGGTGCCAGGGCAGCTGAGGGCATCCTGGCTGGGAAGCACAGGTGGGCTTGGGAGGGGACATGCCCTGGTCAGGGACAGTCACAGGGTTGCTGTCTGTATCTCTAGTGGTGGCACAAACGCTGAGGAAGCTAGATTTTCCTGTGAAGGACAGTGAAGAAGAGTCCAGCATCCCTGGGGGTGACAAGAATCTCTTCCTGAGACCCCGAGTGCCTGGAGAGGACACTGGGAAGGTAAGTGCCCCTGAAACTTGGGGCCAGAGCCCTGTCCTTTCTGGGCTGAGAGTAGCCAGTAGAGCTTGCTGCTGCTATAGGGAATCCCAGCAAGGTGGGCAGAGAAGCAGTTCCCACCACAGTCCTGGAGAGACAACCTCTCTAGGGGTTGGGTATTTTAAAGTATTGCTCTGTTTCACTGCCTCTGAAGTGGTGGTCTTGTCCAGAATCATTCCTGTGGTTTAAGGTCTTTTGAATCTTCTTCAGTCTGAGATGATACCCACACAACAAAAGGATAGACTGGAAGAGCTGGCATGCTTTCCACACAGGCTGGGAAGTTATCGGCCCAGTTCTACTTAGGTAGGGAGTCATTTCTATTCAAGACAAGAGTCCATGCTGTTTTATAAGCCCATTTTGTCTACAATTACATGGAGAAGGGATGCAGAGTTTCGGTTCATCAGTCCCAGGGGTTCCAGCTGTGGCCAGTGGTAGAAGGGTAGTTATGCCTGGGCTACCTAGTTAGTGGCTGACGTCAGACTAGTTACAGTGACTGCAAGAAGCTGGGGCTCTCATACCACTCCAGTGGATTGTGTGGTTGCCACTGTTAAAAGGATTGACTTTAAACCACCTGACTTTCATCTTCTGTAAGTGGAGGTCATGCTGTCTCTCCTGTTCTGTGTCTGTGCACACTTGTCCCGTCTGAATTGCCCAGCTGTCTCTGGTTCAGTCAGGCCCAGGGGCGTTGTTGCGTGCTGCATGATGGGACAAAGTGCTGGCTGGCTGACTGCTGCTTACAAAGCCTCCACAGCCTGAGCCTTGGCAGATGCCTGGTGCCAGCCCTTCATGCCCCTTTGTCTATTTTACAGAACTTCATTGAGGGCAGAAACCTGCCTGGGGTAGTAAGAACAGTGATTCTTAGGGGCCTAAGCTACACACTCCTTGTTTCCCAACATACACAAGACCATTTGGCCCTGCCATTGAATTCATGGAGAATACCTGAGCTGAGTCCTGACCTTGAGGCATCCCCCGCCACAGCTGACTTGTCCGTCTGAAGAAGGCTCTCCAGCTGAGAACAGCACCAGCCGCCAGCACTAGTCCTTGAGTCTCCATTACTGTAATACCTGCACAGGCCTTTGAGCATATTCCCTTGCAGTACATGTTTGCATGGACACGTTTCAGGTGGTTGGGAATCTTCCTTAGAAGCCAGCTGTGCTAATTCTCTGAGGCTGCAGTTCATTTTACCCACAAAATTCCCCTTCTCTGTGACTCAGGGAGCCTTCTTTGCTCTTGTTTCACTTAAAGCAAATGCCCTGGGGGTGAAATGGAAAGGGATTTGCCTGTTGCCAGGCAGTTTTTCATGTCAGGGGCCCACAGCCAAGTGAATGATCCAGGAAGTCATCCAGTTGCAAACCAGAAATCGTTCTTAACCCCTTTCTATGTTGCTTGGCCAGCTCACTGCACTGTCCTCATGGGCAGAGTATCTGGGTGTTGAGAACTCTGGGAACTGAGTTCCTGACTGGTCTCAAAGCCCTGAAGGAGTCATCTGATGTCCTAGGGCTGTGCCTCCTGCGTGCTTCAAGAGAGCAGCTCAGGGCTCTTCCTCGTGAAGAAGAGGGTGTTGCCTCAGTGCCATGGAGAGAGGCTCTTGAAGTTGCATGGTCTTCTGTGTGTTTGCTGACTGGTGTTGCTCACGCAGGACCTGCCAGGGAACAGCTTGAGCTATTCTCACACTCTGTTACCTCCACCTAGTCACTCCCTCCTGGGCGGAGGGTGCTCTGACCACAGCTGCTGGCGGGCTTGTCAGGCCCGGCCAGCGAGGGTTAACAGTGGATTTGTTTATTGAATCATGAAGTAGCTGTCACATGGTTTTAATCAAAACACCATTTCCCTGACAACAGTGATGTCAGTTTTGTCGTTGCAGGGAGGAGCAGCTGTGAGGGACATTGAGTCTCCTCACTGAGCCCAGGTTTGGAGACGAGATCAAGCGAAACATTCATAAATAAAGGGTGCAGACATTGGGTTGACAATCCACCCTCCTCTTCCTTTTCTCTCTGCCTGGACAGTCTGTTCTGTACAGACACTGACCAGATCCAGTCCCTGCTCCGAGTCTCAGCTAAGAGCTTACCTTTGCTGGCCCTGGCTCCCCCTACCCTTGGTTCTACTGCTGGTTTTTATGGGTGTTTTGCCCGTTTCTATCACTCAGTCTCTGGTTTGTGTCTTCAGGCATTTGTCTCTTCTGGAGTCCAAGCCAGGACTTGCTGGTGACCTAGGATGTTCTGGCTGGCCTGAGACGAGGCTGTTCTGCGAGGCAACTGGTTTATTCCTCAGATTGAGGGGCATAAGGGCTGCCTGGGGATTAAGGGCAACTACAAGGAGCCCAGCTGTGGGTGTCTGAAGAGCAGGAGCTCATGAGCATAGCTTCTTAGTCAGAGGATTAGTCTTGAACCCAGAGAGACAAGGCTCCATGAGGTTTCAGTCCAATCAGAGGACTGCTGTACATGAAAGCCCAAGGATGTCTGATCACCCTAGAGCCCTTCAGCTAAGGAACTTAATCCCACCGGCCACTGATAGGTCAGAAGTATAGAAGTAAATGGATCGGTCACAGGCCAGCTGGAGCAGGCCCTTAGGGTCTGGTCTCCTGTGACTCCCTGAGGACCGAGGAGCTGTCTGTGTAGACTCCCCCAGGCCTTCTAGCCTTCTCCATCCACGAGTTTAATTAACTTCAAAGCTGGGGAGGAAAAGGCTGCCTAGATGGGATGTGTGTGTCACTGACCTTTGTTACTGCGACAAGACAACACGAGGGTGTAGACTGGCTCACAGCTTGAGGGGACAGTCCGTGGTGGGTAAGGCATGGCAGTGTGTCACATGTCTGCAGTCTGACCAGATGCCTGCGGATACTCCGCTGGCTTCCTTGTCTTTCCTTTTTATTCGGGCCAGACATTTAGGATGGTTCTTCCTTCCAGAGTTAAACATTTCTGCAAATGTCCTCGCAGATAGACCCAGGGTGTCTCCTAGGTGGTTCCAAATCCAGTCAAGATGAACCACCACATTCTTCTGGATGGTCTTACACTGTGGTACCCATGACTAGTGCTACCCAGAACTCATTACCAAAAGTTCAGAAATTCCGGGGCTAGTTTGTCAGAACAGGTAACCACCCTTCAGTCAGTGAGGAGAGACTTCACAGGCAACTGCATCACCATTTCATACGTCAGTGTTGTGCAGAGTGAGCATTGTGACAGGCTGTCAGGGCAGTTAGTAGAACCGTAATGTTTTATTAGAGGGCAGTGTGGAGTCAGGCCATGTTCCTATCACAGTTGGGGAGAATGAGCCCTTACAGTGATCTGAAGGTTAGTGGCAGGCCTGGGAGTTAAAGACAGTCCAGAGTTTTTGCTGCCTCCTATGTTGTCTCTGCAGTAAGGGGTGGTACCACCCTCCTGCAGTGCCTGTCTGGCTACCCTCTGGATGGGGTTGGGGAGGCAGCCTGTGTTTCCTAAGCCTTGCTCTGTACTGGCCCTTCATTTCCTGGGACCCTTCCAACTGCCTGCCAGTCCTCCGGCTCTCACTTTGATGACTAAACTTTGGGTTTCTGTAGTGACCTAAGACAGTTAGAGTGGGTCTCAGGCTAGACACAGCAAGACTGTGCACTGGGTCCTGTGGACGGCATGCTTTGTGGAAAGGCTGTGTCATCCTCTTAGTTCAGCTGAGCTTGGTGGGCAGCCTCGGGGTCAGGGTTCTCAGTCAGGCCTTTTCTTGGGCAACTCAGGTTTCATTATTCCATCTTTGGGGAATGAGGAGGAGGAAAATGGAGTAAGACGCCTCTCTGTGGAGGGAGTGACTCAGCACATCAAGAGCTTCAACACCCAACTGCCTCATTTTCTGAAATATCTGCCCAGCCAGCGTTGGGGACTGACTCCAGGGCAGTCTGCTTGTCTGCAAAGTTGTTGCTCCTCCACTGAAGTGTTTGCTTGTTTACCCCCTCATTGCCAACCAGCCCAGCAATCCTGAGGAAAGCCCAATAGATACACACATAAAGGGAGGGGGCGGTGTCCCCTGGCCCCGTGACTATAGATGCAGGGGAATTCAGACTCCTGCCTCCCCTTCAGGTTCTGCCTCAGTGACTTGTGGTCTCAGGCTTTGTGCCCGGATGGTGGCGCATATGTCGTTGATGACAGTTCCATGTTTGAAGTGAAGGGGTATCTACTCCAGTTCAAGACCCATCTCTAATTCCTCTTACTGGACATTGCCTAAAGTAATCTATGTACAGAAATCATTGCTCAAGAGCTGTTCAGCCTTAACTGCCTGGTTGGAGCCATGCTTAAATGAGCCCACGGTGGAATAACTATGGTCTGTGATTTCCGATGTGTCCACGTAGCACTCAAGATTAAGTGCACAGTGCTTGTACAGGCAGCGCATTTGATAAACACTGGAACAGTGTAGGGAGATTAGCAGGGCTCCTACATGCAAGTTCATGAAATGGTCCATATGTTATGAGAGGGATGGGAGGAATGAGCAAAGAACATACATATCCATAGATAGGTGTGAAGACATCATAATTAAAGCTGGTATTTCATACACTAAAAAAAGCTATATAATAATCATACCAAAATTGAAAAATAACTTTAGCGCACAAAGCCCAGCCTTGCCCCTGAGAACTGCAGGCTGGATTGGCGCTTCTTTCCTGAATCCAGTGGGAGGTGTGAGCACCCCTTAGACAGGAGTGTCATTGTCAGAATCTTTAACTCTAGAAGGTACAGAGTAAGGGGTTTTGCCAGCGGCCCAGGGTGAACCTCTAGATACTGGATCCATCGTCCTCCTAGAGGCTGAGTGTCTCTGTCGGTGAGGCTTCTGGGGAAGAGTCCAAAGATTTCTCTATATATCAGAGGACTGAATCCACAATTGAAGGCATGGAGAAAAAAGGAGAGGGCTGCTCTCAAGAATGAAGCTTGTTCGTTCATACCTGGCCACAGGATGACTGGCAGTTTTGGAAACGTGATTACTGCTGGCCTGTTGTGTCTCTGAGTTGGCCAAGCAGAGGCCACAGGGTATGACCTATTCTTTGTGGCTCTTCATAGGGCTTTTGTGTTTGTCATGGAAATGAAGGTGTCCTTAGACTTAGGGGAGGCCCGGGTGCTTGCCTGTGACAACACTACAGTGATGTAGTGATCCAACAGGCAAGGGTCAAGTTTGCAAAACAGTCACTGAAAGTGAAAAAGAAAATTAAAACTTGTAGTAGATTCTCCTCCAAGGGGAAGAGCTGTCTGAAGGTAGAACAGCTGTGCACCTGCCGTGAGGGTTCTGTGCTCCCAGCCCTATATACTCCCTATATACACCCTATATACACTCTCATAGCCACCAGGCTTCCTCAGTTTGAGCTGTTCCAGTTCTGTATAATACTGGCCCAAGGGGATGGCTTAAGCAATGGAAACCAAATCTCAGCTGCGCTCACTGCCAGAGAACAGGATTTAATTCTGCCCTTTCACTTGGGGTCTGGCCCCATGAGTCTAGAACATGTGAAAGCAGCTTGGCAAAGGAATTCTTCAAAACCCTGAGGGCAAAGGATTGCATCTTGTATCTTAAAAGATGTGTGTGTGTCCGTTTCACAGACCCAGAGAGGAGGTGACACTGTCAGTAAGTAGCAGTTTTCTTTGCTGGCCTTCCTGGCAGTTTAGAGAACCTAACTTTCCATGACTTGTTCTGGGGAAGCTGAACAAGAGCACGTTGTGCTTGGCTTTGTTCCTCCTGCAGACTACCTGCAGCGATGAGCTTTGTCCTGAGACTAACATCAAGGAGCATTAACCAAGCCCAGTGGGGCCCTGTCTGTATGCAGGCTGTGGTTAGCAGTGTTTCCATCAGCGATCTGGAGTGGCTATCGTGTACTCAGGGCGAGGTATTATTTACCCTGCTGACGTCAATGAGAACATATTATCCACTGTCCTTTCTGTAGCGTGAAATGAGCACCGGAGCTCAGAGAACACAGCCACCTTCCACAGTTTGAAAACTACCCAGTACTCAGTGAGGTGAGATCTGCCTGTAATCTCATTAGCCTGACATTCACATCACCAGGCTTTTAGAAAACAAGGTGTTTTTATTTTAGTTCAGGAGGGTTGGAAACATAAAGACAGTACATTTTCTTTGAAGAAAATTACTCCATTTAAATTACCATTTGGTACAAAGATCATTTATTAAACTGCATTTTAGGCAATTTTCTAACACTGAGTGGCAGGTTACACTTTGATTTTCCACATTGGAGCTATTAGAATTTGCACTCAAAATACCAAAGCTATCGAAGTCAACATTTTTTTCTTAGAAATTAAAAAGCACACAGAAAAAAATGACTACAATCAGATTAAGTTTATCGAAAGTAACTCAACTACCAAGCTGAATCCAGCAAGACCACTCCCTTCCTTTCTACAAAGTGCAAATAATCTCCACCACTCTTCTTAAACTGCAGTCCCCAGAGGCAAGCCAACCTCCCCTTTCCCTGCTGCTTTCTCCTTCACAGATTCTGGTAGAGGCAGATTTTTTTTTTTTTTTTTAAACCATGGGTAGTGGGGATGTTCAACCATATGAATTTCCTTGACTGAGCAAATCCTGGGTGGGCAGGCATCAGTTTTATCTGCACTTGGTAATGTGACATCGCTGCACCCACCTGGATGTTGTCTGTGTCTCTATTATTAAAGCTACCCCTACTCACCCATTTTGGTTCTGAAAAGACCCAGCATTCTATCATCAAAGCCCATTACCATTCTGTAATCCTGAAAGTGTTTAATAAGCCTTCCTACTTGGCAGAACTTAATTGTAAAGAAATGTGCTGGGCTCATGGAGGGTGATCTCTGTGAGTTCGAGGCCAGCCTGGTCTACACAGTAAACCAGGACATCCTAGGATAGTCATAACGACATAGTGAGACCCCATTTCAAAAGATTATTAAAAAAAAAAGAAAAAAGGAAGGAAGGGAGGAAAGAAGGTAGGTTCTATGTGCCATCCCTTTAGGATAAAGGTTGAGCTCATAATTCTCTGGGCAGCCATTTTCTCTGGGATTGACTCTGTTGACTAAGGAAGCCCTTTGGCAGTCAGGGAGGAGTTTGTCTTTCCCATATGTACTGAAAAGAAAAAGCACCGGCTTACATAACTTTGAATAAGCAAACAACCTCAATTTAAGCCTAAACTTCTGCAATTTATTGGACAGCAAGATGGCCAATCTCTGGTGTCTGTCTCCCCCTCCTTGCCTAAGTGCAGTCACCTGGATAACTGCATTGGGCACTTAAAGCCAGGCAGCTGTCAAGTGGAGGGTACAGCGTCTGGACAGGGCTTTGTTTATATAGCTGTGTGCTATGAAATGATGTGCTACCAAAGGGGGGGGGGGCTGTAGGACAGGGCTCCAGCACAGAAGCCAGAAGCCAGGCCACGAAGGTGCTCGTCACTGTACTGCCACTTGCTAAGTCATGTATCCTTTGAGAGCTTTGCTTCCCTCAGCTGTGATAACTACGGACCGTAGTTCTCTAGCGAATTCTTCAGAACTGGAGTGAGGACTGTGAGGACTTGTGAAAGTGCTTGGTCCGTTGTTGTGAAAATGGACAGGCAAGGTGAGAGGGCAGGACCTGCAAGAACCATCCTTGGTTGCGCTGTTGGGCACTACCCTACCTGTTTGTCAACCCATGCAGTCACATACCCAAATCTGCTCACATATACCGTGGACATAAGATGTGGTGCAACTAGGAAGGCTGGAAGTCTTCCAGAATTAACTGGGCAAACATGGCTACACAAATAAGTGAGAAGCTATTGTGAGGGTAGAGACTTTAGGACCAAAAGGACCCTTGGAGGGTCGCTGTCTCATTCCATTTGCCACTGAGGGCAGGTGGAAAAGCCATGGAGGCTCACTTCTCTGGGACCCCACCCATGGAAGACCTCTCTCTCCCTCCTCCCCTACTCTCTCCCTCCTCCCCTACTCTTGGTGTATGTGTCTTAAGTTTTGGAGTATGGTTTTGTCCAGTGTTGAAACAGGTAGATGTTGCTGCTCTTGTCTCCCACAAATCAATTTGAAGGTAAGTTCTGTAAAAAATTTCCAGAAGCAACAAAATGATAAAAGATCCCTGCCTGGGCAATGACTCCAACTTACTACCTGTTCTCCAGTTTTTACCTTTGATGTCTAGGCACAGAGAGACCGAGCGGCTCGGGTGGCTTCCGAGGAGGCAGTAGAGGCAGCCCAGCTTAGGGGTACAAACGCAGCAAAGGTCAGCCCCGGCACAGGGCCCACTGGGATCGGTGTCATCAAATGACACTATATATTGTTTCTAAAGGAGGAGGAAGTGAAAAAGTCACCTGGACTATGAATTTTCTTTAAACCAACAGAGAGCTTAACTCACTGCGGATGTGTAAAAGTACAATCCAGAGCAGTGAAAACTCTGCTCCTCATATATTTAAGAAGCAGGCTTGTTTAGATTCTAGGGAATCCCATAGAGGGAGGCAAGCCCACTGGGTCCCCATGCTCTGAGCTGCTGGCACACACACTTGGCCTAGAAACTGCTACTTTCTGGGCTCCTTCAGTTTCTGGCTTCTCACTTTGTCATTTTCCAGCTGAGAACACACCCTTTCCCCCAGTTCTAGTTTCTCTGCCTTAGGTATAATGGCTCCTGGAGGACAGGTAGAGAGGCCTGCCATAAGTCCTTGCTGAGTGCCCTAATTATTAGATTTCTGGGGCAGGGCAGAGGGTGTCTCTCCACTGGTTGGGTTGTACTGGAGGTATGGGGTAGAGGCCCTGTAACAAATCAAGAGTGAGGAGGGGGTATGGCAGGCAAAGGTTGAAGTCCTACCTCCCCCATACCAGGACAGGGTTTAAACACTTCTGATCTTGATTTCTGAGACAGAGGGAACCTGGCTTTCTTTTTCCGAGGACGCCAAGTGAAAGAAAGGGCTTTGCTCAGATTAGCTCTCATACCTCCCATCAGTCCCAGAGGCTTTTCCTGGGTCCTCAGTATCTCCCACTGGGTAGATTCTGGAGGGTTGTGAACACAGAACTGTCCCTGTCTTTGTTCTAAAGGTGGCAGTTCAGATAGGCCAAGTCATGGCACAGTGAGGGTTGGCACTGGTCAGGCAGCTCCCCGGGAACAGAGGAGTGGGACCCCACAACCTGTCATCTTCCTGTTTTATTAACACCCTCTGTTTGCCTTACAGGGACCAGCATGTCAGTTGCATGTAAATACTAGAGACACACTTGCCCAACTGGAGACTGCAGAACTAATGCATTTCCCCCAAAGCAGAGAGTGATACCTGGATAACAAAAGACCATAAACAAAAATAAAAAAAGTACCACACATATTGCACTTTTGCCAAATGAAAATTTTACCTCATGTTTGAATCACCAGTCTCTTTGGAGAGGCTGGTTTACAAGATAACAAAGCTAAGGGTTACTATACAGTAGTGTACACACTGCTGATGTGAATTGACAGGCGAGCATGTCAGTATTTCAAAGCTGCCTCTCAGCAAGAGTGGGCCTAAGCCTTCTTAGTGTTACTTTAGTACTTGTGAGGAGAAATGGCTTGGAAGCTTCCATGGTCACTAGTTAGGGGACAACAACAGAAGCAATCAGACGAGTGACCATCAGAGCCCATCTGCTCTCACCGGCTTCCATCTCAGGAAGCAAAGGTAGCCATGGAGTTAGGGACTTCCACTGGAAAAGAGTGAGAGGAGCACACGGGAGCTTACGAGAGATCCAGCAGGAGGGTTCGTGTTCTTCGCCAGGCGTCTGTCCTCACCTCCACTCTGTGTGTCAGTGCCTAACAGGCTGGCTGTTGATGGGTGCTCCCGGCTTCTCTCTGCAGCCTTTAACCTTCTGTCAGCCTCTCCGCAGCCCCTCATCTGTCGCCTAACTGTCCTGCCATAGCTGCTAGGTCTCCTGGGCTAAGCAGCTCACAGCCCTGTTGGGGGGCAGGGGTTTATGCCAATCTGTAGCGGTGCTGTTCCTGCAGTCCTGAAATGAGCGGCCCCCATTTTCAATCTGGAAGGCATTTTCATTTGTCAATATTACAGCGCTTCTGCAGTATATTTTGGGAAAACATCCTCCTCCAGTCTAAACAAATCAAGCCCCGTTTTATAGCTGGCTTATTCTGCAAAGCTTTAAAACATATTAGAGATCTTAATGAAATGATCTCTCCAATGAAATGATGTTCTTTATCTCACAAAATCATCAATCTTAAGCATGAGGAGGAACAGAATCAATAAAAGAAACACAATTTATCCTTACTGGATTTTCAGTTATTAAATCACAAAAATGACAGTCCCTCCTGCTAGCCATTCCTGCTGACACCCACAGCCCAATTCTAAGCAGAGCGCATTTGCAAAGCAGCCTGGCACCAGTGGGGACCCAACAACTACAGTCTCTGGCCAGCCTCAAAGATGCTTGAATCGCCACCACTGGCAGGGGTTGGGCTGGTGACCAGGATGGCTCTCCGTAGACTTCCCATGCCTAGTCTTCCCTTGCCTGCCTGGACACTTACTACAGAGAGGAAAGGCAACTTATAGGTGTTTCTAGATGCAGCATCAGTGTAGTAGCTCTCTTCTTGTGCTTTAAGGAAGACGCTTTGTGCTTAGTGCATTCATCTGCTGATAGGACAAGCCACTCTAAAGAATAGAAATTATAATTTTTATAAATAATACCGAGTTTGGAACACCTGGATGACTGTGCAAATGACATTACTAATTACTTCTTGCTATCTAGTCGACTAGCGATAGCATCTATTTTTCAGTTCTTTTGATGAGTGAATTAAAAGGTTAAGCTTTTCTAGTAAATGGCTAACACATCTGTGGTTCTTTGAATATTACTATAATACTTGAACATTTCACACAAATCAAAACCTTAAGGAAATTAAGATTTTTGATTCCCACATGGTGGAAAGCAAACTGAAGTGACTTTGAATTAACCAAGGACATGAATGGAAAACTTGGTTTCTATAGAAAAAAAAGTCTGATGAGGCTGGGGAAGGCACAGCACTGCTGCTTCACACAGGACACAAAAGTTCCTTTTATGTGTGTCCTTAAAAGACATCTAAACTGCCGGGCGATGGTGGCGCACGCCTTTAATCCCAGCACTCGGGAGGCAGAGGCAGGCGGATCTCTGTGAGTTCGAGACCAGCCTGGTCTACAGAGCTAGTTCCAGGACAGGCTCCAAAGCCACAGAGAAACCCTGTCTCGAAAAAACCAAAAAAAAAAAAAAGACATCTAAACTACACAAAACTGTCCAACTATGCAAAGCTCCATAAGCTCCTAACAACACAGAGCAGAGAGCCAGAGGGGTTACTACAGGGTAGCAGACAGGAGGTTGTGCAGGAAGAGCCTGGCTTCCCAGCTCGGGCCTGAGTTCCTGATGCTTTCTGGATTCTGCTTTAGTCTCTACTGTGACAGGTCTCCTGTTGTCTCTACGGGTGAGAGCTTTGGAGTCCTGAGCATTTTAATACTTGGCCATCCAGGGGCACTTTTGAAAAGGCATTATCACGTGCTCCCAGAGAGATGACTGCAGGTTTCAGGGGGTCAGTGTCAGCTTAGTGTCCCTGAAACACCTCAGGCTCCACTATTCTGCGACATCTTGCATCAACAGCTAAGAACTTAGGATTTTACAACAATGCACAACTCTCTTTTCTTCCCTGCGCATCAGATCTCATGATGTACTCTTGGCATGCCTTGAAGTACTTTGCTATTTCTTGGCTTTAGTGAAATGTGCTGCCTTTTCCTTTACCCTATGTGTGTATATGCAACATACACATTTTTACTGCTTTTACTAAGGCTTTCCTTGGAAATAAATTGGTGTAAAACCTAGGTCTGTATGTTGTCATTTTATATGAACATTTCTTGGTAGCCCCCTGAGAGTGTGTTCCACTTTATCGAAGGGCATGTGCTTCAGCCCTTGCCACAGACAATCTTGTGGTGGGGCAGAGCCAGGAGGAACATCTACCTCAGTCACACCCTGATTCCAGTTGGGAACTTGATTTTTTTCCTACCAGGGAAAAGGGAAAAAAAAAATAAGCTTTAAAGGGCTGGAATAAAAAGATAAGCAGCCTGCCTTCACTAGAGCCACCTTCCTTTCTGTGCTGAGATTAATTCACCAGGACATACCCATTGTGTTGTGGATCCACAGCTTCTAGCATTTCACAATCAAAGAGTCCAGGGAGCTCAGAGAGGGCCAGCGGGTCATAGCTAGATGGGGTCTCCTGAAGTCCTGAGTTCCTGGGACAGTCCGCGCCTGTGAGGTTGCTCTGCTGGGCTCCATCCACAGGATAGTGACAGGGAGCAGGGTAGTCTGGTGCAGAGGAGGTGGTGCTTGGCAGCTCGCAAGTCTGATAGGAGAACTGTAAGGGGGTTGGAGCAGCTCCTGGCTGCTGAGGTGGAGGAGGAGGAGGCGGTGGGGGTGGCTGCTGCAATTGTGAGGGTAAGGGATGTGGAGCCTGGGGGCTGGGTGTGGAGGGCAGGGGCTGCAACTGCATCTCTGGGTATTGGCTGAGGAAAGGGCTAAATTGCATCTGCTCAGAAGAGGGCTCGAGGACTGGGCTCAGGGGTTGGGTCAGGCTGAATGGTGGGGGCTGCTGGGATGGCGGTGAAGTCTCCTGATGGGGAAGAGCCAGCTGCTGATTTGGTCGAGGGTAGGAGCTCTCGGCTATCTGCATCTGATTAAAATACGCTTGTAGCTGAGACTGCTTCTGGAGGAAGAGTCGCTTCTGTTGGAGCCTAAATTGGCAACACCGAAAAAGCATTTTACATCTCAAGTGAATGTAATTTCAATGTAAATTCAATACCAGGCATTAACTTCTCTTTCCCCTTCTTTTCTGTTTTATTTCTGAGAATCTTCTATATAGTTCAGGCTGGCCTCAAATTTGTGATCTTCCTGACCTGGTGTTAGGAATTCCAGGCATGCTCCATCACATGCGACACCCTCATCTCTTTTCCACTCAGAGTAAGAATTCACTACTGTGCATTTGCCCCTATTTGACTGACTCCACTCAAGAGAGCACTGATGCATTTTCTCTCAAGTTTCTTGCTCTAGAGAGGCCAATTACTCATGAAGATTGCTCAAAAAAAAGGTAACATCTTGGCTTCTGTGAGTAGGTGGGGTGATGATTAGGGCAATTTTATCTTAGCCAAGCAGCTTCTACTGGTGGGGCCAGCAGGCACGAACACCACCAAGGGGAAAGCCTCATCAGCGTAACCAACTGCTTTAGGTCACTGCTTCTGAAATCTTAGGACTGATCATATCCCAGATAAATACAAATGGCAAAGTACATAGGGGGTCACCGTCGTCTGACAGGCTTATACTCTAAGATTCTCAACAGCCTCATTAACACCATGTCTGAACAGAAAATGACCACGTGCCAGTGCATGGTCCTAGGAGAAGCAACTAGAAGGAAAAGGACAATATACCATTCTCCAGGATGCTATGAAAACAACTGACTTTACTAGCCAAAGACTTCCTTACCTATGTTCCTGTAGCTGCTGTTCCAGGCTCCGAGGTGGTTCTTTACAATATATTGGACAAGTATTCTGGGCCTTTGGCAGAAGACTGGGCTTCTGGAAGATCAGAAAAGCAACAAGAGCCTAACCATATGCTGTCAGTTGAATGCAGCTCATGTGTATCCTTTGGATGCCTGTCTGGATGGTAAATCCAGATGTGGCCTCCAGAATCCAGAGTGAAGGCACTGCACTATGCACTAAGACCCTGGAAGAGCACCAGATCAGCAGACCTTGGCGACTAGTGCTAGCCTAGTTATTTCCTACTTCTGCAATTCCTCCAGGACAAGGAAGTTCATGGAGAACAATGAGAAACCTAGTGCCTGCAGAGTGACTCATTCTGAATGGGATCTATGTTGTACCATTTCTTAGGATCTTCACGCACCAATGTAGACAGCCTTGTTAGCATTTTGTATGTTAGAGATCCCATCTTATTATTCACAAATACAGAATTAGAAACAAGCCAGGTCTCTCTTTTCTAGCATTCGGTGGTATATCCTTTCCTACTGCCAGCACAGGACATAAAGCTAAGTCTGAACATGTTTCTAGAAACTACTCATGTAGGGTTAAATCTACTTGCCTATAAGGGATAAAGCAGTCACCTTAAATAATGCAAACCAGGTATCTGTGACAAAGTGAGATAAACCTAGAGCATGAAGGAGCCCACCTGGAGTCGATGCTGTAGGTACTGGGTTTCCAAGCTCTGCTGTGGAGAAAGTTGAGGATGCATGCTGGCAGAGAGTGTGGAGACACTTTCCTGCTGCTGAGAGACTTCCTCCTAAGGATCAAGGCAGTGGACATTTCAATTTCTATGTGAGGAAGTCTTAGTTTATAGTTTAAGCACCTTTGCAAATGACTAGTGGAATCTGGGCTCCACATGACCTAATACCCCAAAGCTTTTACCTAACTAGTAGCTTGAAGGCCACTTTCAGAGAATCTATACAAAGTTAACAACTATTACCTAGTCAGTATTAGATTAGAACAGAAGCACCTGCCTGGTATCATAAGAAGGTGCTTATCTACATGTGAGCCCAGAAAATGATACTATCACTATCTTTGATGCACTGAACATTGGCTCAAATAATAGCAACATTTGTTGTATTTTTAATGTGACTAATCTTCATATTTAATAGTGATTTCACATCAAAAGTAGTGGCAAGAAGCTTCTCAACTGGCTGATGTTCATCATCATCAGTGTGTGTGTGTGGTGAAGGGAGAATGAGTTGTCCATATATAATCTGCCTGCTTTCTGAACCCAAACCACATTGAGTCTATAGGCCTCTGTCTGGTGCTGAGCATCTGGGAGCAGCATGAAAATCTCTGAGACCTTGGGATTTCCCATAAAGCTAGCTTAGTGAGGTCTAGGAGGATCCTCTCTAACTGAAAAAGCACACATCTGTAGGACAAGCGCGGCGCTCGGGAGAGCCTGGACACTCACCTGAGGACAACTGCTCGAGAGGTCTTGGAGCTGAGGAGCAGCTGATGCTAAGTTAGGGTCTGCCTCTGATCCTATTTGTTCATAGAGCAACTGTACTTTGTTCAACTCCAGAATTCCTTTGGTTCTAGCAAGATTCTGAAGATGTTGTCTAAATGCTACAATTCCTGCAAAGTACAAAAATCAAACAGTTTACAAAGCAAAATAAGCCTTTTAGTTATACATTCACACCAGCAAGACAACAACCTTCTTCCATATCTCTGGTTCAAGTTTTCAAAGCAAGAAAAGAAAGCACTTACCTTGGGTAAGGGAAGTATCTGATGCCCTGCGGCCTTCTCGGAAGCTCACAGGGGACCGATTGTGGACCTCACGTTTCTGAGAGCTCAGAGCCTGCATGGCTGGGTTGGTAGGTCTGAGGCTTATGAAAGGAGATGCCATGCGGGGTGAAGACTGGTTAGCTAACATGATGTCCTTCAGGGAAGGGCTGTCTTCCAGGAAGTTCAGGTCTCTCTGGGCAGACCCCATATCGTACTCAGAGTCCACACTGTCAAGGGAGGGGTTGTCACTCATAGAGAAAATTTTCCCTGTAGAAAAAAGTAAAACAGATACTACCTAAACCGATAGAAATTCTTTAAACACACTGACAAATAGCAAGACAAAATGGCAGACTCTAGTCTTGACAGCTGCAATCTTTCAGGATGGGCAAGACGACTGGAGTACTCACAAGTCTAGAAAACAGAAAACTCACCTAAAACAAAAATTCCTGTCAGGGCTGGTGATCCTAAGTGTAACTCAGGGGCAGAAGAGCTGCCTAACATGCTCAAGACCAGTCCAGCACCACAAACCATCCTCCATCTTTCCAGAATGCTTTTACTGGTTAGTTTAACCATCTTCAAATTTGGTGAGGAAAACCCTATGGAAACTATAGTTATAAGATCTTGGCCTTGCATTACCATCCCTGACTTCAAACTCTATTACAGAGCTACAGTGATGAAAACAGTGTGGTACTGGCATAAAAACAGAGAAGTCGACCAATGGAATAGTATAGAAGACCAGAATTTTAACCCACAAACCTATGAATACCTCATTTTCGATAAAGGAGCTAAAAGTATACAATGGAAGAAAGAAAGCATCTTCAACAAATGGTGCTAGCATAACTGGATGTCAACCTGTAGAAGAATTAAAATAGACCCACATCTATCACCATGCACAAAACTCAAGTCCAAATGGATTAAAGACCTCAATATCAGTCCGAACACACTGAACCTGACAGAAGAGAAAGTGGGAGGTACCCTACAACAGATGGGCACAGGAGATCGCTTCCTATGTATAACCCCAGCAGCACAGAC
>NC_022012.1:45191622-45196432 GCF_000317375.1 Microtus ochrogaster
GAAACTTGTTTTTTTTTTCCTTTTCTCAATTTAAAAAAAAAAAAAAAGATCTTGGCCTTGAAGAGAGCCATAAGTACACTCTGTCAACTCAGAGACATTGCCTTTTAATTTCTATCAGCTGCTGAGTAGACCTGATCCACAGTCCACGGCAGCTGCTCTGTAAAGGAAGGGACTATGGATGAAATTCAGAACTCGGTGAGCATGACCACTATTTCTTTCTTTCTTTTTTTTTTTTTCCTTTCGAGACAGGGTTTCTCTGTGGCTTTGGAGCCTGTCCTGGAACTAGCTCTTGTAGATAAGGCTGGCCTTGAACTCATAGAGATCCCCCTGCTTCTGCCTCCTGAGTGCTGGGATTAAAGGTGTGTGCCACCACCATCCGGCTGACTGCTATTTCTTAATGCATGAAGTATGAAATGATGCTGTAAGGGTTTAACTTGCTGGATACCATACCTGCCCCGGGCATGACAACCAATTGGTTAGTCACTTCTGACAGAGTGTGCCGTCGCTGCCCACTCCGCGTGGCCTGGAAAGCTTCAAAGGCCTGACTGGGGTCTTCCTCAGCCTCTCCTTCTGTCTCCAAGCCTTCATCAATGGAGGTCTCCATCATATTGCTGGGCAGTGACTGGCATCCCTTTCTCACCAGGACAGGGGGCACAGGGTCAAGCAGACAGCCATTCACCTGTCAGTGTGAGAGGAAACTCAGTTGCTGCTCTGCTGAGGAACACCCACAACAGAAAAATAGTGCAAGACTTAATTAAGGCAAACGAGAAGTAAAGTAAAATATTAAAGTGTATGCATTTACTTGCAATGGCAGCACAGCCATAAGAAATGAAGGCAAGTCAACTACAATGCGCAGAGACCCAGACTGGCACTGCCACCAGGTTACTCTGAGTCATCACTGTTACAATAACCACTTTTCCAGTGGCTTACAGATGAATAGAATGTGCTGGCTTAAGGCTTACCAGTTATTATTATTTTTTAAATAAGGAAAACAGAAGAGGAAGATGAGCTCCTTTTCACTTCTAGAGCAAATGTCTCATAGCTGAGAGAATAGTCACTGACATTCTAATTCTGAACCACAAAACATACTGATTCTGGGTATACTTTTATGTTCATACCTTAAGTACTGATCTATTTGATATTTTGTTTTTAAATTGATTCAAATGTGCCTAAGGAATGGAAAGCAAGAATTTTTTGTAGACAGATACCACAAAAAAGACTGAAAAAATTCAAATGGCAAACAGCCAAGACCTTCCATTATAGAATAACAAATGACTCACGGCTCCTAATTCCAGCAGAGGTTAATAAGCCCCAGCGCACGGAATCCTCACCCACTAGCAGTTCACACACCAACTACGGGCCTATCCCATAGGGAGAGCTCGGCACAGATCCTGAATGAGCACACTGCCTTCCCACAGTTGCCAAGCAAACCACCTAATGGCCAGCAAAACAGCAGACAAAGGGGAGTTGTGGTTTCAAGTTCTGGCTGGTAAAAGCCCCAAAGAGCAGGCAATTATTTACCTCATTACTTTAACTATTCCCCTGTGGAAATCAATCCGCTTTCTCCTATGAATAGCTGCTCAGGAGCAGCCCGCAAAGGAGTCAGTTCTCTGTGGTACTTTCAATTGGAACCCACTGGGTAGAGCTATTGTTTCCACTGAGGCAGAGGCAGCTCATAAATGTGAGAAGTGACGTGGAACTGCCCTATGCCAGGCACAGGAGGCTTTCCTCTTACGGCAGTTGCAGAAGGCATTGCAAGGTCCTTTTTATGGAGAGGGAGTAGGGTGACTCAGAGCTGTTTGCTTGGAGGAGCTGATTCCACAAGCATCTGAGGCGAGAGCTTTCATGCTGGTAAGGTAGCTGATGCTTTCTCCCCAGATCACACCAATCTTCTCATGGTACAGAAAGCAGGAATTCTGAAATCTGGTCAGCAGCTGTCATTCTCTTCTTGGCCCAGGCCAGATACGTGTATCTTTTATATTTAATAGTTTCCTTACAGGAAAGAATGACCAACAACTCGTACTCTAGACTCCTTAGCAGTCCACTGTCAGCTTGCTAAGGCTCTCAAGACCTTTTAAAGCAATTATCTACTCAGCACCCTTACATGTGCAGCCTTTGTCAAATGCACTTCTCACCTCCCATGGTGTAAGGAATCTTTCTTTCCCTCAGCATAGATGTTATCTTTTCCTGACTTAGTCAAACAAGCCAGCTTCCTATAAATTTGTAAACTGTCACCATATAACCTTATTATCTCATCTAAACCAGAAGAGGAAATATGTCTGAATAAAGTCTCTTCCAGATATAAAACAATGAATGGCTGGGTTTTTCACTGAAGACTTTTCATCTGGGGACAGTTATGGGTAAGCATCTCTGGCCATGAGTAGGTTTCCTGAAGCAGCTGACCATCATACTTAGCTAGAATTTTTATTTATTTTTAAATATTTATTTATTTATTTATTTATTAATTATGTATACAATATTCTGTCTGTGTGTATGCCTGAAGGCCAGAAGAGGGCACCAGACCCCATTACAGATGGTTGTGAGCCACCATGTGGTTGCTGGGAATTGAACTCAGGACCTTTGGAAGAGCAGGCAATGCTCTTAACCACT
This sequence comes from Microtus ochrogaster, assembly GCF_000317375.1. Lineage (NCBI taxonomy): Eukaryota > Metazoa > Chordata > Mammalia > Rodentia > Cricetidae > Microtus > Microtus ochrogaster. The sequence continues at coordinate 45,194,233 of NC_022012.1, forward strand.
GAGCCATCTCTCCAGCCCTAGAACTTTTATTACTGTGATAAAACATGACCAAAAATCTCTTGGGAGGAAAGGATTTATTTGGCTTCTATATCCCAGGGCATGGTCCACTGAGGGAAGCCAGAGCAGGAACCTGAAGGCAGGAACTCAAACAGAAGCCACAGTGGAATGCTGCTTGCTGGTTTGCTCCCATGGCGTGCTCAGCCTACTTTCTTATAACATCCAAGATCACCAACCCAGGGGTGGGACTGCCTCCAGTGAGCTGGGCTTTCCTCCATCAATCATTAATAAGAAAATGTTCCAAAGGTCAATCTGGTGTGGGCATTTCTCAACTGAGGTTCCCTCTTACCAAATGACTTGACCTTGTGTCAAGTTGACAAAAAAACTAACCAGGACAGCAACCATGCTAATTTACCCAGGGACTTGACTGTAAGTTTTCCTCTTTAGTGTATTTCATCACCTTCCTGAGAGCAAGAATGGTGCAGAACTCAAACTTCAAAGCCCCTCACCCATATCCTAAGACAGTCTACAAGGGTGCATGACTAAAATGCTGGGCTCATCTACATAAATGACATAGCTGCTACAAATAAGAACTTATGCTCTAGAAATACTCTAGACAGATTAAATGAGAGGATTTCAAGATGTGGGCAAAATGCATAGTTTCTAACCCTTTCTTTTCCAGAGACTTCATTTGCAATAGATGATATACATACAGCAGTCAAAGCTCTCAGAGGCCCCAGCACTGACTCAGAAAGCCTTTGAACCTGCCTTTCTAAATTGGTATGTTGACCTTAATTCCCAAGGTGACTATATTTGGAGATGGGGCCTGTAAGTGAGCAAAGCCCTGGCCCAATAGGATTAGCATCTCTATAAGAAAAGGCACATTGAGGGCCAGAGAGAAAGATCAGCAGCTAAGATGCATACTGTGACGATCCAAGTTTGCTTCCCGGCACTCACAACCACCTGTAACTCCAGCGCTAGGGAATTTGATACCTCTCGCCTCTGTGGGCACCAACACTCACATGTACATACCCACAGACACATACCCACAATTCAAAATAAAACACATTTAAAAAAATAAAATAAGAAAGGGCACAAACAAACAAAGCCAGGTATGGTGGTACATACCTATAATCCCAGCACTCAGGAGGCTAAGGCAAGAGGGTTAAGTGTCTGAGGCCAGCCTTGGCTTCACAGTGAGATCCTGTCTCCAAAAAAAACAAAAAACAAACAACAACAACAAAAAAAAAAACATCAGAGAGTTTGTTCTCAGTTACCCCTTGACACACAGGAAAGGCTGTGTGATGTCTCAAGACAGAGTGAGAAGGTGACTGTCTAAAAACAGGAGGGAGACTTCTTTAGAAACAGAAACAGCTGGAACTAACTCTATCTTGCCCTCTGGCATCTAGAACTATGAGAAACAAAATTTCTGTTGTTTAAGCTATGCAGCTTATGGTATTTCATGGGCAGGTGAGCAGGTCCATACAGTGCACCAAGCATAATATAAGCCAGTGAGTTGGAAGAGAGAAACGGACCTTATTCCATTGCAGTCCATGTGCCTGGCAAATGGGGCACATGCTGAGCAGGTTGCTTAGGCTCCAATTAAGCTCTTTTTTGTTTTTTTTTTTCATTTGTAAAATAGTTGTAAAGTTGTTGGGAGAATCAGCTAATATAATTCAGAAAAAAAAATAGTTCCTTTACAGCTCAATACACTTTGTTGATATATTTTTTTTTAAACAAAGGGGAGTGCTTTTCAATAACAAAGCAGAAGAATAACGTTACAACACTTTCTCCCCCCTGACTTGAGTCAAATTGAACAGATGAAGAAGGAAAGAAAGGAATTACAATGCTAGAAAATTTTTTTTCAGAGCCGGTGCTTTGCTATAGAGCCCCAAGTGCCTCTGTACTTCTGTTCTCTTGCCCCATTCTACTAAGTCCTGGCTATATGTGCACTAACACTTAGCTTAGAAATGTGTACTTAAGTTCTCAGTAGTCCTCATTGTCCGCTATGTTCAGCGAGTCCAGTTTTACCACAGGCTTTTTCAGACCCAGGCCAGCTGGCCTTGGTGAGTTCCCGATAGAACATCCCCATTGTCTCAGTGTGTGGGTGCACCCCTCATGGTCCTGAGTTCCTTGCTCGTGCTCTCTCTCCTTCTGCTCCTGATTTGGATCTTGAGATTTCTGTCCAGTGCCCCACGTACTG
>NC_022012.1:45196547-45203526 GCF_000317375.1 Microtus ochrogaster
AATGGGAGGCGGTGGCGGGGAAGAGACAGAAATCTTTAATAAATAAATAACTTTGTCAAAACAAACAAACAAACAAACAAAAAAAGAAATGTGTACTTAAGTAACAGGGCAGAGTAGTTACAGATTTGGACCTAAAATTAACTACCATCAACCTATTTAAGGCTGCAAGATAAAGGAAATAACTGTGTTCAACAAGAGGTGTTTTGTTGTAGAATATTAGGTTAACCAAGCAAAGCTGTGTTATGTAGTGATGGGGGGGGGTGCGTTCTGCCCCTGGCTAGCTTTACCCAAAATAATTATACGGAAACTGTATTCTTTTAAACACTGCTTGGCCCATTAGCTCTAGCCTCTTACTGGCTAATTCTCACAGCTTGATTAACCCATTTCTAATAATCTGTGTTGCACCATGAGGTGGTGGCTTACCGGGAAGGATCTTAACCTGCGTCCATCTTGGAGAGGAGAGCTATAGCGTCTGCCTCATTGCCTTCTTCCCAGCACTCTGTTCTGTTTACTCCACCCACCTATGTTCTAACCTATCAGACCAAGCAGTTTTCTTTATTAATTCATCAATGAAACAACAGATAGAAGACCCTCCTACATCAGTGTTACATTTGTTTTTACTGTGGTTAACGAATTTATTCAATTTATGAATTTATTGGTTAATGAATAAAGAAGCTACTTGGGCCTACAGTAGGGCAGAACAGAGCTAGGTTTAAAACTAAACTAAATGCTGGAGAAAGTAGGTGGAGTCAGAGAGATGCCATGTAGCCGTCAAAGGAGAACAACGCCCATGGGAACTTGATGGAACCTTGCCGGTAGACCACAACCTCATGGTGATGCACAGATTAATAGAAATGGGTTAAGATATGAGAGCTAGCTAACAATATGCCTAAGTGATGATTGGCCAAGCAGTGTTTTAATTAATACAGTTTCTGTGTGATTATTTTGGGTCTGGGTGGCAGGGAACAAACGAGCAGCCTCCAACCACAGAATATTACTTTGACTATGTGAAACTGTGTTACATTTGTTTATGCTGCATTTGTTTAATTATGTAAAGATGTGTTGCATTTGTTTCACCTTGCCTGCCAAAGGCATCTGATTGGCCTAATAAAAAGCTGATTGGCTAATAGCTAGGCAGAAAAGGGATAGGTGGGCTGGTGGGCAGGAAGAATAAATAAGAGGAGATCTCTAGCCTTAAGTAGAAAAAGAGGGAAGAGAAGAGAATGAGGGAGGAAGAGAGGAACACGCACAGGGTCAGAAGCCAGGCAGCTGTCAGTCAGACTTGAGAAGCACGAAAATAAGCCATATAGAAAGAAAGAAAAAGATAAAAAGCCCCGAGACAAAATGTTGATGAAGAGAAACAAGGGTAAGTTAAAAAACTAGCAAGAAATGAGCCTAAGCTAATGCCGAGCATTCATAACTAATACTAAGTTTCCATGTCATGATTTGGGAGTTGGTTGGTGGCACAAAAGAAAAAGCCTGCTAAAGCATTCAGTTAAAGAGATGTATAAAGCAACAGATTACATAATTGTTAAAGCTTATGCCTACAAATACTACTTCATGACATGGAAAAATTCTCATAAGATACAGAAGATATAGAATTACACACAATAGAGAATAATTTTAAGACTCTTCCCATCTACTGAGTCCTACATCTTACCCACCAATTTATAGTATGACATCAAGTGGGTTATCTTTGAGTAGTGAGATTATAGCTAAATTAATTTTATCTTTATTCTCTTCATATTATCATGCATGATTATGATTAGTTTTATTTATTTTTATTTCAAATTGTAATTTGAAATTTTAAATTCAGAAGTGAAAGTGAAATTTCTCCCCTAAAGCCTCTAGAGGTTAACACTACTAAGATTCTGGAGTGTTTACTTTTCCAGTCTTCTCTCATATGAACCACTTTCATGGTGTAGGTATTAAGGTGCAATTAGACACAGGATGTCTCCACCACACTTGCATTTGCAAGGTTTATCTCATGGGTTCCTCGTCAACCAGCTACTGAAGGTGTGAACTTGGAAATCTTTTTATTCCAGTCTCTAATAGTGTTCCACATGGACTGAAATGTGTGTACACGGGAGATTTATTCTACAGTTTGTGCAACTGTCTTTCCTCTGTGGGCCCTATGTCCTTAGGGTTTCAGTTACTTCTCAGAAAGATGCCTTCCCCTCCTGCCCCAGAAATCCCAAGTCAAAGTTTCAAGACAGACTCCTTAAGAGATTTTCCTAACAATTAAGGGAAGGAGAGGTGATGTTTAAAAAAATGTACAGTACTAGTCCTTGACTGCAAGCAGAAATGGAATTATCAATATATACAGCTATGATATTTCTTTCAGAAAACAGCTGGGTTATAGTGAATGTATATGAAGCAATATGAACAAAAGAAGTAAAAGGTGTCTCGAAAAAACAAAAAAACAAACAAACAAAAAAAAAGGTTCTTTTGTGTGTGCATTTGATTATGGGCCTCAAAGAAAGAGGCAGCCAGAAGGACATAATAAACGATCCACAGTAGGTCCTGTGGATGTTTATGGCTTGAATGAATTCATGGTGGCATTGCCAGAGTGGGAGCCAGTTTCAGATTGACACTCTTATTCCTACAAATGAGAATATACCATCTAGCAACTGTCTATATCTTTTGCAAAACCATTCATTTCCTGTCTGTTTCCTAGTAACTGTAACAATCACAAGCTTTAAAAATAGCTTGCCCTATATATTATAGCAGACAGTGCCCAATCTGTGTTTTGGGCCTGGTGCCCTTACAGACAAGACTTCAACACACTGCATTTTAATTTCTTCAAGAGAATTAGATCTTAAAAACGAATTATGCTGCCCTAATTTATGTCTAAATGCTGAGCATGGATATATCACTAATGTGTAATGCTAGGCAAACACAGGGCATAGAAAACAGACTGTCCACAGAAGCAGACTCATCTTTAGAGCTGGACAGTAATTATTCCTGTTCAGCAACTTGGCTTAACACCTGCTCTGACAGTCTGGCATGGAGCTGCCACTGCCACTGTGCTCCAGCTAGGCTTGTGTAACTTAGGAGTCTGCCTGACATCCAGAGGTCTCAACTGAATGGCATTTCCTATTTGTCTAGGCTCAAAATATTGCTGGAGGTTTGGAATTCTATCCTTTCAACCCCACTGCTACCATCCCCTCTTCTCGCATTTCAATGGTCATTCCCATATTTCAGGCCCTGCTGAACCATGCTTACCCCCCCCCCCCTTTTCCCCCTAGCCTGTGCTTGCTAGAGAACCATTCAGGCAGAATTTCCAAGAACAGGATGCATGTAGTGTTTCCTTGCTCAGAAATCTTCAGTTGTGCTGACATTCCACACCTAGAACACTGCCCAGAGACCTAAACTGCTTGCTTGCCATTCAAAACTAACACATACATCTTTACTTCTACAGTTTTCTTTTACATGCCCTTTCCTTCAGACTGAAAAACTACTGGAGTTGGTTGAACCTGATTACCTATCACTTGTTTCTGAACAGCTCTTCCCTTCACTGAAGACGCCCCATTCTCGTTTCCAGACCTGTGATTCTCTCGACTCTGCAGCTCCAGCTCTGAGAGTTACCCCCAATTTTCCTGATCAAGTACAAAGTTAAATCCTCTGCCTCTTCCGAGGTTCACTCTGACTTATGTGACAATGTTATCAATTTATTAAGCAGCTGGCATGCTGTTTCAGTTCCATCTAATATCCTTTTTGTTAGACCACAGTCTAGCAGGCTGTTAGGCAAGTTCATGACTGATTCATGTTTTTATTATCTAAAGAGGCTAAAACATGGGAAAACTAGTTGTTGACTATTTAAAATCTACCCTAAACTACACAGATTATCTTACCTAATTCTCCTAACAGTCTCCTAAAATGGGATCCTAGTTTATACAGAGGAAAGAGAGTAACCTTGTCCAAATTCACACAGCGTAGTAAAGAGCAGTTTAGCACACTCCAAGGCCTCTATTTTATGACAGTCTTCTATTAATATGATCATATGTACTGCACTTGGTACTGAGTATATACCACTTATATTAGAAGTCAGAAAAAAGCCGCTGTATGAAAGAAGCAGTTATCTTCCATTTCCTAACAGTCAACTTTATACAATGCACCAAATACAAACTAAACCATTAAGGCATGCCCAAGCTGAACCGAAAAGGATGTCTGCTCAGTCAAAAAGAGATCCTATTACTTTGTATTTACAGTTTGCTGCGCCGAAGAGAGGCAATAATAACAAAGTGTAATCAGTAGAAAAGGTGATCTTTTGTTTTTAAATCAACCAACATACCCTACCCATCCACTCATGCACCCAAAACACTTACGAGAGATCTTAGGATCTGGGAGAGAAGAGGAACTGGTCAGGGAAGGAAAAGTAGAGGCTTCTGTGGCCTGAGAGTTGTTACTGAATTGATGAGAGCTGATCTTTAAACATTTTAATAGAGTTCTTCACCAAAGCACATCCAGCAGAACCACACTACAACACTATACTCCAAACTCAAGTCTCCAGCCACTCTGCACTGCATCTCAAGCACACCAGCTGTACCTTAGGAGTGTCGACACACTCTTCCTCCATAAAGGCAGCTTCTGCTTGACAGCTGGATGTTGGGAATGAAAAGGCCTCCACATTGGATGCCTGTGGGAGGAGGGTAGATCGCATCAGTCTCACGTTCGGTGAATGCAAGGTCACTGGGAGTCCCACAGTTTGTGCCTGAAAATATGGCAAGAACAATGGAAACATTGTTACTTCTTGTTCTATACACATGCACATGTCTCTTACAACTAGTAAGTCTTCTTAAGGTGACTAAAAGATAAAGTGTTATCCACTGGAACTCCAGAAGACTCGGTTGTGAGTGTGTATGTATGTGTGTATGCACTAATTTAAAAGCACTAATTTAAGTCTCAATAATCAGACATTTTGAAATAAATTGTACAGAATTTTGTTCCTATCTCATAATGAGAGATATACCTTTCACACAGGCAACAATCTAGATAGCCTTTGTAAGGAATCAAAGAATTATCTTTGTCTCAATTCAACAAAGTTCTATTTTTTTCTTTCTTTAAATATACTAACTGAAAGATTAAAAAAAAAATAGGAACTCAACAATGAGCCAGGGCCAGATACACACAAGCCCCACAGCTAGCTATAAAGAAGGTACATGAAGTAACTTTTTTTTTCCTCCTATTTCTTCTCCTCATGAAAAGAAGGAGAGAGAAGCAGTTACTCAGGTGACAGGAAGATCCCCTTCCTTTGAAAAGATGCAGTCTGAAGAAACACTCATTGCTACAGAATCCTGTTCCTGAAACCAGCCTTCTACACAGAGCTCTGGGTCTAGTCTGTCTTTTCTCTCTTATCAACTTGGGACTACTGCTTCTACCTCTTAAGTTCTGGGGTATAGGGTGCCACCACCACCCTTGGCTTCCTGTGGGTAGTTCATCCATTCTTCTGTCTCCTTTGTTAAGTGCTTTAAATAAACAAGGATCATACTCTTCTTTAAAAAATCATTTAAAAGAGCCTTTCCTTTTCACAATTGGCCATGATGGATTTTACTGCTGAAGCTCCTGGATGGTCCTTCTATCCACAGCCCTTAAGAACTGGCAGATCATTTCTTAGCTATATCTTGAACATAACAGACACTGAAGCATCCAAGGGGACAACTGTCACTGCAGACGATATCAGGAATAGGAACAGCCTCTGTTTGCCTGCTACAGTTACAAGGATATAAAGGATGGTGACTTTAAAATCAGACAAATAAAAGGGACTAAACTATGAAATTCTATTTCTTTTTCAAGGTGTGGGCTTGATTGTTGGTTCTGTCACTTATTAATTGTACGATGACTTTAATCAGGCAATCTTTCTCTGAACCTTTTCTATATTTGTAAAAATAAGTGTAATATGTACTTCATAGTGAAGTTAAGACCAAAAGGTAACATGTGAAGCCCTCAGCTTAGCAATGTTAATTCTCTCTTTCCCTTCCAGTCTTAAAATGACTCCAAGGACAAAACAACTGGACAGGAAGATGGATGCACTTTTGCTGTTTCATTGCTTCCAGTTGGAATTTTAAGCTGATTTTTGGTGTTGGTGTTTTTTTTTTTTTTTTTGTATGTTTCTGAGACAGGGTCTATCCATGTAGCCCTGGAACTTGCTATGGAGACTAGGCCAGCCTGGAACTTATAGAGATCCAGTAGCTTTTGTTTCCAAATACTGGGATTAAATATGTATACCATGTTCAGCTAAATTCGTAATTTTTAAGTAAAAAGAGTATGTATGGTCTTACTGTACATTTCAAACATTTGAATATTTAAGTATTTAATTGAATTTTTAAGTATTAAAGTATATACTTAAATATACTTTATATAGGATATATTCTGATACTAATATTATTATATAGTGCATGAAAAAAGAACAAAACAACAGTATATGGAGAACATCACAAATAATGCTACAGACCATGTGAGCACGATAACGGAGCAGCTTTTCTTCCATCCTTCTTTGGGCTTATGTCTTGGGTACTTTTTTCTCTTTCAACAATTAGTCAATTGAATCTCTTGGCTACCATGCAATACTTTCATTTCCTAATAAAGTACATTTAGTACATTCTTACCTCATCACCAGTTTTTCAATCAAAGGGTGAACTGAAAGGTATGATTTCTAGTTTTCCAGTTTCTTACCTGTTCCTTCCACCTAAGAGTGGGGAAAGCCTTACCTGAAAATACTGCACTGGAAATGAGGTGCCCACATCTGATCACAAGGTCCTGTCTCCCTAGAATTCTGACTCTCTATGGTGGACTGAGTTGTATCAGATTAAGCACACCACATTTTCCTTGACAATTTTTTCTTTTATTAGAGACAAAGTCTTATTCTGGAGTTCCAGCTGGCATTGGCCCTTCAATCCTCCCATCTCAGGCTTCACTGGGCTAGGATTACAGGTACCCACAATCACAGAGTCTCCTCTCCATAGTGCAGGATTACAGG
>NC_022012.1:45203890-45208063 GCF_000317375.1 Microtus ochrogaster
ACAGTCTCCTCTCCATAGTGCAGGATTACAGGCACATACCACTTGTGGACTATTTAAGAAGAATAAAGAAACTTAGCTGAGAAAGTATGTTACTGCACTAGGGGCCTCCTGCTTCCTATCTTTTTGTCCGGCCACACTTGTATGTAAGAAGGGCTTCACCATAGCTCACTATCATCAACACAGCTTAGGAGTTTTTTTTCCTTTCCCAAACTATTTAAAAGCAGTGTTATCAATTCTAAAAGTTCTCAAGTGCTCAGAAATACTCTGATCCAAATATCTGGAGCTATACTGGTATACTATTCCCTCACATTTCTATTGATACATTATTTTATTTAGAAGATATAATATGTTAGATAATCAAGAATTTTTATTCCCTTATTTTTCATCTTCTGTAGAATCAATGTAAAATTTTATATTCCTGTACATTTATGATTCTGTTGAACAGGGAGTGCTACTTATAGATGCTGGCCGGCATCTTAATGGGAAGACAGCCCTCCATTCCCAGTCTCTACACATGAGTCCTAGATCTCTCAGACCACATTGCTCTCCTAGCACTGAGTCAGGTCCTCACTGTGCCCTCAGGCCTTCAAGGACAATGTCACTCTAACTCTGCTGTGGAACAGACAGGTAAAGTGAGGCACAGAATCTGGGACTCGCTTTCACCACTACGAGGAGCTTTCTAGTCAGTGCTGAGCTCACTCAGGTCCACCTTTCATAGCCCTCCCTCACTTTCTACTAGGACCACATTAAGTCTTCAACATCCTGCATCTCATTAGCATAAGAATCTCAGAAGTATTCTTCAGAAGTTCCTGCTCTTCCCAGACTAAGCATGGTAGCACATGTCTTTAATCCTAGTACGGAAGCACAGGCAAGTGGATGTCTCTAAGTTCGAGACCAGCCTGGTCTATATAACAAATCCCAGGCCAGCCAGTGAGATCCTGTCTCAAAACAAGCAACTATCTCCTGCAGCGCTTCCCTAAGAAGCCATCCTTTCCAATGCTCCCATACTAACTGGCTTATGGCCTTCATAAGATTGTTATTGCTTCCTCATTTATAAGTCATCCTTGGCATTTAGAGCTCTTCACAGTATGGTTTCCACTTACCACTTCAAATTTTTATTTTCTTAGCCTTCAGTTCAAATGGACTAAATTCACAGGAACAAAGCCTACTGTGGGCCATGCGAGCACTTCTGTTCACCTTGTGTGTATCTCCTTCTAGTCAGAATGATGTCTTTATCAGTCTCACACCTCCGTGAAGATCTGTTTTAAATGTCATCTCTCCCAGGAAGCTCTCCCTATTCAGATGAGCCTCTCACCCTTGCCCAAGACCTCAGGTGATTCTGGCCTTATTTTGCTTCTACCGAACAGCTCTGAGAAACATGATGGCATTCCATACATTCAAACTCCCAGAGCACCTAGTAACAGCAGCTTGCACATGGTCAATCTGCAATAAAATTCTGTTAAATAAACTGAAAGTACAGGCTAGTTACATTATTTCTCAAGATTAGCAAATGATTAAATGATAACACATCTCTTAAAGAAAAGGACTGAAAATAAAGTTAATCCTTAGAAGCAGGAAGGTGCTAAAAGTTTTGAGAACCTAGTGAATGACAGTGGTTGAAACTTTCTAGAAAAATACTTCAGAAGATGAGATCAAAGAAAAAAAAAAAGATGAGATCCTAACCTTTTGTACCAAATGATGGAAAATGTGTCCAACATAAAAAGCCTCATGCACAGCTGAGACTAATGACTCCATGGGTTGTTACCTTGGCAACTGTTTGTTCCGCAATGGTGCTAGGCCGGCGCTGGCGGCCATCAAGTCTCTGCTCCACGGGAAAACTGCTCCTATGTGATTTCAGACGTTCCACCAACAAGAAATAAATGGCAGCAAAGTGATTATAGCTCTTGTTTTGCAAAGACTGAAAGAGAAAACAGGTGCTGAAAGCATAGAACTATAAAAACCAACCAGGGGGTCGTTACCTTCTTAAAAGGGAGGGTAAGCTATGTGTCCTGAAAATAAAATCACAAAGCCTCCCCTTGCTCTAGTTTTCTAAGAAGTGAGGAACAGCCCTTGACATGTGCTCCTGCTGCCATGACGTTTAGCTTAAGGGTACACGTGAGCCCCCTCAGATTTACTCACATGAATTTCCACAATAATTTTGGCTTCAGATTTTAGATCTGTATTTTCATTCACTTAATTTTGGATACTAAGGTACTTAAAAAAAAATTCAGTGACAAAGTATACCTCACAACAAACCCCTTTCTAGACTTTAGACAGGAAGGCGTACATTCAGGTCTCTAGTATTGCTCAATCAACGGTGACATCTTTAAGCAACAATCTGGGTCCTATTTATTTTAGGATCCATTTATGTTCCTGCATTAGGAGAAAAATGCCATCAATGCCCCATGTAGACATCCATCTCCCAGCACTAGGTTTAAGACTGGTCAGTACCCTGTGCCCCAAAGTCCTAACTCTGTAACTTCAGGCAAAGATCCAATCACTGAAAACTCTGAAGTGAATGAACCAAGTTTTTCTGAGCTTGCTGGTGATTATTCTGGGCTGGAGAATGACATCTGGATGCTAGATGGAGAGACACTGTGTCTACGTACTTAGGTAATATTTTCCTTGTTTTTGCAGTCCCGCCCTTTGGAAATCTTGAAAATAAACTTGCTTCCCAAATTTTTCACATCTCTGGCTTGCCAGCTTTTCTGGGATGCCAATCCAACAGAGAAACTTCTCTTGGCTTCTAATCCCACCTGACAATCCATGTGGGTGCTGTTTGGGGGTAACAGATCCAGGAAATCCTCAGGGAAACACCCTACAGAAGCTACTATCCAGGATCTACTCCATGGATAAGCATGGGAAAACATCACTGAGTGCACAAGGCACAAAGTGAGACAAGAAACAGTCTCCATAAAAGCTCTGTTCTGCTTTGGGGGAGGGGGCTGTTGTGCAGGTCCTGTGTATGTTGTGTATGTTCTACAAGCATGCTAACTATTAGATAGGAAAGAAAAGCAAAAAGGAAATTTCCAGGTTCAAAGCTTTCTTCGTTCTATAACCATTAATGTTTCTAAATCATAACTTCACTTGCTTCTGCCTGTTTACTTTCTCTGGTTCTCCTAAACCCCACTGGCTTCCTTTAATCTAATGCTTTCCCTTTGGTTCTTGGTTCAACAGTCTTGTTCCATATATATATATATATATATATATACACACACACATACATTTGTAGTCCATATTAACTAGTTTAATACCAATATGGAACTTCATGTTTCACTTTAGAAAAACCTTGTATTCTTTGGAGATAGGGTCTCACTATGTACCTCTGACTGTCCTTGAACTCACAGATACCTGCCTGCCTCAGAGTGCTGGGATTAAAGGTGTACAACATCATGCCCAGCTTACATTCTATTTTTAAGCTTCAGACTTGGCCTTTTCCAAATCCTCTAAAAATTCTTTTCTTAGACTTTTTGGCAAAGAGGGTGAAGGAAGGGTTTAGAGATTCAATAACAGCAATTATAAACAGACTATGTAATCATCTGGGTACCCTGAGCAATACATTCAGGCATTGGGGATGGATGTGCTAAGACTCGGAAGACAGGTATGAGCATAAAGCTTCAGGAGGCAAATGCCGATCAACCTTCAAACATCTCTAGACATATCTCCATCACTTTACCTCAATAGTCTTCTGCTGATCAATTCCAAGGCTGTGCATCAATCGCAGAACCTGTTCATTAAATTCTCCAATGGATGGCTCATTTTCTTGTTCTTGTGGATAGAGAATAGGTCTCTGTACAGGAACTTCTATGAGCATCCACTTGTGCTCCTTGATTTGAGCTATGCTTAGCCGTTTGGAAGGATCTAGGACCAACATCCTTCTAATAAGGTGTTCACAATCTGTGGAAAACACAATGTTAAAAAGTTGCATAGATCACCTCCAGGCATACTAGCACGGCCCATGTGATTTTGCACAACAATGCTAACTTTCGAATCCTCCACTGGAAAGCAGGACAAATGAGCAAATGAATGCATGTGGGGTAGACTGGTCAAATTCAGATGCTAAACAAATACTTTAACACACGTGAGTGTAAGTCTCTATGTACTACAAGAGCCTTCCAAGTGCATTTTTTTAAAAAAAAAAAACTTATTTATTTATTTATTTATTTATTTATT
>NC_022012.1:45208163-45215718 GCF_000317375.1 Microtus ochrogaster
GGTTGTGAGCCACCATGTGGTTGCTGGGAATTGAACTCAGGACCCTTGGAAGAGCAGGCAATGCTCTTAACCCCTGAGCCAGCTCTCCAGCCCTTCCGAGCGCATTTTATCTAGTCACACTCAGGAAAAACAAGGCTAAGCTGCATTCTCGGAGCAGGGATTATGAACCGATCCTCAATAGTATCAAGGCATGTTCAATAAAGGCAGCTGGGAGAGTACCGTGTTTTTTCCAGTGAGCTGCTGCTTTTCTCATCAGTGTTGCCAAGGACCATGTATGCAGCTCTGATTCTGATTACATTATGTACACTGCAGCTGTAGCTATGAGTAACAGCAAGCTCTTCACCACCCTCCTCCAACTCAGACTCCTGCCACTCACATCTCTCACGCCCTGTGCCACGTGCTTTGTACAGAATAGTTTCATCATCCTCGCAACACCTCTAGGGAAGGAATTACTGTCAACTCCACTTCACAGATGAGCCAAACTGCCCGGTCAGTGAGTAGTGAACTCAGGATTCCAACCAGGTAGTCTGTCGCCAGAGCCTATGTGATCTTGCCTTCCCAAGAGCATTAATTACATCTATTGTTCCAGGAATATGAGATAAGGATGAAAACTAAAACCACAACTAAGGAGTAAATCAAACTGTTGTCCCCTTGACAGACCAAAACAAGACAGGTAGGGATCGTGACATTTCAACTGAATTTACCAACGTTCTACCAGTTGACTTTGAATTTAGAAACATTTCATTCTGCAGATACATTTCATATATAGAGTAAAATGGTTATAAGCCTGTATCTATGGAGTCTAAAATAAACTGGGCCATTTATAGACCTAAGCTGAATGGGAAGACTTGCTGCTCTTAATCTGGGTAGCTTCTGTTCTCAGTTACAAGGAGAAAGGCTGGAATTTGTCTTGTCTACATAGAGGCTGTTGAAGAGCTCCATGACTTTTAAAATGACTAAGTCATTTTATCTGGCACCCAAACTCTCAGCAGGGAAACTAACTTTGGCTAGAACTTCATACAGCACAAATTCTGTAACACATGACCGATATGATGAACAGCTTGTTACCTTCTGACATGAAATATGGAATCCGGAATCGTCCTTCCAAAACTCTCTGCCTCAAAACAGGGAGAGTTGGTCCGTCAAAAGGCAGAGCTCCACAGACAAGGACATAAAGAACAACTCCCATGCTCTAGGGAAGAAAACGATGCAGTCGCTTTCAGAGAGAACATCAAACACTCATTTCCCACACACTGCCACAGCTCTTAAAATCACGTGGACTGACAGCTTCCTCTCCGAAGTTCCCCTCTCACCTCCTGTGGTGAGAGTAAGCATAATAATACCCAATGATCTCAACTTGGTCATTTTGCTTGCCATATTACTTCATGTCATTGCTGATATTAGAATGATAACACTTGTCTCTAGAAATTCTTTCCTAGGGACCCACTTCCAGATGCTCTGACTAATTACAGTCCACTGGATAGGGAGAATATAAAATCTTATTCATCTGTTGAGTACCAGGAGTTTCTAAGATAGGTCAGAGTACCAATTATCATGATAGATACATTAACATGTCAAAATAAAGCCATACCCATATGTCCAGCTGTGGCCCTTCATATTGCTGCCCTTCAAAGACCTCTGGGGCTGCATAAGGGGGGCTGCCACACCATGTTGCCAGCAGTTCACCAGTTTTAAAGAAATTTCCAAAACCGAAATCTATTGGGATGGAAATAAATGTTACTTTCATTTCTGCTCTCAAACTACACTGCATTTCTCAGTAATTAATTTTATAATTTGGGACCACTATGGTCATAATATATAAAGATGAGGATGACATCTATCTTGTACTATTCCCCTAGTAATTACCACAATGATAAACTAACAATAAATGAACACTGCTGAATGAATGCATATATGCTGAGTTCTCTACTCAAACAGAACATGTGAAAGATAGAAAATGACTTTAAACCGTGGTTCTTGATGTTTTGACACAGGATCTCACTGTGTGGCCTGGGCTAGCTTTGAACTCATCAGTTGATGAGCTTACCTATAGACGTGAGTCAACAGACCCAGTTCTTAAACCATACCCCCCCTTTTTTTTCCTGAAAGTTCTATTTGTGTGGATTTGATTATTGTAGAATGTAAGTTACTTGGTTACTTGATGATTACTTTTTATTCTGTATAGTCTATAAGAGGTTAAATGAGTGCTGGGTGGTGGTGGCATACACTTTTAATCCCAGCACTTGGGAGGCAGGTGAATCTCTGTAAGTTCAAAGCCAGCCTGGTCTACAGGGTGAGTTCCAGGACAGCCAGAGCTACACGGAGAAACCCTGTCTCGAAAAATCAAAGGAGGTGAATGAGTAGAACCCAATTAAGTAATAACATATACCAGTTTTGAGTCAACCAAGAATTATAAATACTAATTCTTTAAATGTTGATTCATACATCCTACTATAGGCAGATATACACCTGACTATCTCGTTAACAAATGATAGCATATGGCCTAGTCACAAGTCACCCATCACCACTGTCACTTATGTTCATTTCTGGATACAGTGGCATTATACTTCAAAATAATTGCTAATCTTAGTCACACTGAATCTACAATTTTCATATCCAGAATGCACTCTGCAAACACTGTACTCATAGTCTTCAATATGCACACGTATACAAGTTTTCAGTGTACATTGTTATAGATGTATGTTTGCCCTTTCGTTAAGACTCAAGAAACGAATTCCTACTGTTGTACAAGTTAGGCTCATACTCTCTTGTGCCTTGAATCCTTAAACTAAGAGGATCTGGCTCTCCACTAGTACGTGCACAATACTGCATGCACAGGGAGCTTAAGCAAAGACTCAAAGAGTGGATCCAGTCTCCACTGTCAGTCAGACAGACTGGCTTTGGAAACAGGGTCAGCACCTGTGAACCTTAGTTTTCCCACCTGCAAAGTTGCAATCATAAACATGCCCAGATGGCAGCTGTTATGTGGGACCAATGTACTAACATAGACTCCTGCTTTGTGCCTTGAGACAACACACATTAGTAACTTGGGGAAAATAGTCTCTCAGCTTGCTGACCTAAGAACAGGTAGGCAGCAGGCACAGTAATGACTGTAACCATCTCATCTCTGCTTCATGGAAGAGAAAAATAACTACAAAATTAAGGAGAACTAGAACTGACTTACAGTTTATCTCTTTCTAACTCTAGTGCCATAGGAAAGGTTTTTACTTCTCTGAAGCTTACGTTTCCAAATCTATACCAGTGAGAATAATCAACCTGCTCAGATAAAATACAGTGAAGATGAATGATTAACGATGTAAAATGCCCAGAACACAGATGTGAAATGTTAGTGCTGCTTCTGTGAGACCACTGTTACCATTACTGCCTTCGGGAGAAAGAGGTCACACGGAACTACACAGGAGAAGTAGAAAAGCCAGCAGGAGCATAAGGCCCAGGAGAGAAAAGATGGTACATCTGGGAGAAAGCCTCAGCCCATGCCTGTGGGGCATATGAGGACATATGAGGTCAGGGGTGCCAACCACATTGATCTTTACAATGTAACACCACCCCAGAGATCTTTGTCTTTTTTTTTTTTTTTTTTGGTTTCTCGAGACAGGGTTTCTCTGTGGCTTTGGAGCCTATCCTGGAACTAGCTCTGTAGACCAGGCTGGTCTCGAACTCACAAAGATCCACCTGCCTCTGCCTCCCGAGTGCTGGGATTAAAGGCGTGTGCCACCATTGCCCGGCGATCTTTGTCTTCTTTATCTGAACTCAATGACTAGCTACTCCTGCCACCGGATCACTCATGCATAGAGATGTTTCTAATCTTTTAGAAAAACTACTCTAGAATGAGTTAAGAATTAGATATTCAGGTCTACTTTAAAGAGGAAAATATTAATTTCCTATAGAAGAGATACAACCAACTCTGAAATGGAAGACTGATTGCAGAACCTGAAGTAGGCACAGGGATGAGTGCATTTTAAACCACAATAGCAAGATGAGTTCTTCAGTCTATGTAAACTGAAGATACTTTCCAAGCAGCATGGTAAAAGTTTCAATGTCTTAAAGAGTCAACGGAATTTCTGGACAACCAGGTGAACTGAACTCTGCGGAGGGAGGACACAAGCCTGTTGGGAAGACAGCCTGGCATGTAGCCTTGAGGTCACTCATTGGTACATTTCTTAGTAAGACAGCAAGAACTGAGGAGGAATCACTGTGAGTAGGGTAGCCCTGTCCAATCTAATCTGTACAGATCTGGGCAGAGAAAGCATCCTGTTCCATTACAAAAAGGTGGTACTAAATGGACACTTATGTATTCAATTCTGTAGAACAATCAAAGCCATACTGAATGGCAGCCAGACTCACTAAATTGTCACAGAACCATAACTGCCCACATCCGAGAACCTTTACCAGAGCACTTCTAAAATTACATTTGTGATAACCTGGTAAGTGTTTTAACAGTTAAGTAGAAAAAGCCCTAATGCCACTGAAACATACTGTGTACTGAGCAAATGGCAGCGAGGGCCTCATGCATGCAAGGAAAGCTACAGCCCAAGTCTTTACGCCTTTTAAAGGGGCTTTATCAAGCATGTCATGTGGCAATCTAAGCTCTGTGAGGAGTCTATAGTAAAGCAATGTAGAAGACTGATTTCAAGAGAAAGTTAAGCACTTGTGAGAGATGATGTGGTTGGCTATGACACTGGAGACATGGACCAGAAAAACAGGTTTAACAACACCTTTACATCTTTCCATGACACAGTGATCGTAGCGATTTGTGACCAAGTTAATAACTGTCAGGTTAAAGAAATGACAATGAAAAGCATTTTAAAAGGCCATTTATATTTCTTCATAGAAATTTAGATAATTTTTCTTCATTCACAGCCTATTCACAAGTATAGTTTTCTGTAAATGGCATACAGTGAATGAGTAAGGAGTGAGCATGTAGATGAAATAGGACATTCAGGATTTCTGATTACCATTACTAAGACAGAACTGACTATACAACTGGCCTTCAGTATCTCCGGGGGACTGGTACCCACAGTGGGTACCAAAATCTAGATGTTCAGACCCCTTATATGAAATGGGGCAATATTTGCATATAACCCCCACACATCCTCCTACATACTTTAAATCATATTTGGATTATGTAAGAAACCTAATAATCTAAATAGTTGCTTAGTGTATAATGACAAAACCAACAAAACCAAAAAACAAGGCTGCACAAGTTTAGTAGAGATGCAACCTTCCTGGGCCTATCGACATAGTACCCATGGGCAGTGTTTCCATCTGTGCTTCGTTAAATCCCAGGATGTGGGAAGCACAGATGCTTGTCTCTTCACTATACACATGAATGCTGTATGTGTATTGTTAGCCCCTGGACAAAGCCCAGAGCAAAGTCTCACAACAACTCAGAATAGTTACAGACCCCATCATCTCCAACTTTGGGCAAGGATCAGGGAAACAATCAGTTGAACACTCCTTTCTTTAATCTAGACTTAGGTTTCAGGCCATGTTAGATGAGAAAATTAAACGGGAAAATGTTTCCTTTCAAGCATGGTCTCATTTCTACTTTTAAAATTTCTTTTCTTTTCTTTTCTTTTTTTTTTTTTTTTGGTTTTTTTCGAGACAGGGTTTGTTTGTGGTTTTGGAGCCTGTCCTGGAACTAGCTCTTGTAGACCAGACTGGTCTCGAACTCACAGAAATTCGCCTGCCTCTGCCTCCCAAGTGCTGGGATTAAAGGCGTTTAAAATTTCATTTAAAAATATTTGCTTGTTTATGTATGTGTGGAGGCATGTGCCTGCCATGGCACACATGTGAAAACCTGTTGGGATCAGTTCTTTCCTTCTACCATGGGATTCCAGGGATTCAACTCAGGTCATTACCCATGGGGAGCCATCTTGCTGGTCCTAAATCTCACTTTTAAAATGCCAAATACAGAATAATACATATTTATGGACTATAAAGTGATATTCTGGTATGATTGCATTGTTCAATGGTCAAATCTCACAAGTTAAGTCTACTACCTCATTGATTACAATTCCCTGTTACAGAGATGTTTATTTATTACACTGCTGTACACTCACTGTTGTAAGCACCTGACTCTGAGCTACAATAGAATGCTGCTGTTATTTATTCTGATATTCCAACTGTTCCAACCTGCTTCATTTAACATTTTTTTATAAAGTTAGTTTTTTTTCTTTTTCAGTTTTTTTTTTATTGAGAAAAGGAAAAAAAACAAGTTTCCGCCTCCTCCCAGCCTCCCATTTCCCTCCCCCTCCTTCCACCCTTCTCCCCCTCCCTCTCCAGTCCAAAGAGCAGTCAGGGTTCCCTGCCCTGTGGTAAGTCTTAGGTCCTCCCCCCTCCGTCCATATCTTGGAAGGTGAACATCCAAACTGGCTAGGCGCCCACAAAGCCAGAAAATTAAGTAGGATCAAAACCCCTTGCCATTGTCCTTGGCTTCTCATCAGCCCTCATTGTTCGCCATGTTCAGAGAGTCCGGTTTTATCCCGTGGTTTTTCAGTCACAGTCCAGCTGGCCTTGGTGAGCTCCCAGTAGATCAGATCCACTGTCTCAGTGGGTGGGTGCACCCTTCGTGGTCCCGACTTTAGCTTTAAGTACTCCTGTATCTTCGGACACCAGAAGATTACCCAAGTTCATCTTGTATCTTCTTTGCCCAAACCCTTAACACCACTACTTCTCCAAGATACTATGGTTCTTTTTGTTGAGTAATAAATCTAGATTAGGCCCTAGATCTGTACACTGATATGCTAAGTATCATCAGTTACAACTGAGTAGAACTGCATTCAAATACAGGTCAGGTGTGCTTGTTTAATCTGTTCCATCAAAGCCCTAAGTATGCCACTAGGCAGAGTTTAATATAACTTTTTTTTTTTTGTTGTTTTTCGAGACAGGGTTTCTCTGTGGTTTTGGAGCCTGTCCTGGAACTAGCTCTTGTAGACCAGGCTGGTCTCGAACTCACAGAGATCCCCTGCCTCTGCCTCCCGAGTGCTGGGATTAAAGGCATGCGCCACCACCGCCCGGTGAGTTTAATATAACTTAAAATCGGAGGTAAGACTGCCCAAAATCCAGATCAATCCTTACCACTAAACAGAAAAGAAGGATTTTAAATTCATTTCTGTGCCAGGCAATGCTGACCTACTGGGTCTTTTATCAGCACCTTACCATGTGAATGAGAAGTTAGAATGTTTACAGAGCTCTATCTTAATTCACACTTACATTCATTTTTGGAAGCTATATTCATTCTAAGAGTGCATGATGGAGCCGGGCGGTGGCAGCATGCTGGGTAGCACTGGCTGCACTTGGGAGGCAGAGACAGCCAGATCTCTGTGAGTTCGAAGCCAATCTGGTCTACAGAGTGAGCTCCAGAACAGCCATGATTATACAGTCCTGTCTCTAAAAACCAATAAAGAGTGCATGATAGGCTATGCAGACAGCCCTGTCCTTGTTATGTCAAGATGATGCATGCATGTTTTCCTCCCTGTGACACTAAGGCATGTGCTCTGAAGTTTTCCTCCCTGTGACACTAAGGCATGTG
>NC_022012.1:45215818-45236401 GCF_000317375.1 Microtus ochrogaster
TCTGAAGTTTTCCTCCCTGTGACACTAAGGCATGTGCTCTGAAGTTTTACTCTCACAACAGCTTCAAGATTTCCCAAGATAGCCACACTCACTCATTTGGTTTATATATGGTTTCAGTATTTATAAAAGATAGGGTTTGGGCTAGAATCTTTAACCAGAGTTAAGTCACTAACACTCTTGGGATTCAAACCAGGCCTCAAAAGCCGAGTCACAGAACTGTCTCTAATGTAACCAGTTATAAGCCACAGGGATCACACATTAGGGCTAGTAGTGATTTCTGCCCTGTGTTCTGAAAGATAACTGACCTTTATCGTCCTGATAACAAAAACCACCATTACTATCATCATAAATAACATGAATTACCAATGCCCAAGCACCATTAGCGAAAGACCAGTGTTTTAGGCACAAAAGAGCCAGATAAAGAGTAAATCAGCTGTTGTTGATTACTGCATAATGGAAACACCAAGCACAGGAGTGACTTCTGTTGTTTGTTACAGCAGTATGCAGCTGGGAACTGCTACAATGCAAATTTTGATTTAGCAGGGCCCGAGCTTCTGTCCCCCTGGCCAGCTCGGAAAGGTCATGAGTTTGAGCATCAAGGAATAGACAACAGCACAAGCTGTGCCTAAGAATCTAAGGATAACTAACTGTTGGTCAATATTTACTGTTTCAAAATAATAATTACCAAACACATTCAGGCTTTTTTTGTAATTAAGAATTTGTTCAGTAATCTTTTTTTCAATCTTTAAGTACTTTAAGTCATTTATTTTTTTTAAATCTTTACTTTAAGCTAAGAAAAAGTAATTTCTAGAAACCACAACTCGGGCAGTTTTTAATCTCTCTGTGTTATAATGTCTATTTTAAAATTTTACAAAAATCCTTGGTTTGATGAGGAGGCTCTGTGGGAAAAGATGCCCGATGCCACCTTATGACCTAAGTTCAATTTCCAGGAGCCATGTGGTGGGAGTTGAGAACTGACTCTCCCAAGTTGTCCTTTGACCTCCACACTGGCACACTTACCCTTCCCTTCCAATATACAACATACAACACATACCAATCAATATGATTTTAAAAATTAAAAATAGGCCGGGCGGTGGTGGCGCACACCTTTAATCCCAGCACTCGGGAGGCAGAGGCAGGCGAATCTCTGTGAGTTCGAGGCCAGTCTGGTCTACAAGAGCTAGTTCCAGGGCAGGAACCAAAAGCTACGGAGAAACCCTGTCTCAAAAATTCAAAAAAAAAAAAAAATTAAAAAAAAAATTAAAATAATTATCTTGCTGAGAAGCAGATGGCCTAAGGGTTAAATTTAACCTTTCTTAAATGACCAATAGAATTAGGCTATCTAGCCTGATGAAAGGGAACACATTTGTAATTATCACTGTAGGAGCGAAGACAACAATCAGAAGGAAATGAACACTGACAAATGAAAGGTAGAGAGTGACAGGCCAACCCATGCACAAACTGAAAACGCATTAGCCAACACTGACTTCAATGCAATGTTGCCCAACAGCAAGAAAAAGCTTGTTGCTTTGTTTATCTCCAAACATCAATCACTCTGTCTAACAGGAGGGCATCAGAGCTGGGATGAAATGTTATCCTCAGACCAGTATGATCATCTAGAACCATTGAACTGTGCCCAATCAGGGAGTCCAAGAGCTAAGAAACAAAGAAATGATCATCCTTAGTCTTAGTGGAGACAAGATGGAAGGTACAGAAATAAATGGAGGCCTAGAGCACTCCTCCACAGTCCCAGCTTTAGAAACTGAGCTGTAAAGCAGGACTGATTGATGGACGTATGGCATCAGGCTTTCATATGCAAGGCCACTTGCCAGTTTTAAACAATGCCAATAGCAATTGGAAGGTCAGTAAGTATTTCTTAATAATTCCCTTTTTCACCTCTATCCGTTTTAATTTCTAGGGCAGAAGACTGAAACTGTATACACAGAAACCTTATCACAAAGTCTTCTAGTAAGTGAAAAGCTGTAGAAGCAATGGCAGAGGTGACAGGCTACCAGTCAAGTCAGAAAAGATAAAGTCAATCTTTATCTTGAGCTAAAGATAAGTGACTTCTGATACACAGGTCAGACTAATCTAGCTAATTCTATATTACTAATTACATTTAAGGTTTTGCTCAGAGGGAATGTTGTATCAGACAAATACTTTCAAATGCAAGTGATGCACTTTCTGTGTTCCTTTATTATCGGCATTGACAAGGCTCTAGGCCAGTGGACTTTATTTTATGTGCTGAAGGAGGTTATTTGGCCATCAAAGTTTTTACAGCTTTATTTTAATGGAATCAATTATGTCTCAAATGCAAGCAGCAGCCTCCTCTTACTGAGTGCTTACTTGGTGCCAAGAAATTCAACCAACAATTTATTTTGCAAACACTTGAACAGGACCATGTACCCTGGTCTTAAGTACTCTGCAAATATTAATTCAAGTAACAACCACTATGAGATATGAACTTGTGCCATTCCCCCTTTACAGATAAGGAAACTGAGAATGGGGGTGGGGCGGGTAGTGAGAAAATGTCTCCAGGTCAGTAAGCCAGTAAGCGGCACGCCAGGATTCATTCTCAAGTGGCCTGTTTATTACCTACTATACTGAATTGCCTCCTGTTCTTAAGTAATTATTAATCTCTATACACTGTTCCTGAAAAGCATAATAATTTCCAGTTAACAGAACAGAAGCCCTGGCCTGGAGAGGTTAATTAACCTAGCCAAGGTGACAGATTCAGATGGCATCACCAGAGTTTGTATTGGCATTGCCTGTTACCAACCTCAAGACCTAAGTACTGATAAGTCCTAAAAGTCTCTGAATTATGGTAATTAAAAAAGATGTATTTTTATTATTTTAAACTAATGTGCATATGTACATGCATGTGTACAGAGTCCAGAAGAGTGTGCTGGACCTCTTGGAGCTGGTTACAGACAGTTGTAAGTCACTTTGTGGGTGCTGGGAACTGAACTTGCGTCCCTGGAAGAACACCATGAGTTCTTCACTGCTGAGCCATCTCTCCAGCTCTGAGTTGTAGTTCTTTCCTGAAAACTTCCTATAAGTAACTAATATATTTGAATCACAGGTATTATTATGAAACTTTCAAAATGTGAAAGTTGGAGACTAAAACTAAAGATAACTTACTTTAATGCATTAAAAATCATTAGCCATGATGTCGAGGAAGGAGCAGTGCTGCAAGCACAGAATCCTGAAATCCTGTGCTCTGTTTCAGCCTTTCCCCTCAAATGCCCCAAGCTCCTATTTCATGAAGGGTGGAGGCCTCATGATTGGGACAACCCGAACAGAGCTGAGGGTGAACCCATGGTTCTGCACTGTTGAGTTATTATTACAGGAAGCATAAGCTAAAAATTAATCTCAGAGCCATGCTTCTGTATTTATGAAAACTCACCAAGATTTATACTTCTAGCTATGCGGTGGTGGCGCACGCCTTTAATTCCAGCACTTGGGAGGCAGAGGCAGGCAGATTCTGTGAGTTCGAGGCCAGCCTGGTCTACAGATGAGTTCCAGGACAGCCAAGGCTGTTAACACAGAGAAATCCTACCTTGAAAAATCAAAGGAGGGGGGGAATTCATACTTCAATTTCTGTCTTTTAAATATAGGCACATTTTAAATGAAAATTTGATTTTGATATGCTCTTTGAACTTTAACACGTGTGGCCTAATTATAACACTTAGCAAATTATAGAGATCTTGATAAGCAAAAGAAGCAGGGGAAAAGTTAATAAATTTAGCAATAATTCTATCTTTTTTTTCTTTTGATTT
Organism: Microtus ochrogaster; assembly: GCF_000317375.1. Classification (NCBI taxonomy): domain Eukaryota; kingdom Metazoa; phylum Chordata; class Mammalia; order Rodentia; family Cricetidae; genus Microtus; species Microtus ochrogaster. The sequence goes on from NC_022012.1 coordinate 45,219,598, forward strand.
CTTTACATATAGTCCCACAGAACAAGTGTGGTACATTTCTTTAAAAGTCAAGAATTCCAAGAATTCAAAGGATTATGTTCTTAAATGTAAGCAGGGCCATTAAAGCTGTAAGTTCTTTTGATAAAGAACAATTATTGGGTGGGGGATTATTTTCTAATTTGACCTATCCCTTCTGGCCCACCCAGCTCCTGCCAGTGATAGAGCAGTACATCTCAGCCCTTACCAGAGAAACTTCTTTTTACAATAGAGAGTAATACAGAGGTCACATCTGGTCAATGTGCAGAGGGTAAGACTGCTGTGGTCCAGTCCTAAGTGAGACGTGTATACCACACCTCCTCCCCTCAAGGCTCAAGGATCATCCTGGAGGGGAGGGGGATGTAAGAGCCAGAGGTAGTGGATCTCTGCAGCAAACAGTACTTGCTGTTATACACATGAACTCACAGAGGCTATGGCTTCTTGCATAAGACCTGTACAGATCAAGCCGGCCAAAATCTCAGCATGTACAGGGGTGGGGACTCATGAAGTTCCACTCCCAGCAGCAAGAGCTATTCACAACTGATGGCTGCTGGGGAGGTAGAGTCAGTTTTCTTCAGGGACATATAGCTCCTGAAAGGCTATCTTGTTCCAATAGAAGACCCCACGCACAAATAGACAGCACTAGGTGGACACAGTAAGGGGGGCAACACATGACATTGGGAGGGAAATGTGAGCAGTAGATTTGATCAAGATACATTATATGTATTATGAAATTCTTAAACAATTACAACCCCTACAAATACTCGAGAGAAATTTGTTTAAAAAATATGTCTAAACTTTACACATGGAGTCCTTCATGGTCTGTCCCAACCGACAACCTGACCAGTTCTTTCCTATCAGTTTTCACTGGTATTTGGCATAGCTCCCTAGCTGGAGCCTGTAGCTGCCTGAAGTAGTCTGGAGTTCTCAGACTGTGGAACACAAACTCACACAGGGATTCCACTTGATGACTGACACATGATGCCTGGAAAGAACAGAGGAGTGGCCAGAGATCTCTCTTGGAACTGTAGAGCTGCTGCTGATTACCTGTGCTGCCTCAGAAAGTTATCTGACCTTCTTGCATTTGGTTTTCCCATTAAAAAACAAAACAGGCAAACAAACAAAAATGCTGGTGATAGCTATGCAGCTTCCAAGTGTGTTGTGAAAATGAATGACTAAGAACTCAGGAGAGCACCTGAAAATAGCAAGGGCTTAATACAATGTCAATTGTCACTATCTGAACCAAAGGGAACAATTCTAGACACCTGACATTTTACCTATCTTCCATATAATTAAGAAAGCCTTGAAGCGTTCATATTTATTTAAAAGCAAAAATAAAAACAGCAAACCCCAACAAAATGCAAACTTAAATGCTGTATAACATTAGGCACACTGCACTGACCTACCTATATTTGAGGCAGTGTTACAGTAAAAATAGACAAAAGTTTGTTATCACCTTGAGCAATAGTCTATATTTCATATTTACAAGGTTTTTTGAACACCTTGTAAATCTCAGAGTTCAAACTTTAATTCTCAACACCTTCCCCTTTTCTGTACAGAGGGCTTTTCTGTAAAAGGTAATTTTAAGGCAGCTGATACTTTTAAGAAGAAAATGAAAAAAATAATCCAGAAGAGAAGGCTGGCAAAAATAAGTAAAATGAATGAGGCCAAACAGAAAGTAAAACAAACAAACAAATAAATAAAATAAAAGATGATGGGGGGCAGGAAATCCCAGAAATGAAAGTAGTAAATACATAAAAACTAAGATCTTAAACCAACAACCCCTTATGGAAACACTGTTACTATGTATTGCATTTTTATAACAAAAAGTTACAAATCAGAAGACACTCCTCCCCTTCACCAGTGCAGTTCCAGGACTATTCCATACACTAAATTTTCCTGTGTTCAGCTCTCATGCACGCAAACCATCTCCACGCTATTGCCAGAGTTTGCTGATATGCAAAGTTAATTTTGTATTCTAATCCCACTTATCCATACTCTAAATTTCAATAGCTTTGATTCCCATTAATTATGAAATAGATGCTCAAATCTCTGACAAGACATTCAAGACCGTTCCTACTCTGTCTCCTAAGCTGCTCCTCCTCTACTGCTCCCTTTGTGAATATGAAGCTAAGATCTTCATCCCAGTCTCCATCTGCCTGACTATGGTTTCTGCTTCTGCATTTCTGGCAAGCAGTTAACTCTTTCAGGCATAAATTCAAACACTTCCTGATCTGGGGTGCTTCCCTGGCTCTTCAGGTTGACTGATGCTCCATCACTTAAGTTTCTGTCCAAGTTGGTACATAGTTAGACCCTTGCTACTTTTGTATGTGGTACAGAGGAACTAAATTCCAGGTTCTTGCATATGTCAAGCAAATGCTCTCTCGCTGAGCTCTATATATCCCTAGCTCTGTACATACTATTTTTCTGTATATGTACAACTGAAGGTATAATTGACAAAAAAACTTCACACAATGTGAAATTTTGATATATGTATATGCTGTGAAATAATTTATACATATCCCATTATATTTAGCACAGCATAATGCCTGGCATATATTTTACCACATATGAGTGAGTTTTGACTATATGAATTAAGAAATTCATATTGTTAACTTTAATCCCAGAATTTGGGAGACAGAGGCTGGAAAATCTCTGTGAGTTCAAGGACAAACTGCTCTACATACTGAGTTCCAGACCAGCCAAAGCTACATAGTAAGACACTATCTCAAAAGGCAAAGATTAATAAAAGAAGAAGAAAAACGCCTATTAGGAAATTTAATTATTTTTTAATAATTGAGTTGGGCATGGTGGTACATGCTTGTAATTTCAGAACTTGGGAAGCAACTATCCTAAGACTGCCTGGGCTACATAGTGTGAGGCCAGTCTGGGCTAGATGAGACCTGTAAACAAACAAACAAACAAACAAACACCCATCATCAACAGAACCGCACACACATCCACAGAAATGTGTGTGTGATATGTCTCTGTGTTGTTCTCAATCTGCTTCCATCACCTTTTCTTTTCCTTTTGCATCCTCACTACAGCCATTAGCATTAGAAGAGAAGCCAGTTAGAGTCAGTAACCAGAACTTCTGGCCCTCTCCAGCCATCCAAAAAATCTCACTTTTGTCCAACAACCTCCCAAGAAATCAGACCACTTAGTACAGTCCTGCCCTGTATACGTTAATAGTAAACACATTTTCTTTTTTACAGCCACACACAGGTAAAATCTTCTTGCTGAAGACTGACTCTGCTTGCAGGGCTCTCTCCACACAGACAAAGACTCTCATCTGGTCATTTCCCAGGCACAGCACCCCAGTTACCTGCTATTTTGATATTCATGTTGTTATCCAACAGGAGATTTTCAGCTTTCAGGTCACGATGCACAATTTTTCGGCCATGGCAATAATCAACAGCAGACAGAATTTGCCAGAATTTTCTCCTGGCTTCAGATTCATTTAACCGGCCATGATTAGCAAGATAATCTGTAAAAGAGAACATTTAGAATCATTTACCAAAATAAAATAACCTCAATATTAGCATTTAAGAAAATTTTGACAAAGTTTATTTAATGAAAAATTACTGTTCTAATAACACAAATAATGTGTTTTCCAAGTTTCTTGCCTTTGGAAAAGTAATCTCAACTAATTTTACTTTGAATATATAAAACAACCTGGTACTTAGTATGAGGTCAACATTAAAACTAGATGATATGACATAATCAGAAGTCTTCCATCCTGGTTCCCCTCTTTGGTCTATAGGTAACTTTTTGGATTTTGGTGTCTTTTGGTGTTTTATTTTATAATAATAAAAAAAAATGCCCACAATTGTCTTTTTCCTACCTTTTACATAAGAACCCATAAACAAACAAACAAACAAACTTTCCCTTTCAAACTTCATGAAAACTTCTCTTTTCCTTTAGTTCATTATAAACATTTCTCATATTTAATATAATTATGTAAAACTGAGGGCTCAGACAGGGTGAGTTGACATTTATCTCTGTCCCCAGGAAATAATTTCAAGGCCAGGCTTAGCTATGTAAGACCTTGTCTCAACCTCACACCAACGCTTTCTCAAAAATGAGGGGTGGCGTGTTCAGGAGCCAGGCTGCCAGAGTTTAAAATCTGTCATAGTTGCTGACCATGTGATCTTGAACAAAATGCAATCTCTATAACCCTCCATTTGCTAATCAAAAATGGGCTCATAAGAGAATTCCTACAAGGTTATTTATAAAGATTAAACAACAACTTTCAGTTTAAATGGAGAAAACCATGGTATAGGTATAGAAGTCTTCAAAAAAAAGCATTACTCCAACGGTAACTTACTATTGTTGTTGCTATTATACTACCAAGGTTGATTCAGGCTACCTCCCTTTTCTACCCATCTGCCTTTTGTGATGTGGTTTCTATGCTTCACACCTCACTGAAATTGCTTTAAGGTCAAGGGTAATTCCCCTAGGTTAAATCCATTATCCTTTCTCAGTTCCCAACTTTGAAGGCCTTTCAATTATATTAACACTTAGCTGGTCTCAAACTTAAACACCTCTCTCTATTGGTTCTGTAATTTCTTGGTTGTCTTCTATTTCTTTCACTAATGTGTTCTTACTCCTTTTCAAATTACAAGAAGCTACTACATTCTAGTTGGGTCATCACCTCTTCCTTCTTTTTTTTTTTTTTTTGATTTTTTGAGACAGGTTTTCTCTGTGTAGCCCTGGCTGTCCTGGAACTTGCTCTGTAGACCAGGCAGGCCTCAGAGATTTGCTTGTTTCTGTCTCCTTACGGCTGGGAATGCTCTTTCTTCCTTCTTTAAAACAATGTTTTCAAGGTTCATCCCAGTCTAGTACACTATTTTGGAATTTTTTTTTTTAAGATTTATTTTTATTTTCTGTGTGTGTGCCCACAGAGGCCAGAAGCAGGTATCAGATAACCTAGAACTGAAATTATGACTGTAAGCTGTCATGTGGGTGCTAGCAACACCAAAGCCAGGTTCTCTGCAAAAGCAGCAAGTGCTCTTAACTGCTGAGTCATCTCTCTAGCCCCAAGGCTTACTAATTAATTAGTTAATTAATTAAAAATTTAATGTATGAGTGCTCTGTCTGCAGGCCAGAAGAGGGCATCAGACCCTATTACAGATGGCTGTGAGCCACCATGTGGTTGCTGGGAATTGAACTGAGGACCTCTGGAAGAGCAGCCAGAGCTCTTAACTGCTGAGCCATCTCTCCAGCCTCGGGTCTTTTGTTTTGTTTTTTTTCTTTTTTTTTGGTTTTTCGAGACAGGGTTTCTCTGTGGCTTTTGGAGCCTGTCCTGGAACTAGCTCTGTAGACCAGGGTGGTCTCGAACTCACAGAGATCCATCCGCCTGCCTCTGCCTCCCGAGTGCTGGGATTAAAGGCCTGCGCCACCATCGCCCGGCGGGTCTTTTGTTTTTTGAAGATTTATTTGCATTAGTTTTTATTTACATGAATGTGTGTATGTAGGCCACATGTATGTGTGCTGCTGTGACATAAACTGTCTAAAAGAGGAACAGAGATCACACAAAGGTGATCCCAGCACTAGGGATCACACACCTTTAATTCAGCACTAGGGAGGTAGAGACAGGAGTGATGTGGCTGGGTGGGGTGGAGAGAGCAATATAATGAGGGAGGAGACAGGGGCTCAGTGCAGTCTGAGGTTTGGTGGAGACAGATGGAGTCTGGAGATACAGTCTAAGGATAGGATCACCCCTTCGGTCTGAGCACTGGTAGAGGTAAAACAACTCTCTAGTGGTTGGCTTCTCTGCTTCGCTGATCTTCAGCATTAACCCCTATATCTGACTCTGGGATTTTAGAATTCATGCTACAGATAATTGATCAGAAGTTCTTAACCAACAAATCTGCGAAGATTTCCTATTTCTAGCGACTCAATTTGCAGAGAAACAGTGCTTTAGGAATATGGAGGAAATAAACCCCAAAGTTTTGACAAGGCAATGAAAACTGGCTAATTTGTGTTTTTTTCTCAAAAATTTAAAGATCCATTATTTTCTCCTCTAAAAAAGATTTATTTATAGCTACACATATATTTGTATGTGTCTTAAGTGGATTTGTGTACCACAGTATGCAGGAGTGCAGGTGACCAAGGAGTTCAGAAGGTGGCACTGGGTACCTGAAGTTGGAGTGGCAGGCAATTAATAGCTGCCTGATGTGGGTATGGGAACCAAACTCAGGTCTCCTCTGCAAGAACAGTAAGAGAACTGAGCCATCGCCTCCTTACTTTCAGTTCCTATAGATCTTATATTTTTCCCAAGTTATTTCCTTTAATTAGAATTAAAATATTATATAAAACAAGATCACATTATTATTAAATCAAGACTCCAGTCTGTCAACTTAGTTCTCACCAATCTTTGATAAAGTGCAAGAAAGGAAGGTCTATTAAGTAAAACCCAAAAAATATTTTAACATATTAGATGTACTATATAGCATGTGACTTCTAATAGAAGATAAATTAGGTATGGGACCTGTGTTGAGATAGAATAGTCTAGATTATCTTAATTTTATATATTTGGTTTAAAAATAATTTATAAAATCAAATTACATTCAACTTTTAACATTGAGACATTTGTGAATATAAACTACAGATTATAAACCTCATTTTATTCTGCTTATTTTTGTAAGCACATAATTATTTCAAATTATGTGCTTGACAAAAATTAAGGAAATTGTTGCCTGTGGTATACTCTGGCAGTTTAATTGTGTTCAGCAATTTCCCTCCGTTAGGCTGTTCACATCTGTTACTCTTCACTCAGTTCTAGTTGCATGGAGCTACTGAAGGAAACTGTGCTCTTCTAAGAAGTAAAATGAGGTTTTAGTTACATACTTTTTTTATTTGAGACAGGGTCTCAGTATGTTGCCTTTGCCTACCCTAGAATCATTATGCAGATGAGGCTGGCTTTGAACTCATAGAGATCTACCTTCCTCTGCCTCTAGAGTGCTGGGATTAAAGACGTGTGTGCTACCATGACTATCTAATTATACACTTTTTTATTTTAAAGGTTATTTACTACTGGCTTCCATGTTCTAGTGTTCAATAACAATTAAAATACTCAAATTTTTCTAAAATTATGCATAACTCTTAAACAAACCAAGAAAGCAAAAATACAATAATAGATATCAAATACAAGCTCAAAGGTTTTTCCTAATAAAACACAGGAGTAAAATAAACTTCTATGACTATTTTTAAAGTAAATAAAACCTAGACGGACAGTGGTGGCACACACCTTTAATCCCAGCACTTGGGAGGCAGAGGCAGGCGGATCTCTGTGAGTTCGAGGCCAACCTGGTCTATAAGCGCTAGTTCCAGGACAGGCTCTAAAACTACAGAGAAACCCTGTTTCAAAAAAACCAAAAGAAAATCCCTAAATATAATAGAATAAAGTTCTAGGGTCAGCCACACCTTATTTTGAGTCCTGGCTTTATGTCCCAGGTTTTGTGACAGTGGCAAATTATTTAGCCATGGATTATCTAGTAATATGATAAAACTCAGGTTAAACTGTTCTGCACATGAATTCTAACCAAATGGAAAAGAGCTTAGGGAATGGGTTACACATGTATTATTACACATGTATTCTGTTGATTTTGGTTACACACAATACTTTATTCTATTGCAAGATTCTAGCAATTACCTTACAAAATACTTATTAGGGAAAAAAAATCCAAATTCTGAACTATTTAATGGTAAATGAAGGCCTATAAAGATAAATGTACAAAGAACATGACAACATGACAGTGGTCCAGTTTCCAACTACATGGCATAGATTTTTTTTTTTGGCTTTTTAAAAAAAATTCTGTGTCTTTCACATCATGCTTCCCGATCCCACCCATCCATACACCCCCAAATAAAACAAGACAATTTTAAGAGAAAAAAAGGAAAAAAAAATAAAAAAGGAAGAAGGGAGAAAATCTCATGGAAGCTGTAGTATGGCACAGACTGGTTCACACAGTAAACCCCTTATCTATACATTTTTAAATCCTTCTTATTTTAAATTGTTTGGACCTATCCAATGTGCTATACATTTTTTCCCCACTTCCCTCTCCCCTTCCATCCACCCCCTGCCTTCCATGCCCCTAATTTACTCAGGAAATCTTATATTTTTCCCCTTCTTAGGAGGATCTATGTATGTCTCTCTTGGGGTCCTCTTTGCTACCTAGGTTCTCTGGGGTTGGGGCATGAAGGCTGGTTGTCCTTTGCTTCCTCCATTGCTGGTGGGAGTAAAATCTTTGGAAGCTTTGGAAATCAGTAATGGTTTCTTACAAAATTGGGCATCAATCTACTTCAAGACCCAGCAATACCACTCTTGGGCATATACTCAAAGAATACACACTCACACCACAAGGACATTTGCTCAATTATGTTCAGAGTAGCATTATTGGTAATAGCCAAAACTTGGAAACAACCTAGATGCCCCTCAAACCAAAGAATGGATAATAAAAATATGATACATTTACACAATGGAGTACTACTCAGTGGTAAAAGACAATGACATCTTGAAATTTGTAGGCAAATGGTTAGAGATAGAAAAAGCCATCCTGAGTGAGGTAACTCAGACACAGAAAGAGAAATATGTACTTCCTCATAAATAGATAATAGACATAAGGCAAAGGATATCTATATATTTCTAGATGCAGTGTATATCACAAAGAATCATTGGTCTAGTCTGAGGTCCCTGGTCTCTGCTGAACCATTGATGTTGGGTCCTCATTGGGACTCTTGCCGGACATCCCACTGCTGTACTGTGTCTTGGGGATCCTGTAGCCCTGGGTCTACAGGACTGACAGCACCGCCACCCCATACGCCAGCAGATCACAGATGGGGTAGATGTTGGGGTGGGCCAACACATAAGCCTGGTTCTGGGCCTGAGTAAATTGCAGGGTTCATCAGCCTGACAGCTCTCCCGTCTTCACCACCAGAGTGAGCTCTCCAGCACTGTCCTGGCTAGTTCAACCCTGCAGCAATGAAGAAGGGGTGGGGCCAGTTCTCTGGCTTTCCCTTCTACAGGGTTGGTTCTCCAACACCCACACCTTCAGGGCCAGCTTTACTGTGTTGCCCAGGCTAGGTGTAGGTGCCACAGTGCTGCAGCTGATGAGGGGCAGGGCCAACTCTCTCACCTGCCTCAGGCATTGATGGGTGGGCATCTCTCTCCTGCCCATGCCAAGAACAAGACAGGTGAGTCATGGGGACAGCTCTCTCATGCTCACACCATCAGAGTTGGCTCACCCACACCTCTGCCAAGAGGGTGGCTCTGCTGTGCTGCCCAGAAGAGGTGTAGGGCCTGCTCTTGGGAGTGTTAGAGCTGGTAAGGGGCAGGGACAGCTCTCCCATCTCCCTCAGGTGTTGATGGGCGGGGGGGGGGGATCTCTCCCACACTCATGGCAGAGATATTTTCTAAAAATTAGTTACATTGCTTTAGCAAGTCAATCTGAAAATATAATAGCTTCTCCCCCATGAATCAAATTAAAGATGCAAATTGAATCACTATGAGGTTAAACTATGAAGCTAAAGAGTAAGAATAATCAGAATAATCATATTTATTTGTTTTTCAAATATCTGAATAACTTCTCTTGTCAAAGTACTTGGAACTTTGTCTTCATTATCTTCATTATTTGTCTATGTCAACAGTAAAGAAGACAATAATTACACAAATAAAAATGGCAACTACAGAGTACGGTAAATGTCAGAGATGCAGTGTCCTCCCCTAGAACGATAGGGAGAGATTTCTCTAAGAAGCTCCTATCCCAGCTGGGGAGAGAAGCATGCCAGCATGAGATAGCAGACACATGAAACCAAAGGAGAACCAGGGGCAGTGGACCAAGAGTGAGGAAGGGGATGGCACAAAATGCATCCGAGCCTAAGGAGGAGCCATTTTACAACATGGGGATACTATGGGAGGGTTTGAAGTAGTGAGCATGAGATCCAATGTGATTTACATATTACAAATTGAAAAATAATTAGACATTTCTTTTAAAAAATAAGACGCACCAATGCTCAGGTGGTGGCACATGCCTTTATTCCCAGTAATCGACAGACAAGACAAACAGGTGGATCTCTGTGAGGCTGAAACCAGTCTGGTCTACAAGAGCTAGTTCCAGGACAGCTAGGGCTGTTACACAGAGAAATGCTGCCTTGAAATACAAAAACAAACAAAAAAGCTGCGCATTTGAAATGTTAAAGAAATGTAGGCAGCCCTGCAGAACTTGATGGCTGATCTGGGACCATAGGGAAACTCAGTAACCAACACATACAGATTTATAGTTCATGTGAGAAAAGAAGGCTAAATATTAAAAAGCTCACCATTTTAAGAAAAACACAGAGGAGCCATCATTAAGCAATGCTGGCTTATAGACAAGATGAGATAGTGTCTGAAACATGGTAAACTCTCATTAATTCCAGAGAAATAACTGGGTATGCTTACTGATTCTATGCAGTAAAGTTTCATTATTTCAAAACTGTCTTAGGCAGTTATTATTTTTTTAAAAGGTAATTGAATAGTGTGGGAAAGTGCTACAATTCATATTTGATAATGATGTCATCTCAATGGTATTCAACATTCTAGACAATTCCCCTAAACAGGTATTTTTATCCTACTTATTTTTATCATCTCTATAGGGCCTCAAAGTCTGTTGTAAATTATTTCTGAGTAATGAATTTGACTGGACTGATAAATGAGTCATTCTAAATTGTACTGATGTGGTGTGCTATTTACTCAACTTATGCTAGTGTTATACTAATATTTATAAATGCAATCTGGTCACACGTCAACATTTTTTTACACAGATAAATACATTCAGATAGCTATTTTGATATGCAATTATCTCTTAAGAAGGGAAGAAACGTAGTTCAAATATTACGGTTTTGCAAATCACATAATTTCAAGAATTATGATCCAAATGTCAAACCAGGAGAGTAAGATAATGATGAAAGAAAGATGTTATTTTGACATTTGATCTCCGTATATAAAAATACACTTTTTAACAGATATAAGGCACTGTCATTTTTCACTCATAGAGAAAGGGGCAACACACCCACCCACCCACACATCCTTAAGTTTTCATTGAACTGGTCAGGTGGATTAAAAGGATGAGGCCATGCTGGGTTGGTTTATTCAGAAATGTGCATTAGGAAGTTAAGATTACAGATTGAGCTGGACAGAGCAGGAACAGTTTTTCAGTGAAGCAATTGCAAACAAGACAGCAGAACAGTACATTAGGGTTCTTGAGTAAAAGCAGTTAACAGAAAGTCTAGCCCTGTGTTTTTTCAAGCTATTTATCCTCTGCTTTCCTTTATTTCCAGGTTCAATGGTGGGAAGGAGCATAAATTATTAAACAGGTTCTGAAGAATAAAGTATGATTCAATTTCAGAAGGAAGATAAAAGACACAAACACATTACTTATGGCTAACTTAGCCAGGGAAGTAATTAAACAGACATCTCTAAAACATTGTCAATCAATTAAAAAAAACATTGGACTATGTTCTCACTCTTGGACAAATCAAATTTTGGAACCTTAAGTTTCTAAGCATGCTGTGGAACAATGGTCTTTTATCCCATCACTTGTACTATTTTTAATAAAATGCTGATTGGCCGGTAGCCAGGCAGGAAGTAGAGGCGGGGCAACCAGAACTGGAGAATTTTGGGAAGAGGAAAGAGTCAGTCTGCAGTTGTTACCCAGACAGAGAGGAAGCAAGAAGAGAATGCCTCGCTGAAGAAAGGTACCAAGCCACGTGTGGCTAATATAAGATGGGCTAATATAAGATGTTATGAAAGAGTTAATAAGTCTGAGCTAACAGGCCAATCAGTTTATAATTAATGTAGACCTTTGTGTGCCTCTTTGGGACTGAATGACTGTGGGACCGGGTGGGACAGAAACCTCGGTTAATATAAGCATATCTAACTAGCATAACCTCCATGTTTACCTTTAATTCAATATCAATATTTAGATGGATCTTAGCTTTGTAAAGAAAAAAAAACATGGTTTGCAAATTTCCCTTGGTGTGTTTATATCTCATTGAGTCCCCTACAATTTCTAGTACAACTTCCCCCAGGGTCTTTATTTAGTTCTGGAAAACATCAAATATATTGTTGGGGAGCTCTTAAACCACTTGTAATTAAGTAGTGGGTCTAAGAGGACAAAATCCTGGATGGTAAAGATCCATTGCTAGAAGCTAGAAGAAAACAGATCAAAGAGGTTCACAGGAAGGCCAAAAAAATAAAATGGCTGCAGTTTGGGCAATCTAACACAGGAGTAGAGTTTGTGCTTTTACCCAGGGTAGCATCAGAAACTAGATCTGGCATCTCATGAAGCTACTGGCAATGTTTGGAGGGAAAGAAATACAACCAAATAAAAGAACTTTGTAGTCATTCAACAAATGTTGCCTTTTGACAGCAAAGAAATTGTTTGTTCATGTTTATGCAACCTCCTGGTGATGATGATCCTGACTACAGGAACAGATAAAGTTTTGAACAGGTTTCCTTTTGCAACCTTTATTATTTATTTATTTATTTATTTATTTATTTATTTACTTTTAGTTTTTCGAGACAGGGTTTCTCTAGCTTTGGAGCCTGTCCTGGCACTAGCTCTTGTAGACCAGGCTGGCCATGAACTCACAGAGATCCGCCTGTCTCTGCCTCCCGAGTGCTGGGATTAAAGGCGTGTACCACCACCGCCCGGCTGCAACCTTTATAATTTTAATGTTGGCAAAAGGACATAACTTCATAGAATTGAATTGCAATTTAACTTCTGCATTAAATGATGTCTGTAGGTGGTTCAAATGGTTAGTCTTGTGCTACAATGTGGAAAGAGATTAATCAAATTGTCACTCAGAGGAAAGTGAAGTACACTATTACCCTGTACTGTCTCTGAGCTCACTTCCTCTTCCTCCCAGCGTCTGCTCCTCCCACCTATGTTCTAACCTATCAGGTCAAGCAGCTTCTTTATTTAATTAACCAATGACCTTCCTCCATCAAATATGCAATTACATTATAATCCTACAGGATTAAAAAATAAAAAAATGTATTTAAGAGGAAATTCCATATTGTGTCAGTTTAGGTTAAAAAAAGAATTAAATTATTCCAAAGGTCTGTAACCTACTCCACCATTAACTTTGAATGAATATACAATGATTCCTTCAATGGATTGTGCAATAAATCAAAAACAAAGAGGTGGATACTACTGCCATGGAATTACATCTTTCCTGGAAGGTTGGAATTATCATTCAGAAGTTTCATGTGTAGGTAAGACCATCAACAGCTTCTCACCCTCAGAGTGTCTACAGGACATCCAAGCACTAGTGAAGAGCAGTCACAAAACCTCAATTTAAGATTGATATAAATAAACAAACAAAAAAATATTTTTATATTCTGAACACAAAATATATCACTTTTCTTCCAAAAAGCTTTAAATTTGAGAGACTGGGGTAACTTATTTTTTTTCCATTTTTAAAGTATTATTTTCTTCTCTGTTAAGAAGAGTATATAGTATGTTCAGCTCTGTATTTTTATAAATGCAACATAGGTTAGGGAGCTGTTTGTGGAAGGAAAATGTGGGTTATAAATGCTATGTTGTTAATAAAAATTCTGAAATATTAGATAAAAAATTTTGTTAAAACTAATCTTTAAGTTTTATTAAAGCCAGAGTTCAAACTCATAGTAGTGGAATCAATAGAATTATAGGAATGTCAGCATTTTGACATTGTGATATGATGCTGTCATCTACAAAAGTGGTGGACTACATCCATAGCTATCCTGGGATGCATGTGGTCCACAGCTCAAAGGTTTGGCATACCCAGTTTAAGTGTGTCTCACTGTGTGTTCCTAGCTCAGCACCCTACACCTTGTTTAGTCAGCAGTTCCAACAGTTTGGGACTTATCTTTCTACCAATCTTTTCTGTCCTCTCCCTTTTCCCCTACTAGAAGCAACAGCAGAATTCACTTTGTATATTTTGTAGACATCTGCACTCTTTTTCAGAATGAGTACATGCACCAGCAAAGAAATACATTTGAATTTAAAAAAAGCTACACGGAAAATGTCAGTCATTGAAGAATGGGATGGCCCTTGAGATTGGTGCAGCTATTCTGTTTCTGTGAAAGCCCAGTTTTAGGTGTTTGTCACCTTACCCTGGCATCTTAGTCCTTTCTCTGCAGTTCTTTTCTTTTTCATTAGATTTTGTGAATTTCATACAATATATTTTGATTATCAGGGATGGTGGCACACACCTTTAAACTCAGCACTCAGGAGGCAGAGGCAGGTGGATCTCTTGTGACTTCGAAGCCAACCTGGTCTACAAACTGAGTTCCAGGCCAACCAGAGCTGTTATATGGAGAAAAACCAAAACAACAACAACCACCAAAAAAAACAAAACAAAACAAAACAAAAAAAACAAAAACAAAACAACCCACCAAAACCCAATAAATTTTAATCACATTTTTTCTTCTTTAACTCCTCCAAAACTCCCCCCACCTCCCTACCCTAACTTCATGCTCTTCCTCTCTTTAAAATCGCATAAATAGTATAGATATTTTTTCATTTAATGAAACAGGACCTCTCTCACTCTTAAGTCCAGATTAGCCTTGAACTCATGGCCATTCTCTGCCTCAGCCTCCAAAATTCTGGAATTAGGGGCATGAACCACTGCGTCTGGCTTCTACATATTAGTAGTAGAAGCATTTTTAGATACAGGTAAATTCTTAGGGAAAGAAATGTACACACACAAATGTATTTCTTCTATTGCTTTAAATTCTGGCCAGTTTAGTTTTATTAATCAAAATAAGACTTGGCTAGAAAGCAGACAGAAATGACCCATACAGGAGTATAAAAGATAGACTCAACGGAGGAGTTCTTGCCTAGCAGGCACAAGATCCGATTTGCTTTCTGGCACCGCAACATAAATAATAATAGAAATTAAGTACAATCCTTGTTCTCTTTCAAGCTTTTACTTTATATATTCCTTTTAGATCTGTCACTCTTTTTCATTCATTAATAATGGCACCCTGCTAAATTGCATAATCTGCCAGGTATTCACTAAGCCCACAAGGACATCTTCTGTACACTTCAAACTGAACACGCCCCAACAGAACTCCCTGTCATCACTCCCAAGCCTGTGCCTTCCCTCCTCTTTCTGACACAGCCATGTACTACTTTATTTCTAAAGTTAATCACTAGACTTTTTTCCCTCTTTCTCAATCCATCCTATCAGTAAATCCACTCAACTTCAACTTTGACATTTTGCCATTATTATTTAATTCCATCAGTTCTTCTCTAGTACAGGCCACCATTTCCTTGCCCAAACTACTGAAATAATTTCTCAGCTAGTTTTCCTACTGCTGCTTGCCCTCGACCTCCCAGTGATCTTGTTAGTCTTTGGCTTACACTCTCCTACTACCTTATCATACGGGTAGATCATGGTAAAAGCCTCTACATGATGCAACACTGAAAATAGCTTTGATTTACTTAAAATAAACTTTCTCAAGACTATACTAGTATAACAAAATGTGATTAACTCCAGGTCAGAAAGATATGTACTCAAATATGTTAATGGCGATTACTTAAGTCAATCTCTTTAAGGCAGGATTACATTTACAAGTTTGAAAGTATAAGAGTCTAAGTATGTTCAGTGGATTATTATTTGAAAAAAATCAAAACCAAAAGCATTCTAAAAATCCATTAGTCCAAGAAACATTCTAAAAACCCATCAGTAAAGGAAGGGTATATGATAGAATTCCATGAAGCTGTTAAAAATCATGATGTGTATACATTACCATGGGGGATTCTCCTCTGGCTCTTATGTACCCATTCCTTCTGCAATCAATACCTTCCTCATTGAAGAAACTTCTAGTCATCTTACAAGAAGCTGATCCCAAAACATCATCTCATTAAAGAAGTTGTTTACCCCTTTGCTTTGCTAGGAATCAGGTACTTAAAATGTTTGTCAGATAGGATAAAGGATAAAATAAACACATACCCCCGTAATATGCATGCATGAATGCTTGCACGTGAACATTGGGTTATAGTGCTGCATGCCTTTTATCCCAGCACTCGGGAAACAGAGGCAGGAGGATCAAGGCTACACAAAGAAACCCTACCTCAATAAATAAATAAATAAATAAATAAATAAATAAATAAATAAATAAATAAATAAATACCTCATAAAACACACACATACACACTTTAACTAACTTGAAATTTTTATTATGCATATCACTTGATATCTATTCTGGTTTTGCTTTGAATCTAATATAATTTATTTGTATGCCACAGCATCTAGTACTGATAAGGAACTATGACCCTTTCCAGTAATCTTAAACAACAGCATATGGAAATGTGTTGCAATAAGGAGGTGTTATTTCATAGGTTTAATATATAATTAAAACAACTGCCTTAGTCCATTGCTCTAGTGCTGCGAAGAAACACCAAATGCAGCTCTTATAAAAGAAAGTATTTAACTGGTAACTTACTTATAGTTTCAGAGGGTTAGTTTACTATCATCATGGTGGAAAGCCTGGTAGTAAGCAGGTAGATATTAGACTAGAAACTGAGAGCTACATCCTGATCCATAGACAGAAAGAGAGAGGGAGAGAGGGGGATGGTGAGAGAGAGAGAGGAAGGAAGAAGAAGGGAAAGAGAAAAAGACAGGGAGGTGAAGGAGGGAAACGAAGAGGCAGGGAGGGACAGAGGGAGAGGGGGAGAGAGGGAGGGAGAGAGAGAAAGAGAGAGAGAGGAAGGGAGGGAGGGAGGGAGGGGGAGAGAGAGAGAGAGAGAGAGCG
>NC_022012.1:45239596-45259478 GCF_000317375.1 Microtus ochrogaster
GGCTAGAATCTTCCCGGTAAGACTGGTGCTCACAGATTATTAGAGATGGGTTGATCGGGATATCAGAATTAGCCAGTAAGGGCTAGAGCTAAAGGGCCAAGCAGTGTTTAAATGAACACAATTTGTGTGTTGTTATTTCGGGGCATAAGCTAGCAGGCGGCCCGGGGTGCTGGGGACGCAGCCCCGCCACTCATATTACTACACCCAATGACACATTTCCTCCAACAAGGCCACACCTCCTAATCCTTACAAACAATTCCACTACCTAGTGACTAAGCATTCAAATATATACGTCCTTGGGAGCCATTGTTACTCTAACCACTACACACAACATACAAGTTACTTATTTGTGAAGATTAATCTTGATTGTCAACTTGGTAGAATTTATAATCATCATGAAAATGAATTTCTAGGCACCTCTATGGGGATTATTCAGATTCATTTGATTGGAGTGTGAACTCACTCTTAATGGAGCAGTGTCATCTCAGGGACTGGGGCTTGAGAAGGATAACAAGGGGCAAGCAAGTGTGCACCACATCCATCACTCTCAGCTTCTGAACAGCATTTACAAGGTTATAGGCTGCCCCAAGCTCCTCTGCAAGGCATTCAAGACTTTCCCACAACAATGGAAAGCATTGTTTGAAAACAACCTGGGAGCCAAAAATAAACCCTTCTTTAAGTTGCTTTTGTCAAGGTTTTTGCTTTTTGTTTTTGTTTCCTACAACAACGAAAAAACAAATATACTATTCATTTTTTGTTTGTTTTTTGAGATAGGGTTTTATTGTAGCTTTGGAGCTTGCCCTGGAACTAGTTCTTATAGACCAGGTTGGCCTTGAACTCACAGAGAGTACACAGAGTGCTGGGATTAAAGGAGTGTGCCACCACCACTTGGCTACAAAGTAGATTCTTAAGAAAACAGATTATATTTTTATTTACTTATTCTGTGCATGTATACATGGCACATTGCATGTGGAGGTCAGAGGATGACTTATCTTTTCACAATATTTTATTTTCAAACATACCTATTTACCAAAATACAAGGGCCGATTTAAATTAGAGCGGCCCAGTCAGAGGTAGTGGTACACATCTTTAATTTCAGCACTCAGGAGGCAGAGGCAGGCAGATCTCTTTGAGTTTGTGGCCAGTCTAGTTACAGAGCCAGTTCCAAGACAACCAGGGTGACACAGAGTAGCCTTGTCCTGAAAATCAATCAACCAACCAACGAAATAAATAAATTAAGAGTGTCCCTTTCTAACCCCACAAAGATTTCGGTTAACTTTTACAAAAGGTCATGAACAAAGAGCATGAGTGTGTCATGACTCACATCCAATTATAACCCAGCCTGCTTTATATTTGCCTCATGGGCTCCTGGTGTACTGCCATAGATACCCCAATCTATTCTTTTCATACTCCAACTTTCTCACATCCATTATTTTAGCCTTAGAGTTCAATAAGTTTTAGAAGAGAGCTTAACTTCAATTTGATCGGCATTGCAGGGCTTCTGCAATTGGGAAAAATAAGATTATAAATTCTTAGACCTAGTTCTTCCTTCCAGAAAGTGTACTAAAGGCCGCCTGCTGAGGAAAAGTGGGAAAGATGATGGTGGTATGATCAACAGCAGTAAGAGCTTTCTCCTACCTGTTCATCTGGATCCAGGCAGAGATAAAAGGCAGCCTACAGTGCTGCAGGGCCCTGCTTCTAGTCCATTTCTCTAATAGGAAGTGTGTATGTGGGTGGGATGGGGTAGAAGGTGGAATACTGTATCAAAGAAATGTCAGAATCAACTCCAAAAGAACTCCTGACTTGATCTTACTCTTCCACACTCCAGTTCATGGTGCACCAACATTTTCCTATGAGACATAGTCAGAAGATATAATTTTCTCTAAGAAATTTTGCAAGTCTTTCAAAAAAATAGTTTCACAGAGAAACAAGGAAAGGTCAAGGCTGTGAAACTAGTCAGGGACTAAATTGAGCAGGAGTTTGTGCTCAAACTAAATGAAAGAAGAGCAAAAAGCGTTGCATGGTGTTTGTCCGAGGAAACGGAGGGTTCATCCTGGCTTACTTTTCCTCTGCTTTCTCCCTACGGGGTTTATATAATGGTTGCACACAGGCGCCACAGTTAAACACCTGGTTTCAAATTCAGCTGTCATCACTAGTTAGCTGTATGACTATGGGCAGGCTACTTTCTTGTCCTGTGGTTTCCACTGCAAACAACTGATAATTATTTTAGAAGGTTTTATAGAGAATTAAGTAGTTAGGGTTAAACATTTAAAATAAATGTGCACGGTGTAATGACTATATATTTACTTTTCCATTCAAAATTTACCCTGAAGATGACTGCTTACTATACCCTGCACCACCATTTACTGAATGCAGGCCATTAATATTTCATGCTTGAATCTCGGGAATGGCCCTAAAAAGTGGTTCTCAACCTGTAGGTTGAAACCCCTTGTGGAAGGGGGTGTTGAATGGCCCTTTTACAGGGTTGCCTAAGACCATCAAAAACAGGTATTTATTGTTCGATTCATAACAGAAGCAAAATTAATTATGAAGTAGCAACAAAAATGCTTTTATAGTTGGGGACACCACAACATAAGGAAGTATATTAAACAGTCACAGCATTAGGAAGGTTAAGAAATACTGCTGTCTCTCTGTCTCCATTCCACTGTTTTCCAAACACAAGTCAGAGGGATTACTGAAAACTAAGTGCCACATCATGTCATTAATTAGACCAAAAATTTTCACTGGTTTCCAGTTACTCGATATCAAATTTCAAGTCGTTACCATGGTCTATTAAACCCTACAGGATCTAACAACTGCTTATCCCCAGTCCTCGCTGCCTCTCTCTTTAGCTACTCCTATTCACTGTGTCATCCTGGGCTCCTATCTCAAAGTCCTTGTTGCTCTCCGTGCTTAGAGAGCTAGAGGCTCACACTGTTTTCTTCTTTAGAGTTTCAAGTCTATAAATTCATTCATCAAGAAGATTTTGCTCTAAGCACTATTCTGAGGATCCTACTTTTCCCAAGGGAATGCTATAGTTAGCATTCTTCATCACTTGTCATGTTGTATGTTTGTTTTCTTTTCTCTCCTTCTTTTCCTCCCCCCCCCCTCTTTCTGTTTTGTTTTTTTGAGACAGGGTTTCTCTGTGTAGCTCTGGCTGTCCTGGAACTCACTCTATAGACCAGGTTAGCCTTGAACTCACAAAGATCTACCTCCCTTTGCCTCCCGAGTGCTGGGGTTAAAAGTGTGTACTACCATCACCTGGCTTTGTTTTGTCTTCTGTACCTACCTATCTACATAAACTTCAATAGGATAATGTTTTTGGGGGAGCTGGATTTCACCCCAACCACTAATTCCTTAAGTCTAGAACAGTACTAGGAATACAGTAAAAGTTCAATGAATATTTCTTGAATTATTTAATGAATGAATATTTGCTGTTATTGTGCCTAGGACATGTTCTTTATACCATATAATTGCAACTGCTCTTTTACTTCTACTTACTGTTTTTCCTACATGTTACTAAATTCCTCTAACTGGCACACTGCTTTCATAATGTAATTCTTCTGCTCAAGAACACTATTCTCTGGTCCAAGCAGGTCCTGAGTTATCTGAGAGATTAAGGTAGTTTGGAAAACACAAGGTAAAAGACATCCTTTTTTATTACTAGGGATTTTTCAGTCTTTAATTTACCCATATACAGTGTGATTCTCTACTTGTAATGATAGAATCCTTTTGCAAGGATCAGGTCAAGGACTGGCTGGATGTTGGAACACACCACACGAAATACTAGCTCACAGAAATATCTGTCATTTTCAAAAGTGACCATCAGCTGGGAGTGGTGGCACACACTTTTATTCCTAGCACTGGGAAGGCAGAGACAGGCAGATCTCTCAATTCCAGGTAAGCCTGGCTTACACTGAGGGTTCTAGTTCAACCAGTGCTATATAGTGAGACCCTCTTTCCAAATGAATGAATAATGAGAAGGAAAAATAATCATCAAACCTGGCTGTGCTACAAGCATTATAATCCCAGTCCTCAGACAGCAGAAGCAGAGTTACAAACAGTACAGCTTGGGTCATGCAAGTGAAATCCTTTCTCAAACAAAACAAAACAAAACGAAACAAAACAAAATAACAACGACAATAAAAAAAGAAAGAAAAAAAAATAGCCACTGGGGCTCTAGATGAACCCAAAAAGATCTTGGTGCCCTTCCCAGTTATTTTATGGCTTCTCCTTCTTACCAACAAAAGCTACTAAGAAACTAATTAGGAATGGCCTTGTTGAGCATGAGCTATGTCCTGAATTTAATCCCCGCCTCCCCACCTAAAACAACAACAACAACAACAACAACAACAACAACAACAACAACAACATCAGGCCCAAATTAGAAATATATTACAGATCTTTGAAAAGAGAGTCTCAATGGAGATGTTCTATCGGGAATTCACCAAGGCCAGCTGGCCTGGGTCTGAAAAAGCCTGGGATAAAACCGGACTTACATAGCGGACAATGAGGACTACTGAGAACTCAAGAACAATGGCAATGGGTTTTTGATCCTACTGCACGTACTGGCTTTGGGGGAGCCTAGGCAGTTTGGATACTCAACTTACTAAACCTGGATGGAGGTGGGCGGTACTTGGACTTCCCACAGGTCAGGGAACCCTGATTGCTCTTCAAGCTGATGAGGGAGAGGGACTTGATGGGGGGAGGGGGAGGGAAATGGGAGGTGGTGGCGGGGAGGAGGCAGAAATCCTTAATAAATAAATAAATTAAAAAAAAATTAAAAAGAGAGTCTCTAAGCTATTTTAACTTTCCTTTTGAAGTTTTTCTTCACAGTTCTTTTTGTTTTGAGAAGGGGTCTGTGTTGCTCTGGATCTTGCTATGTGGATGAGGATGGCCTTGAACCTACAGAGACCCCATGCCTCTGCCTCGTGAGTGCTGGGAGTAAAGACATGCACCACTACACTTAGCTCTCCTCTACAGATTTATGCTTCAGTGAGGTTGTAGTCTAAAAATTTTGCTTATACACTATATCAAAGTGATGGGGGTAAATGCAGATACTCAGTACTATTAGACTCACTCCAACAAACAGCATGCACAAACTTAGCATGATACAGACCTTGAAGAAACTGGCTCTCCTTTCAAGAATTTAAAACTGAAAATTGTATTAGATAACATGTTTGGATATTAAATATATTAGGATGAAATTTTAGAAAAGTATGTCTTTATTGGTACTATTCCCTTGTATGGTGTGCTCATTATGAGCAAAGGGTTTTACATAAATTACAAATTTTGCAAAATTGTTATGTGACTGATATTTTTATGAAAAAGAGTAAGATGCATTACTCACTAAAACCATTTACTATGAAAAAAAATCTTCTGTGTCTTCAAGAAAACTGCGTCTTCAAGGATGTAGAAGATAAGACAAAAATGGTGTCAAAAGTCTTTAAGACCAGCACTTGGAAAGCAGAAGCAGGCTGATCTCTCTGTAGGTTCAAGGCCAGTCTGCTCTACATAATGAGAGGTTTAGGCTACTCAGCCACACAGTGAGACTCAAAAAATTAAAACAAACAAACAAACAGAAAATTTAGAAGATAGATCTAAAGAGGCATGTACCAGACATACTGTAGAGGACCCACAAATCCTCTGGAAGGCCTGCCTCACTATTCAAAGCAGCCTTGGTTTATGCCACATGTAAGCTGCATTAGTCAGCTGCATGAAATTCTAACACTTTTGAAATACCTTACTTCTGGCCAGTTCTATCCCAGTTTTGAGTGACCCCTTGCTTTAAGCTTCTTGAGAAGGTGACACATCTTGGTGGGAGCACATGGAGGAGGAAGCTGCTCACCTTGTGGCAGCTGGAAGTGAAAGAAAAACAGAAAGGAGCTGGTGCCCCAACATTCCTTTTCAGGGCACATTCCCAGTAACATTGGGACCTACACAAAGCCCATCTCCTAATGATTCCACTGATACCCAACAATCCTTCCCTGGGGACCAGGCTGCTATCACATGGACTTTGAGGCAGGCTTATCTGAAGCACAGCATGTATTACGCTATTCTATGTATTAAGTATGTAGCATATGATACTTATGCACACACTTGACCAAATAATGACTATAGCGCACTGTCTTTACACTGAGGGCACTCTAATATTCTCAGGCAACTTCACAGTGACTTTCACTTTAAAAGAGCATGTTAGTCAGGTGTGGGGTCACCTGCCTGTGATCCCAGCACAGGAGGTAGAGGTAGGAGAATGATGAGGTCAGGTTTATTTTTGGCTATATAGTATAAGTGTGAGGCTGGCCTAGGTTTTATGAGGCCCTGGAGAGAAAGGAAGAAGGAGAGCGGATAGGATGAAGAAAAGAGGAGGGAACAAAACGGGAGGAGGGAAAGAGAGACGGGGGGAAGGGACAGGTAAGATACACCATTACTATTCCCTTCCTCTTTCCAGGTATACCTCCATTTATTTTAGAGGAGAGTGATGACTCCACACAGAAGGGCCTGGCTGGTTTTAGGCATCCTACACTACTCTGCCCCAGTGCTGGCTCAGGACCACGGTGCTTTAGTTGACTCTCTCACAGCAGTCCCTTGAGCTCAGGCACATTTCTAACTACAAACCCAGCTGACAAACCTGGGGGGAAACATACTCATTTTTAAGTAGGCTTTAGGAACATCTTACTTCCTGAAGTCTAAGGAGACAACAGCACTTTCTGCTCAAAGTACTGTTAGTGGGGCTGTACTACCAGGAAGTCACAGGTGACGCTGGTGGCAAAGAGAGGGAAGTTTAGAATGTGTGGTTCTTACCAACTAACTAAAGGCTGTCCTTCGTCCTGTGGAAGCTAAGACATTTCCTCACACCTCAGGCAGTCTGACTCAGTTTTTAGTACTTGTAGTGAAAAGCTGCTTGACCAGAAGGGATACTGTGAGCTGGCTTGAAATGTTTTGCATGTGGTGGTGGTGGTGGCACAGGCCTTTAATTCCTGCACTTGGGAGGTGGGTGGATCTCTGAGATCAGGTGAATCAAGCCAGCCTGGTCTACAGAGTGAGATTCAGGAAAGTCAGGGCAAAACAGAGAAATCCTGCCTTGAAAAACGAAAAATGAAAAAGAAAAGGTAGTTGTATCAGATTTTCGCTCTTGGGAAAATGAGAGATAAAGAAGGAGGCGGCCAGTTAGTTGTAAAAAAACTGAACTGAAACAGTATATATAAACAGGGAGCTTGTAAGACCAGACAGGAAAAAGGCAGGGAGGAGTGTAAGTAGCAAGAAACAAAAAGGCTGTTATAAGGAGCAGGGCCATTCCTTTAGGGGGAGATTTCATTTGACTGTCCAATTCCCAAGATAGGTCAGCTAGGCTGCCTTGCTTTCTCCTGAGTTTTCAGGAGACATCTCAATAAATCTGTACTGTGCACCCCATAAAAAGGATTGGGCTAAGAGTGTTCCATCATTTAGCTAAGCTACACAGGGTTACAAGAAAAGGAAAAAAAAACCTAGGCTAAAATTTCAAATGAAAATAACAACAGCTGAGGGAGGCAAAAGATTTAAGAATGGCTTCAATGACACTATAATGTAACAAAGAAGACTATACACATAAAAATATAAAAGATTTACATAATTAGTGCAATATAAACTGACCTTTAAAGACAATAAAGCACCACGTGTCAAAGTGTTCCGTGACAGGAAGATTTCTGAACCAGCATTAGAATTTCAAATCTTTACCTGCCCATATTTTGACCTTCCTTTCATTCTCACACCAAAGACTGACACTTCTCTCTGCAACTGCTTTTCCAGCACGTGTCTCTTTTCTTCACTTCTTCCTCTCCAGGTAAGCTCTGTCAATGCTATCCCATATTAGTCTTGATTAAATTCCTTCAGGTTCCTGACAGGGTATCACTATGGTTTAGATCTTCCAATTCTAATACTGATTTGTCTTTCTAAAGCAGAGCTCAGAACATGTCATTTCCCCATTTAGAAACTGAAGAGCTCTTCCTGCCTGTGAGATCAAACAAGCACAGGTTACTCCTTAGTCTATTTAGCATTCAGAGCCTGCATCACCAGCTTCACCATCTTCTATGCCCTCACTCTCTTTTCCTATTACCAGCTCCTCCTACTACCCACCCTTCCGCCCCCATGCGTCCCACTCAGGTTGAACTGCTTTGTTCTCCAGGTAAACCTCATAATTTTCTATTTCTGTAGTTCGTTCATTTTTACCTTCATCTGAAGCTGCACCCCACCGCACATAATCTAACTATTTTCATAGGTAGGGGCTGCAGACTTTTGAAGCAGCTATATATACTATTCTGATTAATAAGATCAACATATGAACAGATTAAAAGCAGAAATTTGAAAAAAATCCATAAAAGGCTTCAAATTCTCTATAATACTTTATCAAAACAAGAAGTTTACCAAAAAACACAGTAGTAACCCATTATACATCAAGCAGAACACGTTTTCAAGAGTCTTTCATGTTCCAAATCAAACGCCATCTTATGCAAAACATCCTGCCTTGCTCTTTAAGCTTGCTTATTGAGACAGGAGTAAGTCTCAGATATTCTAAGATATGTGAAAATGAAATCCACACCAAACAAACAAATACTCCCAACCCCAAAACCCAACAAAACAAAATCTTACTTAAAATGAAGTTTATAACACAAATAATGACTAATAAGTCATAAATGCTCAATAAACATATTCATAAATTTATTATGAAGCTATTGGAAAACAAAAGGACAATGAAGTTTCCTTTTCTATCTTCAGACTAAACCAAGAAAATTCTTTTCAAGGAGTTTTGGTGTGGGAAGTCCTTCTGTACATGTGTTGCTTTTATTAGTTAATAAAGAAGCTGCTTTTGACCAATGGCTTAACAATAGCCAGGCTAGAAGAGATATATAGAGAGAAAGAAGGCAGAGTAGAGAGAAGCCATGTAGCCCTGCTGGAGATAAGACACCAGACGGGAACTTTACCTGTTAAAGCCACAGCCATGTGGCAATACACAGATTAATGGAGATGGGTTAGTTTAGGATATAAGAGTAAGCTAGAAAAAAAAAAAAGAGTAAGCTAGAAATACCCTTAAGCTATTGGCCAAACAGTATTTATTGCAAATAGTATAATTTCAGTGTGATTATTTTGAGTCTGGGCAGCCGGGAATGAGCAAGTGGCCTCCATCAACAGAGTTTCACTCTTTAGAGTATAATTTGTGTTGGTGAATTTTAAGTGTAGTGTGTGCTGTGATTTGAAATTCAAGGGTTGCCACTCACTATCAGTGTGCTGGTGCTGGGAGACGGAACCTTAGTGAGGTGAGCCCATCACCGGGGTTCCTCTCTTGTGAATGGGATAATGGACCCTAGGAAAGAGGCTTCCCGTAGCCTTTGGTCTGTAGCCTTTTCTACCTTCTATTATTTGAACACACAGAACTACTTCCCACCAGAGTAGGAAATGTGCTCTTGAGTGAGCTCTGATCTTGGACTCCTCAGCCTCCAGATATGTGAGAAATAAATTTCTCATTTTCATAAATTATCCACTCAGATATTATAACAGCACAAAACCAGACTGAGACAGTGTATGAGAACACAAATAAAATGTGTTATTTTATTAAGAAAAAAAGTTTCCGAGATAAGTTAGAAAATTGAATGAGAATTGCACAATTAGTTTATTAGCAACTCAAGTTTTAACTTCATACCACGATTTATTTGCAATGTCAAAGTAACTATGGCACTAAATATCATATGTTATTATATGTAAACTAAAACATGAAACAAAGATGCAGAGGGAATTCGGCATAATTAGAAAAGCATTTCAGAAACAAACTGAACAGGCCATTCTGCACCACATGAACTGCTGCTCCTGTTTCTTCCCACCAACCTCAGTGAGGTCCTCTAAAAAGATTTTTTTACCAAGTATTTTAGAGTACTAACAGAGGAACTAGTGTGTTGTCCCTATGTGTAGCCTGAAGTGACATAAGAACCAGGACACTAGTACCTTTACGTTAGGGCCTTATTTGGGATCTGGACAAACTTATCTTCATATGACTACATTTAGGACATTGACACTTAAGAAAGTACATACTCTCATCCCAGGCCTCAGAAGGCAGAGGTAAGAGGATCTCTGAGTTCAAGTCCAGCCTGGTTTACAGAGGGAGTTCCAGGATAGCCATGGGTAAACAGAAACATTGTCATGAAAAACAAAACAAAATAAAACATTCTGAAACAAAAAAGAAAAAAGAAAGAAATTACATACTCTCTAGAGCCATTAGCAACAGAGAAATAGTCAAAATCAATATACATATGAGATAGACTTGGTCAAGTTAAGTCTATCTTACTTCAAATCAGTATTTATTAATGTTAAAGATTCAATTTTTCACTTAATAGTCTAAGCACTCTGCCGGGTACTGAAGACAAAATTACAAGAACGAAACACTCTTTGGCCCCAAGGAGTTCATTTTGGCAGAGAAACAGAACTGCAACGTATATTTATGTAACAGCAAGTACAGCTTGGAGACATGTATAGGACATAAGATCACAGAGATGAGAACTCCACTAGCAAGGGTGGGGGGTATTCACAGTCATTGTTCCTTCTGAGCCTAGAGTGCTAACATTACACCATAGAATGAATCTCGGTTCTTGACTCCTGCCCCATCATTGTAGAGAAGCCAAAATGGAGCACATTCTCCACATAGAGCATTAGTTAACATAAAATTTAAGCCAGTTTGGTGCTGCATGTCTGTAACACTAGCACTAGGAGGCTAAGGCTGACTAAGTTCACGGCTACAGGTTAAACTTAAAGCATTTTAGGCTACATAGTGAGACTCTGCTGTCTGAAAACCAAGAAACATTTGGTTAAAAATCAATTCTCTAGTGTTATTTACCTATTTGAAGGATCCACTGACAGATGTTATTAATGCATTGTAGAATAATGCTTCATATATTCTGATTTCTTGGTTTCTCTCCAAGAAATGACTGTATGTATTCTGAAATCAGATTTCATACTCAAATTATCTTCTGAACTATCCACATCTCCAGTGAAAAAGAAAACAAGTCCCAACCTTGGGGCCTCACTTCATGTTTAACAGGCACATTGTACACAGAGCGTTTACACAAGGTTCCTCTACAAGGATGGAGTTGATGATGTACAGATTCTTAATAAGACACAACAGATGGACATGGTGAGTGAAACATGGGGAAGACTGAGGAGAAGAGGCAGCTGACGACAAGCAGAAAACTGCACAATTCTCACTTGTATTTATGTGTGGGAAACTAATTAAAAGCTACTTAACATGCCTGTCTTAGAACTCTACAGCAACACTTTAAAAAGTCACTATTACTTATAAACCATGCACATATTAAAAAATTTACCCTAATTTGAAATGTGATAACTGGCTATTTAGATAGCGAGAACTACAAGCATTTAGCGTTTGCTCAGTCACCACACAGCTGAGTCATTGGAAATAAGAAAGGAAAGAGGCAGGTCATTAATACCTATCTGACCCAACAACCTGACACTGGCCACATGCCAGTCTTGGAGTGTTTTAAAGTGGAAAAAAAAAGAATAAGATCAAATAAAAATTAAATTAAATGCTCTGCAGAGAAAAGAAAATCAGTCA
This sequence comes from Microtus ochrogaster, assembly GCF_000317375.1. Classification (NCBI taxonomy): domain Eukaryota; kingdom Metazoa; phylum Chordata; class Mammalia; order Rodentia; family Cricetidae; genus Microtus; species Microtus ochrogaster. The sequence goes on from NC_022012.1 coordinate 45,251,193, forward strand.
CTAAAACCCTGTGGAATTTTTCTGTTTGTTGGTAAAATTGATTGAATAGCTTGACAGAGACTCTGAGAACATTTTGTCTCCTTCAAATGCAATTCTGTTATTCTGAACGCTGAAATACAGCATAGGAATTCATTGAGTCACAAGATGACCATTATGTTATACAGCAGAAAAATATTTATTAACAAATTTTACCATAATCATGTCCTTCCTAAACAACCTCTATTTTTGCTTTCCTCACAGTTTTTTAGTCAAATCTTTACTGATGGATCCCATCTTAAAATTGGTTTTCAAATTCTAAGTCACATACACACAAGTCCCACAGAATGTCCAGCTAATAAAATACAACAGAACACAAGAACTTCAAAGAGATATTCACACTATAAAAATTTAGTTAACTTCTAAGTGAAGGGGGCATACTGAGAAGGAAGGACAGTTCACGACATGGACCATGATGTCCAAGCTGTCAGTCTGTCTAGGGAGCACTCTACCTCCTTTCTTAATTCAAGAGTTTTAAGGGAGAATTGGCTATTTATTAAAGATTTATATGTCCTAAAGACTGACAGACTAGGAGATGATATATCCAGACAAGAATAGCAATATTTAGTTAAGGAAAGAGCAGCAGCCGAAACATATTTCAGCATCATGCTACAGGTGTGAACAAGGCTGTCAGAGCAGGGACAAGCTTCAGAGCCTCTACACTCTCCATGGCAACTAATATCATCCAATCATGCACATATCATCAGCTGCTGTGAGACTTAACTCACACCCAGGACCTTCATCCTTCTATTCAGCTGCCATTAGCTTTCTTTTAGACACTTCAATTAGGTAGCAGTTGCATAGTACAAGGGTCTCATATTTCAGTGTCCTTAAGAAACACTCTAGGAAGTATTTGAAATGCAGAGCCCTGGATCCTATTATACCCAAGGAATCTGAGCCAGTGGGTTTATTACGGGAACTTAGGGTGTTTTTCAGTTACTCATTGTAATTTCAGTGCTTAGAGACTTACAAAACATACTTTGAAAAACATTACCAAAGTGGTTAAAAGCACATTTATTTATTTATTAAAAACAATATGGATTGGCTACATTTGTTTAAAATTACTTTTATTTGTTAACTATGTCCTCAACCAATCCCTTGTCTATATGAGGATAAAACATCTACCTGGAAGAGGTTTACATGAAATAGGCATGCAAACTGATTTCACATAAAACCTAGCACATGGTATTTAGTCAATAAACAATTACTTACTGTTTTCAGTATCATTAACAACAATTTTAAAATTATACTTCCTAATTAAGGCCATACTGAATCTGGTAGGTTCTGCTTCTTAAAGAATTAACATTAATCAAATGTCCAATTACATGAGTTTATGTTACTTACATTCATATCTACTGTTCCTTATTTTTTATAACTTGCTTTAAAATGGGGTGGTGTCAAAATGGAACACCAAGATGATATTAACAACACAGAGTCTATCACCAGGGCTATTGGCAAAACTGCCAACTGAATGATTTGATCTTGGTGCTCTACCAACTTCCACCACACCATACCAGCCACCCTACCCATGAACATATGCTATGACTGTTCCAATAGAATGCAAAGACGTTAAAAATCAGAAGCGATCAACTTTGGTCATAACTCTGAACCACTAATTTCCCACAGCTGCAGTATATAAAAAACAAGATTTAAAGTTACAAACAACACAAACAAAGTTGTTTTAAATCACTATTAATTATGTTACTTTTCAAATGTACAGATGGATATACACTTGTATACGGATATGTGTTATTTATTCCTCTTACTTCTGTATGTTTTGGGGGTTACCCTTAATAAATCTGATAAACTCTCTAAGAAAGTACAAAATACACTGATTTAGAATCTCCAGCCATGTGGTTAGGAAGGACACATATCAGTATAAGGAGCTGCTCTGACTCCATTATACATTTGTAAAAAGCTTCAGGAATGGAAAATTATTTCCACCAGGGTCATCAACACACAAAAATGAAAGCTATTGAACCTAAAAAGTAATCTTGGCCAGGATAATATATTTGACACTGGCAAAGCAAAAAACAATAATAAACAACAAAACAAAACAGAAAAACCAAAATCCCAGAACTCACATCATACTAATGCAAACTAATGAAAATGAAGTCCCTGCCAGAGTGTAGGCAACCAGTTTATCTTTAACAAGTGAACAAATGTACAAGCAATGGTTACCTTCATATGTATGTAGGCATATTAATTTATCTTTTAAAAAAATCACTAAAATTTGGGGGTTAGAGAGATAGCTCTGGCAGTAAAGTGTTTGTGTATGATGTGTGATGGTTTGAATGAGAAGTGTCCCCAACAGTTGGGCATTTGAACACTTGGTCCCTAGTTGGTGGCAGCATTTGGGCAAGTTTAGGTAGTGCAGCCATGCAGGAGAAAGTGCTTCACCAGTGGCACTCTTTGACATTAAAAGTCTCCTGCCACTTCAGGTTCACTGTCTCTGCTCCATGCTTCAGGTCCAAGATGTGAGTTCTCAGCTTTCTGCCCCTGCTCATGCTGTCCCACGTTATGGACTTGAAGTTCCTGGAACCATGAGCCCAAATAAGCTCTTTCTTTGATAAGGAATTGTGGCCATGGAGCTTTACCACAGCAACAGAAAAGTAGCGAATGCACCATGCAAGTAAGGGAACCTCAAGGTCAACCCTCAGAACCCACACAAAAAAGCCAGGCAAGCTGGTGCACATCTGTAATCTCAGTGTTGTGGAGGCAAGGACAGGTGAATCCCTGTGGCTTGTCTGCTATATATGGTGAACTCCAGGTTCAGTGAGCTTTGTCTGGAAAAAAAAGGGGGGGGGGGATGGACAGCTCCTGAAGTTGACCTCAGCTCTCCACATATAAATACACACATATGTATACATACACATGTACTTATCTATCCACATATCCCTACCAAAACAAAAAGAAATCACTAAAACTAAATATAAGCAAGTTCTCCATTAGAACCCATAATATCAATATCACTAGGACCACTATGGAAACAACTCAAATTTAAACTGTATTTATTTATCAAAGGATATTTTTCTTACACATGTAAATATTTCAGCTAAGAATATGCAGCTTAAGGAAACTGAGTAATATAGATCTAACTTAAATTCTAGAATGTTCTTAAAAGACAAAAGAGGCCAAGTAAAGGCAGCAAAAATCACTTTATTTTCATGTACACAGAGTTAAGAAAGACAACATTACCTCTACAGTAAAACTCACAACACTATATCTAGAAAATTCATGCTGAACCAAGACTAGCCATATTATTAGGACTTTCAGAGTAAACATGAAAGTGAATCTCACTTTGATTTTAGCTCTATTGATTACTACCTTGATTCAAGGCTTCTAAAATTTTTTTCATTTACCCTACATAATTTTATGAAAATCAGTTTTCACAATTTAATTATATACTAATTTGGAAAAACCAAGCAAGCAACAGTTATTAAAAAATTATATTCTGATGTTTAATTACCAGATACCTGGATAGGAAAAATACAAGAGGCTAAAAATGACTGTCTTAGAAGAGCAACAGAATGTAGTAATTTTAGATATACATGGTCAGCCTTTATTTCCTCCAAACTAATTGTTATAATATTTTATAAAGGCACTAGAGCATTTTTGCCATCACTATTTCTGCAATGGATAAATAGCAAGCATTCAAATAATAGTAAGCAAAGGAGCATTTGTGCTTTTCAGAGGAAATGCATTTGAGAGATGGGCACTGCTACCACGAGTGCATGTGGAGTGAGAGGGGGCAGCTTCGTGGAGCTGTGTCTGCCCTTCCACCTTCACATGGGCTCCAAGGGTCCACACAGGGTGCCTCAACCTGAGGAGTCACCTCACTGTCCCAGAAAGATGTTTTCAAAATCTCTTCCTTACTGACTTTTAATAAAGAGGCTGAAATTCTTTTCTTTCCTAGGCTTTAAACAGCAACCAGCAGAATTTATAACTTGCTGCCAATTACATTTGTGTTTTCCTTTAAAGACCATGTTTTCTTCTACTTTTAAAGAAAGTTTATAACAGATGGTTTAGGCAAGTCACAAATTAAAAATTAATTGCTTGAAAAAATAATTACTTGTTAAAGCAAAGATCTGAAATGTAACTAAATTAAGAATATTGAGCTCTAATTTTAGCTCTTTAACATAGTCACAAAAGGAATATATAACCATTAATCCAATATTGTATTGGGGGATGATCTATACATTGAAAAATCGTATTAAAAGGCTTAGAACTATTAGCAATGTTGGGAAGATAGTACATTTGTGTCTAACTCAACGTGTGCTTGCTAGCACATTACTACACGTTACTTTCTGCATCTCTTCATCACCTAGATCAAGATAGATGTGCAAACGCTTCTATGACTGCTGTGGGGATAACTTAAAAAACTGTGAAAGCGTTATTCTGGAGAAATGATAGTCTCAAGAAAGGGTGAAAAAAGCAGTAGTGAAACAGTCTTTCTTTGTTCCCATCATCAGCATGACATTGCCACTACCATCTGTGCTCTCAATGAACACAGTGACAAAAGGACAGACCTACAACTGCACCATGTACCACCATTTATAACACAATCTGACATACATTGTCTTACAGAATCCTTGTAAATGAAAGAATGCTCATTCCTTGTTGCATTATTTCAACCAATGAGTATTATTAATCCCAAGCACACAAGCACATAAGTGAACTGAGATGGTTACAAGGATCCCTCAGGGTCTTATTGAGTAACTGCCGCTATAGCACCACAAATCTCACGGATTCCTATTGTTTTACTTGGTTATGTCCACTTGTAAACAAGATGATGATTAGGGAAAATAATCACCATGTACTTGCAATAGCAATGCATCACTTTTAGAGCACAATGGTCACCAACCAGTGCTCAGTGTTTGATTAACAGATTCAGAGGCAGCGTATAGACAGATACACGGAATATGTGCAAGGATCAACAAAATGCTGCACTCACAGATGGAGAGACAAATGCGCAGAAGAATGAAACTATGTAACACTCCCTTAACCAGCCTGAAATATAATAGGCGCTACAACAGTGGGGATGACAAGCAACATAACGTATCAATTATAAAATATGTAGAGCCTGACAATTTAGCAAAGAGCAAAAAAGTATTCATTTTTGTTAACAATTCAAGAACATGCTGACTGGGAGGCTGTAATTGGAAAACAGACATATATTTCAGTAATAAGATACAGTTGCCACAGTCTCCTGTCCGTTTGGACTATTTCCAAAAAAAAAAAAAAAAAAACACCCCAAAAACTACACTCTAAAGTATATCTAGACTGAACTGGAGAGCTGCCTGACTTTCCCCAAATAATACCTTAGTTTTTTTTCTAAAAGTAAAAGCTACAAATACCTACGATGAAGAAATTTAAGTACAGAAATATTCAATGTAAAAACAAAGGCTCCTCAATCCTAGTGCTCAGACAACCAACTATAGCCCTTGATTCCAAACTTTGGCCCATGTTGATAAGAAAAATTTATATATAAATAAATTCAACATTTTATTTATAAGCATATTTATAGTATAAAATATTCTAAATTGTACAGGCTTATATATTTTCCAACAAAACGAAATTCTATGTGGAAACTCCTATTCCTATATGTCTCCAATGTGACGTATTAGAAAGTGGGCACTTCTAACACGATTAAAGGATTAGTACCAATGTAAAATAGATACCAGAGAGCTACCTCACCCATTCTACCATGTGAGCACACACTGAAAAGATAGCCTGTGAGGATACCAGCCCTTATCAATACCACAGGCACCTCAATTTTGGATTTACCAGTGTCTAGAACTATGAGGAAATACATTCCTATTGTTTATACTAGCCAGTCTAAGGCATTTAGTTATGTAGCACAAAAGAATTATAAACTGCTTTAAGTAAACTGTATTAAATACTAATAATATATATTTAAACCACAAATGCAATTATACTATATATATTATTTATTATTCTAGAACCTGGTTTTTTCAATTTCTTAACCATTTATCCTTTAAAATTTAAAAATATCCTAAAACCCATAAAGCCCATTTCCATTTTTGTTCCTATCCACTTATTCATTTATGTTTTTTGTTAAAAATAGTAGTCTAGATTGCTTTTAAGTGTATCAGTTAACAAAGAAGCATGAAATCTACAAAGCAAATTTTTCATATACTATGGAAGCAAAAGCTCATGACAATTTGAGTCTTTTAATTTTCCTGTCTTCATCTTCTACAACATGAGACATATTGTACATTTAAATGTATATGTTTAGAAACAAACTAACAGGTGAAGGTGTTAGCTTCCTTACAAATGAATTTGAGCTAAGCAGGAGAAATGATGAGAGCAGTCACTTAGAAAATGAGATACATGCTGTCAATATGTTACAATTTTTTTTTAAGTTCCTTTGGGAATACAGAGATTTTTCTGAATTTTATAGTGTGGCAGACCTCAAATACATTGTCTTACTATAGTGCCAACAGTGTTCTACTTTTTACGTTCAAGATACTGCCTAATCCCCTAAGTCAATAAATACTAATATTAAAAATTAACAGCTTTCAGATAATTGTTAAGAAATAATATGTTCAAAGATTTGTAAAGATTGCCTGACTACTCTACATTTTAAAACATAAAACCTTAATAATATATTTTCCAATAACTTCTCTTGTGTTCATGATATATGTAATTTTGTGTATATTACTTGAACTAATAAAATTCCAAGAGCACCCTCTCCAAAAAAAAAAAAAAAAGATAAAACCTTAAACAGCAAAAGCAATTCCACTCAATCATTCAGTCACTGAGCTCATATTACAAAGCATACACTTACTGGTATCAAGGATACAGCGTGAGACTGGTCCTGCTCTGGAGAAATCATTGTGCGGGAGGAAACATAAACTTACTTTGTAAGCGGATGACAGGAGGACAACATGAATGAAGAAAGCCCTCTTTAACTGAGGGACAGATGCGGCTTTAAAAATCAAATGAAATGTGAATGGAAAATGAGGGGGTTTGCCTGGTAAGATGGGATTGAGGGGATTCTCTCCAGCTGTGAAAATAAATATGTCTATTTGCTTTCTCTGTGCAATTCCATACACAGATTTCCTAAAGACTCCTGGAGCTCCTGTGTGACAGGAGTATCTTCCTTTCAACCATACAGAGTTTATGCTAACTGAGGGGACTCTGATCATTTTCTAGAAATCTTCAAAATGAGGCCACCTGCCTGAGGAATCAACTAAGATGGGAGTTTAGAATTTCAGTACTACCTCTAGGTCTTAAAAAGGAAGAGTGTTGAACATCCAAACTGCCTAGGCTCCCACAAAGCCAGTGCGTGCAGTAGGATCAGAAACCCGTTGCCATTGTTCTTGAGTTCTCAGTAGTCCTCATTGCCTGCTATGTTCAGAGAGTCCAGTTTTATCCCAGACTTTTCCAGACCCAGGCCAGCTGGCCTTGGTGCACTTGCTAGACCTGGATGGAGGTGGGGGTTCCTTGGACTTCCCACAGGACAGGGAACCCTGATTTCTTTTGGGGGGGGGGGGGGGGGGGAGGGAAATGGGAGGCGGTGGCGGGCAAGAGACAGAAATCATAAATAAATAAATAAATAAATAAATAAATAAATAAATAAATAAATAGGAAGAGTGTTGGAGATTGAGTTAATCACCAATGGCCAGTGACTTAATCTATTGTCTTACATAACAGAACTTCTCTAAAAACACAGGACTGTGCCCAGAGGGTTCTAGGTTGGTGAACACACTAGCACCAGGAGGTGGTATGTCCAGAAAGTACATGGAAATAACACACGATCTACTTACTTATCTGGCTCTAGACACCTCTTTCATTTGGGTTCATCAATTGTTCCCTTTACAACAAACCAGGAAACATAAGCAAACTATTTGTCATATTCTATAAGCCAACCTAACAAATTATAAAATGCAAAGACTTGTGAGAAGTCCTGAGCTTGCAGCCAAGCAGACAGAAGTTCGGGTAATGACTACTGGTGACAGTGAAGACAAATTTGTGGGTTAGCCCTCCAGCCTGTGGGGTCTGTCATGAACCACTTCTGGGCAGACAAACTAAAGGACAGGCAGCTAGTGGTGGAGAACTGACCAGTGTAGAGGGGGCTTCATCAATGCACTGAGAGAAGGCCTGGGAGTGGAAACCAGCTAGAAGGGTGCTTATACAGATGCATGATTATACAGAGAACAGTAGAGCATCCAAATTGACTTGAGGAAAGAAAAGGACAAAGTTCTGTGGTATTATTTATTCATT
>NC_022012.1:45259587-45262235 GCF_000317375.1 Microtus ochrogaster
AACTCACAGAGATCCGCCTGCCTCTGCCTCCCGAGTGCTGGGATTAAAGGCGTGCACCACCACCGCCCGGCTATTTATTCATTCTAAATACCAACCATTATATAAACAAGAATCTGAGATTTTGAGAAGTTAAATAACTTCCTAAGTTATTTATTGTTCAAAGACCAAATTAAAAAGTCTAGCTTTGCAGATCTTAATTAGCTTTATTTGCAATTCTAGAATTGGTTAGCAGTCTGAATCGAAAATGGTTTAGAAAACTCCTGCGCTACCACATGGGCAGGTTATATTTATAGCTAAGAAGCGGAAGTGGCCTACAGAAGACAGAGGTGATAAGAGAGCTGAATGGTTACAGCTTGAGTCTGTCTTATTAGAACAGGGGAGAATGGACAGAAGGCCTGAATAAAATTTGTAGCTTCACTTGCTTTTAATTAGTCACCTTTATCACTAATTTTATAGGACAAGGCTAAGTAGTAACACTTCCATTAGCTTTACTACAGATAGCACCTCTGACATCTGGGTCATAGTAACAGTATCCGAAATTAGTTTTCAGGAACTTGGAGGCTGCTTTTGTCTAACTCAAACCAGGTTAAGATGACTGACTCTTCACCCAGGTCTACACATGTGTTCGGTGAGTAACCTTTGACCCCACAGGCCTAAAACACTACCTTGAAATCAGGATAATGATGCCATTTTCTGAATATGTGTCTAATGAGGAGCCATTTAGTTTGATTATGTATGTACAGATCAGCAATTACTTTACTCTTCTCCACTCTCTCCAATCACGTTTTCCCAGCTCCTAGACCATCTTGTTTCCTTGTCCCATAAACACTCTTAAATCCTACCTGAGGAGGCAGATCTGAGGCTTGGGTCTTCTGTCTTTTCACATTTGTTTGCCTTGTGAATAAACTCTTTCTTTTGTGAAACTTGAGGGGTTTCAGTGATTGGCATATATTGTAGGGAAGAAAATGGGCTTGGTTTGGTAAAAATGGGTTCAACAGTTGGCTATTTGTGATTGGCCGAGACTCAAACTTCTTGTTACAAGACTAAGTTACAGTCTATTTATACAGTTCACTATGAATAGGGAAACTGTTGGGGCAAACTCAAGTTATATACACAGGTGGCTTTAAATCAAACAGCATTATTCAGTCTGAGGCTGAGTTAGGATAAGAGTTCAAGGCTATGTGTGATTCCAAAGCCCATAATGGTCTTTCACATAATACACACGGAGAGAATGAGAACCAGAACTTCAAAAAGGCTTGCTCTGTACTACAGGAGATCGTAACTGTTGCTATACCAATTCATGACAAGGAAGACACATATTTATTTAGTGAATGTGTGTATGTATGTACGTGCGTAGGCATTCTATGTAGGTGGTCAGAGGATAACTTGTGGGAATCAGTTCTTTCCTTCTACCATGTGGGTTCTGAAATAGTAATTCAAGTGGTGTTTTATATTAAATGGACATCCATGCATAAAATAGATTGGTGAGGAAAATATATTAGATAAGAGACTAATTGAATGTTAATAATAAACTGGAGTAAGTGGAGAAAGGACTAAATTGGAGTATGGCAATGGAAACATAAGGCAAATCAAAGAGACAATGAGAAGTATCTCATAGAAAAAAAAACCTGTAAGACTAGACAACTAACTAGACATAGACTAAAGAAAGATGAGTTAGGGCTGGAGAGATGGCTCAGCGGTTAAGAGCATTGCCTACTCTTCCAAAGGTCCTGTGTTCAATTCCCAGCAACCACATGGTGGCTCACAACCATCTGTAATGAGGTCTGGTGCCCTCTTTTGACCTGCAGGCATACACGCAGACAGAATATTGTATACATAATAAATAAATAAATAAGTAAATGATGAGTTAAAGATAACCTTGTGTAAGAAAAATGGTCAAATTAGTGAGAAAATTTTAAGCACAGGAAGAGTGTATTTGGAAGAGAAGACAACGGCTCAGTTTGTAATCTGTTTTAAGTACCATGGCAGCAAGAAAGAACCTGAACTTCAGGGAAATTTCAAGGTTCCAGTTAAAGACTTGAAAATCAATGCCTAAAGGGAGCAAAGCCTTAGGAACAAAGGTTCTCACAGGGAGAGAGTGCCTAGAACTGTTTTTTCCACCAGAGAATGCCTTTGCGTGTGTGTGTGTGTGTGTGTGTGTGTGTGTGTGTGTGTGTGTGTGTGTGTGTGTGCGCGTGTGTTTGTTGCTTTCTAAGCTTTAGTTTGCTGCAGCCAAGGTAAACCAAGAATGAGGACTAAAAGGAAACAGGTAGATTTGCTCCTCCCCTGGTGATCTTCAACAGACACACTACTGTTACTAAGTTTTAACTATCCGCCCTGCAAATATTCTCTGTACTTCAGTAACTGCCCCTCCTGACTTTCTAAAAGAACTTTCTTCAGACTTTTTATAGCACCTCTCATGAGGTATAGTACTCTTCAGTTATGTTTAAATTCTCCTTTGGTCAATACTCCCCTTCCTCAAATGCTTAGCAAAGGTATCTAATAATATAGTTTTTTTAGAAAATGAACAGCCAAATAAATGACTGACAATGGGATCAAGATGCAAAGAGAAGGGCTGGAGAGATGGCTCAGAGGTTAAGAGCATTGCCTGCTCTTCCAAAGGTCCTGAGTTCAATTCCCAGCAACCA
>NC_022012.1:45262340-45280591 GCF_000317375.1 Microtus ochrogaster
ACAGACAGAATATTGTATACATAATAAATAAATAAATATTTTTTAAAAAAAGATGCAAAGAGAAAATTTTTTACTGTTTAATGTTTAGTTTATTAATAATAAAGCTGGGTATTTATATCTTTACTAAAACCCTGACATTTAATAAAAAGTAAATCTATTTAAAAATAACTGAATGCAGATGGGGTTAAAAGAAATTGCTTTCCTTGTTTTAAGATGGCAGACTAAGAAATGGCTAGTTTCCTTATATATCAAATCCTAGAAATGTAAGAAGATTGATTACTTAATTTGCAGTCAGTCACATGAAAGAAAGTTGATGGGCTAGAAATAGAATATTTTATAATCTATAACAGACCAACTGAACTGAAGAAGAAAATCACAGTTTAAAATAATCATGGCACTTAAATAATAATACAGACCAAAAGAATCAGGAATGGCACTGCCAGTGTTCAATATCCAAATGTCTTTTGGACTAGAAAAGGCCAAGGCACCACAATAGTAATATTGGTTGGAATAGCCCAGAAGGTAGAATCAAGCCAAATCAGTCTAAGTTCATACCCTAGATAATACTCCCATGGACAGACAGAAGGAAGTAACACATATTAGGTCTTAGAGCAAGCTCTAGTCCCAAGGAGGCTGCCTAACAGAGGTAGGAAAGAGTGTAACAAGGAATTTCAGTGGCAAGGTACAAACACAAAGGAAGAATGAAAACGCTTCTAAGAAATGCTAAACTCCACTTTAGATAGAAAATGAATTCAACAAATGAGGACAATGTCCACAAAAATAAAGTTATAACATAAATGGAATAGGATTTAAACTAAGAATGCTTGATTTTCATTTGTAGTCATGACCTAGATTTATCCTTAGAACAATTAGAAGATTGATCAATATATAAAAGTACTCTTCTTAGTGGCTAGAGAGATGAGACAGTTCAGCAGTGAGGACCCAGGTTCAATTCCCTGCACCTACATAGTATCTCATCCCATCTATAACTCTGGTCCCAGGAAATCTGATGTCTTCTTCTGGCCTCCTTGGCACCAGGCATACACATGGTGCACAGACATACATGCAGAATAAACACTCTTATACAAAGAATAAATAAAAACTAAACAAAACAAAACTACTGTTCTTAGACCCTGGATAAAAGGCAACAAAGGACTCTGGTTCCAAAAGGAAAGAAAAAAATTAAAGGAGGCCTATGATAGCCTGGCTTTTCTGAAGAGGGTGAATTTTGATAGGGATGCTAAACAGAACACGTTCCTATTCTTATTAGAAGGCATAGAACTCAGAATCCAAGTCTGCGGTTTCTCTAAGATGTGGGACAAAGTTCTGGAGGGAATTGGGTATGCAGGAAAATACTAAGGCCAGAAATCTGCCCGAGGTACCAGCAGATCTTTGTAAAAACTAAGACATAGGACTAGGCTGAAATTCTTTAAGAATTGGTTGAAGGACATTTGGGGCTCCTGCAGGGTTGAGCTCATTTACTGCTAACAGGCACAGTAAGAGCTTTCAATGGTCAACCAAGACATCCATCAGAGACCTAGACCATGAAAAGCATGGTTGGGTAGCCTCTGCAGGGAAGCTAAACCAACAGAGTAAAGGTTGTTCACATCCTAACAAAGCCCAGAAGGATCAAATTAAGCTAGGAGTAACAACTGCCTACCAAATCTGAGCACTCTTTAAAAGTAGACAAAAAAATAAAATAAAATATACAGAAACTTGACAATGTGAAGTCATGATGGTCAATATTAAAATGAGTCAACATAGGCAACAGAGTGTGGAAGACTGCTGCCTATAATCAAGAGAAAAACGACAGCAGAAATTGACGTAGGAGGAGAAAGAGACTGGAACAACCAGAAGACATTTCAATGCTGCTGTCACTACCCTCAAAGGTGTAAAGCACTGTGTTGAGGAAAAAGGAACCTAAGACAGGCTTCCTAGAGAAGAGAGATTATATCACACTCATACCATAACAGCAAACGGTAAAAATAGCAAATTAGAGAATCTAGAAACAAAAGACTTTATACGTCAAAATATCAACTGTAACTTGAGAAAACCAAAGCCTCAGCAATGAAAAACAACAGGGATCAATAATTCACACTGTAGTGTCCCCTAAATACTCAGGAATGCTTGGCACAAGAAATTTCAAAGGTTAGTACAAGGTGAAGGTGAAATAATCAGTGAAATGATCAGTTGCAGGACGGTTTAAGAAGTAATTTCATCAGATCTCCTCTCTGATCCTATGCAACTAGGTGAGTACACTGATTTCTAGTCCAGTACAATTCTAGAGTTTTCAAACTAAAGTAGTACTTCCAGACATAAGGACCTCAAGAACAAATGGGGAGAAAGAATATTGTCACATTGAAAATGATTCAGTAGATACAGACATGTTGGATCCTGACATGACCCAGCCTTCTTCACTCAGGAAAGCTACGGTTACCAAGCCTCTCTAACGTCTAGATAAAAGATTGAAAGAATCTTATAATTTCAAATGTAAAGCTAAAAATACTGAGAATCCCAAATAAAAGAATACAGCCAATCACCTTAATAAAGCCCAGAGTAGAAAAATCCCACCCACTGACTTGCTTTCTAATCATTGTTATGGTTCCTTGCTTTTATGTAGAGAAAAACAACTAAATATGTACATAAACATAAAAAACCTCTCCAATGTAAAAAAAAAATAACACAGATGAAAACAGATCTGAAACAGAAATAAAATTCAACCTGGAGGCAAAAGAAAGATTATATAGTGAAAAAAAAATTTAATTTTTCTCAGAGAATTAACAAAAGATAATGTAAAACCATTAGGTTAATTATTTTTAAAAGGAATAACCAGCAAACAAATTAAGCTCTTCAGTGTTAAAAATACAACAGCAACTAAGATTAAAGGATGAAGTTTAAGAAATGGCCCTGGAAGGCTGAGCAAAAAGATAAAGAAGCTATAGGGCAGACCAGAAGATGGCTCAGTGTCTCAGAAGCCAGTTCTGAAAGTAACCATCAATGGGATTTAAAGCAATTCACCAGAACCAACAAGAGCTCAGGGTTGAAAGGATCCACTGCAGCCCCAGCACTAGGAGTCCGAACACTCACTCAGAGGCCATCATTTCAGAACACTGGGCTGAAAAGGATTTATAAGCTTAAAGACACAAAACTAATTCACAAGAACCTTCATGAAGTGAGGGACTTAGTTCACCAATGCAATCTCAACACCTAGAACCTACCTAACCTAGAATGTTCCCACAACAAGTAATGTATCACTTTGAATCAGTAAGATATAATTTTTAAAACATATGCAATGGGCAAACCACACAATCAGATTATTCATTAAGAATAAAGCAAAGCATCCTATTTTTAGGAATACAACATCTTCAGAAATCTTAACTCTTTGTGGAAGCAGAAAGGATATTTGCTGAAGGGCATTAAAAAGGTTACCCCCTATGTAGTCACAGCTTTTCATTTTACCTTAAGTAGGAAATCCATCCTCAGCAGATAGGATTCTCCCTTTTCACAACAATCCCTTCCCCTGAATTATTACAACCTGATTCAAATTCTTTAATACAATAATTCACTTAACAGAAATTCACCCAAAAAAACAACCAGAGAAGAAATTACAAACAGACTGTCAGTGTCGTTTTCACATGACCAGAATCTGGCTGGCTGTGCTGCAGCCAAGGGCAGGGCCAATGCTTTTCTCCATTCACGGTGGTTGAGCTAGAAACACTGGACACTGCCCAGCTCACCTGTCACACAACCAAAGTTCAACTCTAGCCGGAACTCAAGGCAGGCTGCCAGGAATTATCAAGAGATAGTTGAAATAAAACCAGGAGTCAGTAGGACAAGGAGTCTACTCTTTAGAAACTCATCTGTTCAATTATGGTCTATTAGACTTATGTTTCCAAGCACGTGAAGTTTCAAAACATTTCATTACTGTGAAATTTAGTCCATTCATCAAATATATCTTTAGAAACTTTACTTCCTGGGATTTACAGACAACAGTTTTTCAGACCTACACCATCGACTATAAATTCCTCTAATGTAATGGATGGGTCAAGCCACTCCTGCTTTTGTGTTTTGTAATCTCCAGCACAGTGCCAATCACAGAGCACTTAGGACGCTCAAACAGCTCAAATTTTTGCTTGTTGACATGCTAAGGGAGACAGAGGTTCACAGATGTCAGGAAGCTTGCCCAAGGATGTTTACATCAGCAGCTAAAGGTGGGACTCAAGCTAGAACACAGAGACCTTTCACTGGGCATTTTAAGTTTGTGACCCAATTTAAACAAAAGCAGGAGGGAAAGCCAATGACAACTGAATCAAGAACCATGCCAGGCTTTGTGTAGTTCCTAGTTTCTCTAAATGCTGACTAAATTTACATATAATTCAACTAGGTCTGACATCTTCAAAGATAACAGTGTTTCACGTAACTAATAAATATTCAAAGGGAGCCATCCAAATTTTTCTAAGGATAGTTTAATTTTACCTCAACATTTGCACACACCTTCAGTCTTCCCACACTGACATCTACCAAACGCACAAGAACAACGTTTATCCATTGATCTATGTGCACAGCAGATTTAGGCCAGTCAATAAAACTCAAAAGATCGGGGGCTGGAGAGATGGCTCAGAGGTTAAGAGCATTGCCTGCTCTTCCAAACGTCCTGAGTTCAATTCCCAGCAACCACATGGTGGCTCACAACCATCTGTAATAGGGTCTGGTGCCCTCTTCTGGCCTTCAGGCATACACACAGACAGAATATTGTATACATAATAAATAAATATTAAAAAAAAAAAACAAAACTCAAAAGATCAAGTGCCCAGGATAGGACTGGAAAGAAAGATAGGAATAGGCAATTATATCACATTAATTTTTTATTTAATACTTAATTCAACGGGAGGTACAGAAATAGTCTAAGCAAAAAACTGACAAAGAGGAGACTTACCAGTCTCCTTCAAAATGATTGAAGAATCATTTTGATAGTAACATCGTAACTCAAGAGGGACTAGTTGAAAGGCAAAGAAACCCTAGTCTGCTGAAGTAATTAAAATGAGAAATGATGGTCTAAACTAAAGCGAAGAAGGAAGAAAATGGAGAGATGGAGATAAATTTAAGTAATTGTCCCTTGGGACCTCAATTAGTAAGTTTTTCAAAACCTAAAAGTTAAATAAGAGTCAAGTGGTTATGGAAAGTGAGTAACACCTTCGAGTTTACTTAAAGTCAGAGAGTAAATGGGACTGCCTTCCTAACATAGGCAATAGCCATGGAAACTGTCTCTGACTCCCTGGGGAAACTAAGTGTCTAAAGGTATTTTGATTTAGACAAAGCCCTTTTCAATTATCACAGCTGGCATCCCAGTATGTTACCATTGAAAGGGAAAGACAGGAAATGAATCAATAAACCTCAGGAACAAATTCAGCCTGAAAAGACACAGCATATCAAGAGGCAGAAATCTGAAAACAAAGCCTCTGGGTAATTTAATTACCAGGCCGGAATCTGCTGACTGCCCGTTTAATTGTTTGAACAGAACCCAAATTGTCTGCCAAGGCAACCACTCTATGATTTTTGCACCATTTATTATTGCACGTGACCACCTGGATAAATAAGAAATAGTTCTAAAGAATGTAGAACTATGAATAACTTTCATTAATCACACCTATAACTCCAAATGAAAAAACCAGTTTTTTTCATGTTACATAACAATGTCTCAGTTTAAACTGTCTTTATTTATTTATTAAAGATTTCTGCCTCCTCCCCGCCACTGCCTCCCATTTCCCTCCCCCTCTCCCAAACAAGTCCCCCTCCCTCGTCAGCCCGAAGAGCAATCAGGGTTCCCTGATCTGTGGAAAGTCCAAGGACCACCCACCTCCATCCAGGTCTAGAAAGGTGAGCATCCAAACTGCCTAGGCTCCCACAAAGCCAGTGCGAAAAAAAACAGTTTTTTAAAGCAAATTTATTTGCTATTACATATTCCAGGCTACTCAGAAAATTATATCTGTCAGGTATTTTAAAAACCAGAAAATAAAAGCTACCATGATTAAATCCACATGCTCTCATTTACCATAATATTCCAAAAAGGAAACTTTAATAAGGGAGGTGTAGAAGTCAGAATAAAGTTAAGTAGAAGGTAGAACTACCATCAAATACCCAGAAACTGCTTAGGATTCTAGAGGAAACCAATTTCTCTCTTGATGCAGCTGGTATTTCCTCATTCATGTTTATCTCCCCAAGAGTAAACACTCCTTTCAAAATCTGAACAAAGAAGTGCCTGAGACTACTTAACCTGGCAGCATGCTCTTTGGCTTCCCTGAATAAATATAAGTCTTATAAAGGCCACAGTAGACTATTACATTGTTCATTCAACAGGTACTTATAAAATCATTTGTATTTTGCTAAATCCTCATCAGAACTTCAATCTGTTAGAGAGAAAAAGTAGACGTGAAGTGCTAGAAATAGCTCAGTTGGTAGAATGCTTGTCTGCCATGTAAGAAGTCCTGGTCTGATCCTAAGCACCCAGGAGGTGAAGGCACAAAGAAATTCAAGGCTTTAGGACAACCTGGGCTACGTGAGACCTTGTCTCAAAAACAAAACAAAACAAAACAAAAAAAACTGGGTAGAGATGGTTCAGTGAGTCAAGTATGTCCTGTGCAAGCCTAAGGATCCCCAACTTCCACATAATAATTCCATTGATCTGCAATCCCCATGCAGTGGGGTGGAGACAGGCAGGATGCTGGACACTCAATTGGATAGCCACTGTAGCCCCCAAACTGGTCTGACCTCTAGGTTCAGTATAAGACCCTGCTTTATTTTTTTATTTATGTTTTAATGTGGAAGAGAGTAATACAAGAGTACACCCAATATTGACTTCTGGCATCCACTTGTATACACATATACATACATACACCATACACATGAAACCCAAACAAAAAAAACACAATAGCAACAAAAAGCCATGAAGACTTTAAGAATAATGAAAAGCAGTTTGTAGATAAGTTATCAATATGAATTATACAAAACAATGTAGAATGTTTTTCTAAAAGGAAATCAATGAGGATATAATGAATTGAGAGGAACTTTTGATTAGAGAGAACTTCAATTAGTTTGGAAAAAAGGAAGAGAGGGAGGGAGGGAGAGAGGGAAGGAGGGAAGGAGGGAGGGAGGGAGGAAGAAAAGAAAGGAAGAAAAGGAGGCTTAGAAGATATAGAGAACAAAGGATTTCCAGATCAACATTAGCAATGTCTTATTTAGGGTTTCTATTGCTGTGAAGAGATACCATGACCATGGCAGCTTTATAAAGGAAAACACTTAATTGAGGTGACAATTACAGTTTCAGAGATTCAGTCCATTATCATCATGGTGGTGAACTTGGTGGTGTGCAGACATTAGTGCTGGCTACATCTTGATTAGAAGGCAATAGGAGGTGTGGTGCAGGAGAATTGTCTGTATTCTGTCAATCATGTTTTAAATAAACGTTGATTGGCCAGTAGCCAGGCAGGAAGTATAGGTAGGGCAATGAGAACAGGAGAATTATGGGAAGAAGAAATTTGTCTCGGCAGTCCTGTCCAGACACCGAAGAAGCAGTGACCTACCCTGCTGAAAAAGGTACTGAGCCATGTGACCAACATATACTAAAATAATGGGTTAATGTAAGTTATAAGAGCTAATACAAAGCCTGAGCTAATGGGCCAATCAATTTATAACTAATGCAGACTCTCTGTGTGATTTCTTTGGGACCTAAACGGCTGTGGGAACTGAGCAGGACAGAAACCCCCAAAAGCAGGCCCTTATGTTACAAATGGTGCCAACGTGTGAACAACTGCATCCACATAAAGCCTGAGACAGCCTGAGACAGCTTGGGAATTTGAGACGCAAAATAACAGCATTATACATGGTTTCTTGGTAGCAGCAATTTCTCGGATCTGCTCTGCTTGCTAGAGGCAAGCAAGCGCTCTCATCTAAGAGAGGATTCCTGACTCAGCTTTAGCTGTAAAACTTTGCAGCTCTTTTAAGAGGTCCAGCCAGGAAACACTTAAATAGTGTTGACAAAAAGCTGACCGCATGCTTTTTGATTTTCAGCAATAGCAGGAAAAAAGCTGTGCAGTTTTAAAATGCTGGCTTTTTGGGCTGTCCTGCCAGTGCAAACTCTGACTCTTTGAGGCAGGAGGTCTGGCTACAGAGAGAGAGCATTTGAGTGTTGTTTGTGGACACACACTGTTGCAGCTTGCTTGCTGGCAAGGACCCTGAAACGCCATAGAGTTGAGGCAATAAACATGGCTCTGGCCAGTACCTCTGCCATGAGCCTGGAATTTTAGAAAGCCAAGGAATGGGCTGGAACCAGTCATCAAAGCTACAGCTTTAATCCTACCCATACTGCTTAGCAAATTAAAGACTCATGTGGTAAGAAAAAGAGAGAGATATACAGTAAAGATAGATTCAAAGATAAAAAAAAAACCTCTAAATGATTTACTGTGTGTTAAAAATATATGCTGGTTTGGGAGAGAAAAGGAAAAGGTTAAAGTCCTTAAAATAAAAAAGAGAGAGTAGCTGGGTGTGGTGGCACACACCTTTAATCCCAATACTTGGGAGGCAGAGGCAGGTGGATCTCTGTGAGTTCAAAGACAACCTGGTCTACAGAGGGAGTTCCAGGACAGCCAAAGATATACAGAGAATCTGTCTCAAAAAGTAAAAGTAAAAATAAAATAAACAGAGGTTAAGTTAAGCCACATAAAGATGGAAAATACACACAGAATCTGGATATTGTATGTTATTATGCTCTCTTTGAATTGTTTGCATGCTGTGGAAGAAGCAACAGCTGCTAAAAGATATTTGCTTATAAATGCTGTTGAATTAATTCAAGATAGGTATTCTGAAAATACTTGACTTCAAAATTGAAGCCAAAAGGTATGTTACCTTGGAGAAGAGATTTTGCTTTTGTTTCTACAGGAAAAAAGAAGCTGTGGATTCATTCTGAGTTAAGAAAAATCAGGTTTGATCAAGGAAGATCACCTGAAAAATCTCCAGTAGGAACAGATAGCCCAGATGTCTGAGTTCTACATCCAAAACAGATTCAAGACTAGGATACTCTAGTCAGGACTTGATCAAAACTCTAAATTTTCTTTAGGTCCTCATAAGATTATCAGTGCCTCCAACCAGCTGGAAGTAGCCTGGAATACTACACCCACATTCCCCAAAAATGGACTATGCATATTTTCCTTTGTTTAAAAAAAGAAAGAAAGAAAGAAAGGAAGAAAGAAAGAAAGAAAGAGGAAGTGGTGTGGGAGAATTGTCTGTATCCTGTCAATAAATAAATAATAAACACTGATTGGCCAGTAGCCAGGCAGGAAGTATAGGCAGGACAACCAGACAGGAAGTAGAGGCGGGACAATGAGAATAGGAGAATTTTGGGAAGAAGGAAGCTGTCTCCGCAGTCCTGTTCAGACACTGAAGAAGCAGGATGTGACTTGCCCCGATGAAAAAGATACCAAGCCATGTGGCTAACATATACTAGAATAATGAGTTAATATAAGTTATAAGAGTTAACAAGAAGCCTGAGCTAAGGAACCAATCAGTTTATAACTTATGGAGAACTCTGTGTGATTTTCTTTGGGACTTGCTGGCTGTGGGAACTGGGCAGGACAGAAACCCCAACAAGCAAGCCCTCTTGTTACAGAAGTGGGTGATATCTTGAGCATAGGAAATCTTAAAGCCCACCCCAACAGTGACATACTTCTTCTAATAAGGCCATGTCTACTCAACAAAGTCACACCTTCTAATAGTGCCCCTCCCTAGGAGCTTATGGGAGCCATACATTCAACCTACCACAAGTACAAATCTGAAATTTGTATGTTCTATGCCTTGACCCTTGATGGTGTGCTGTTCAAATTGGACAAGCAGGACACAAAAGAGAGTGGCTGCAAAACCTTGAAAAGACAAGGTAGTATAATCCTTCAAAAATCCTGCTTTATAGAAAAGTCTGTTAAATATTCTAGGCCTGTGGGCTGAAGGAGGATGCCCCAACATTGCAGAGGAAACCTTGGGTGGTTGATAACCAGTACGAGCATCAGAAGGGTCTTGTGACAGATGATCAGATATCGCTATGAGATTTCCACTGTATATCAAGAGGTGATAAAAGGGCTCTTACAGTCTCCTGTCCCTAAAGACAACCACTTCCCAACCTCTATAACCACCCATCATTGTTGCCTGTGGTAGAACCGCACGCAGATGGAACCATACAATGCATGCCTTTGTTTTATTTCGAAACAGGATTTCTGTGTAGCTCTGGCTGTCCAAACTCACTCTGTAGACTAGACTTTCTGAGTTCTGGGACTAAAGGCATGCGTGACCATGCCTGGCTATAAACTGTAGTCTTGTGTTCTTGTTCAGTGGTTCCTATAAGGTTTATTTATGTGCTACTGTTTGCCTTTTGCCTTCAGAGCCATCTTAGTTTGCATTACCATATCATAGACTGCTTTGGATACATTAGCCACTGATGAAGATTCTGATTGCTCCTCTTTTGGGCATTATGAAAGGGTTGATATGAACATCCCTGGGCAAATCACTTGGAAGAACACTTGTTCTTTTCTAGTTTTTGTGACTGGGAAAATGCATGTTTAACATTATAAGAAATTATCTGTTTTCCTAAGTGTTACACAAATTACACTTCCACCTGTAGTATGAGAGTAGTTCTAGTTGCTTCACAGTCTTTCTTCCATTTAGTGCTATCCATCTCTAATTTTAACCATTTTAGTTGATGTGGAATGTTGCTTTACTGGGATTTTCAATTAGTATGTCCCTGATAACTAATATTGTTGAATATCTTTTTCAGTGAAGGGTCTGGTTCCAATATTTTACACACTGTTAAGCTATTATTATTTTTATTGTTGCAGCTAAATTCACTTTTGAATTTTTTCTCATATCTTCAAATGGCAACTATCTATATCAAACTAAATGTCCTGGTTATTACCTCTAACACATTAACATCTAATTCATCATTTTCCACTTTGAAGCCAAACTTACATATTGTTGCCAATAGTATAAGCATTTTCTCCACTTATACCTGCTCCAAATCCTACCCCTGAGTCAGTAAGACCTCCTGCGGAGAAGGTAAAGTATAATTACTGGCAGTATTGACTCTGGGATTGCCTCACTGACTCATCCAAGGCCAGTCTGTCATTTAACAGTTGTGTGACTTTAGCCAAATTTCTGAATCCAAATTTCTAAATCTTTCAGAGTCTTCCTTAGAAGGTTTTTCTATTTTATTTTATTTTTTTGAGATTTACATGATCATATTAAATACTTTAGCACCTAACTTGGACATGCTTAACAAATATCAACTGTCTTATTTTTAGAATTGGAATTATTTCATACTTAAAATCTTTTTGTGTGATTCTGGTATCTAACATCTTAATTCAGACTTTTCCTTCCATGTAAATAAAACAGTCTCTTAAATTGCGTCTTCTCCCCTCTTCTCCTCAACTTCAGACTATACACCACCACTGGGTTATCTTCCTGAAACATCATTTACACACTATCACCTTTGGGCTGAAGGATGGTCATTCTAAGAAATAATGCTAACTTTTTATTCTAACACACAAGGTCTTCTACAATTGGTCCTTACACACCTCCTTAGCATACTTCTTTTACATATAGGGGAAAAATTCATGATGCATTGAAGATACTCTTCTCAAAAGTAAAATTAGAAACAGAACTAGCACATAAGGTAAATGGAAATAAATCCAAATTAATGAGCTAAAGTGAATGTCATTGCCTTGGAGGAAGAGAAGAATATGTCAGTAGAAATGAAGGCCGAATGGTAAAAAGAACAAACCTTAAAAAAAAATTAGTTTATCCTTACACTAGCACAAGCATACTTTTGCCAAAATTAGAATTTTGGATATAGAAACAGAGGGGGAAAGGAGAGAAGAAAAAGGAGAGTGAAAGAAAGGATGGAGGAAAGGAGAAAAAAAGTTGACCTATTAAGTAAAGCAGATTGTCTAGATTAACGATTATCAATAAATTATGCAAGGAATAGCTGGGCACAAGTAGGAGTTAACCTAGTTATAGACTGGAGAGTTTTAGTTTTCAACAGTGAGATACATGAAAGCTATTAATACAGTTGTAATATAATAAAGTTATTTCAGGAAGATCAAACTAAGTACACTGAAATATACTTAACTAGCGAAGAAATAGAGTATGATAAAACATGAGATCTTCACAAATTGAGACATGAGGTGATGAAAGCCTAGATTAGGGTGATGACTGCAGAAACAGAAGGATTCAATTTCAAGTCATTTTGCAAGAACATAGTATGGTTTGCTGGCCAACTAAATACAAAAATAAAAGAGCGAAAAAAGATACCACACCCTCCCAGCACAGAGTAGGTCTAAAACAATACTTGTAAAGGTAAAAGGTGATTCCGAAGTCCTAAGTCTAAAAGATAAACATTAAAATATAGCAAAACAAAACTCCAATACTGTTTCTATGTGGTTCTTTTTATTACATTTCCAGCCGACTTAACACATTTTTGGCTCAATTCATTTGAAATCTTACACATATTTTTCACTATTTGGTAGATGTTGCTTGAACTGCATATTATCACATATAGAAGCCACATGAAAATTAATCTTTTTCTAACAACTGTTCTTATGCCACTACCTTACTTTCAAAACTCCTCCCTCCCCCGTACCCACCTCTATTTAATGTCATTAAACAAACTAGAAAATGAGGACAACTAACATGACTACGCTGGTGTTTTAGAATCACCCTGATCATGGTTAGTGGTACACTACTGCACCCTACCTCTATGAAGGAGGCAGAGGCAGGAGAATTGGTATTTGAAAATTTGAAGCCTGTGCTATACAGTGAGGCTTTAAACAGAGAGAGGGAGAAAGAAAAGGAAAAAAACAGATCATTCTAGAAACATCCTGGAGACCTTGTTAAATAAATCAACAACTGTATAATACAGACAGGGGAGAAAGGAGGATAGAGAGATGCATGTTTTTTGAGAGACATGTAGGAAGCACAGGCAGAATTTCAAATTATCAGAAGAGGGATGCTGGAGATGAAATCAATACCGACACCAAGGATCTCAGCCTAGAAGATTTGGCACATGAGAAAGAGAGAGAGAGAGAGAGAGAGAGAGAGAGAGAGAGAGAGAGAGAGAGAGAGAGAGAGAGATAGTTTTTGTGAGAAAAGACATTGAGTTCTGTTGGGCTACAACCCGCATAAATAACAAAGCCAAAATAAATAAAAATAAATCATACTAAATGGTCTCTGATTCCTCTAGAGTCTTCCATTCTAAACAGTAAATATTATCCAAGGATTTCATCATATTTTAAAATTAAATTATATTACTCATTGGCTTCAGTACTCAAATGAACTGTACCACAGTGGAAAGTTAACTAACACTCTCTGTCCAGCTTCTCTATCTAAAAGTCTCCTTTTCAGAATTTAAACTGACCATTTACCCTAGATAATTTACACTAAGAAAAAACTTTTTATGTGAAAATGCACAAAATGTGCCTCAATTTATATATGAGTGTGATTCAAGCTTATTTCAAAGATCTCAACAAAAAGAAAAGTTGAGACCATCCCCTTTTCATAAAAATAACACCTAACATGTAAAACCATTTCTAGTTTAAACTACAGCTTAAAGTTAAAAATCTAGCCTGGTTACTGTGGCACACATCTTTAATCCCAGCATTCAGAAGGCAGAGGAAAGCAGATTTCTGTTGTGTTCAAGGCCAGTCTGGTCTACAGAGTCTAGGATAGCCAGGGCTGTTACATAAAGAAATATTGTCTTGAAAAACAAAACAAACAAAAAAAACCAAGAACAAAAAAAAAAACCCCAAAAAAAGCTTTAAAAATGGGTAATGACCTAATAAAGCCTTCTCTTGACTTCACTGATCCTGTGAACTACTTCCCGTTTCTCTCATTGAAAAGTTGTTTGCATTCACCATTTTCTTCTATTTGTTCTTTAAACACCTTTAATCAAGGTTTTGGTCCAGCTGCTCCTTCAAATTTGCTCTCGCTACTTCAAAACGGTGATATCAATGCCCACTCTTCAGTTCTTGATCTACCAGCATCTCTTGACAGAGATGTTCACTCATCCTCCTGAGACTACTTGGTTCACATGTTTTCCAGCAAACCATGTTTTCTTCCTTTCCAGTCTCATCTTCTGTCTTCTCCTTTTTCCCTAACTCTCTAATTTAAGTGCCTCAGGAACTAGATCTTAGTTACTCCCATAATTACGCACACTACTTTAAGTAGTCTCTATCTGACAAGAAATCAAATTGATTTTACTTTAAAAATATGTACTGAAGGGCTAAAGAGGAGATGACTCAGCCAGTAAAGCCCTTATTGTACAAGCATTAGGATCTGAATCCAGATCCTCTGTACCCACATAAAAAACGGGTTCAGTAAAGGATCTGAGTTTAAGTTCCTAGTACCCATGTAAAATTCCAGCATGGTGGTGTGCACCTGTAAACCCAATGCTTGGGTAGTGGATCTTGCCAGCATAGCTGAACAGCAAGTTCCAGGTTCAGTAAGAACCATGCATGCTTCAAATTTAAAAAGGTGTAGCGTGACTAAAGAAGACACTTGATGTCAATCTGTGCAACACAGATAGTCAGACAGACAGACACACCAATGACTCCCCATGTTACTGTACATTCTAACCAGAGCTGACAGTAACTACTTCAAAACCCTCTAACCAGATTTTGGTTACAATCTACTTTGAAAACAGCAGTGTGTCTCAGTGATGATTTGAATACGATGACCCAGGCATTCGTCTGTTTGAGTCTATTTTATGTGTATGGGTGTTCTGCCTGCACAAAAGTCTGTACATCACATATGTGCCTGGTGTCCATGGAAGCCAGAGAGGGTGTCAGATTCCCTGGAACTGGAGTTACAGTCCAGCTGTCATGTAGTGCTAGGAATTGAACTTGGGTCCTCTGAGAGAGCAGCCAATGGTCTTACCCACTGAACTATCTCAACAGCCCCGTGCTTAACTCTTTAATGAGAATGACTACCGAAAATCTGAGTAGGAGCTAAAGTATTTACAATAGATACAAAGTCCCTAAATCTGCTCCTCACTCCTCCTCCCGTTTACCTTTCTGACCGCCTCTCTTAGTAGTCTTTCTCTTTGCTCCTTCTTGTTCCCCTCGCGCTTTCTTCTCTCCAATCATGGTGGCCTCTTTGCTAACCCTTAGACATGCCAAGAACTCTGTGGCCTCAAGGACTCTCTGTATTTGTTCTTCTCTATCTCCTGATAATCCTCTTTTCTCCATATATATAGACCCATGCAGTGAGGTTTTCTTTGACCATTTGTCTTTCACCCTATCCCTCCATCCTTCATGAAAAGAAGCAGAAAAATATGAGCAAAACAGAGAACAGTGGCCAATCAAAGCTGATCCAGAGCTGAACAGACATACTGGATATTAGCAGACAGGGACAGTAAAAATTTATTGTATCTCAGATGTTCAAAAGCCAAGTAAAGACATGAGCCCCCTAATACACATGCAAAGGGTTCAAATCAGATTGTAATCTATTCATTGTCTGAGGTGAAAAATACATTTAACTAGGAAAAATATATTAGATATTGCAGAATAAAAGACTAGTGAGCTTGAAGACACAGAAGAGTAACTACTTAAAATGAAAAATAGGAAAAGGAAATTCTTTAAAAAGACTAGGCAAGACTGGACTAGACTCTTAAAGAGAGGAGAAAGAGGTGGGACAGAAATAAGTTAAGAAAACAATGGCTGAAGAATTTCTAAATTCAATAAAAACACTGTATTTACAAGTCCAAACAACTTGTGAACACTAATCCAAAGAATCTTGAAGAAAACCACACAAAATAATCAAATTACTAAAATTGGTGAAAACTGCCTCCAGTTCAATCCTCCATATTAGAAAAGAATAAAGACGATTTTAGATATACAAAAATGGAAGGATTTCATCACCTGCACTACAAAAAATACTAATAGCATCCATCAGGCCAAAGGAAAATGACTCTACATGAAACTAAGTACCCACCCAAAGAAACAAAGGTGTAAATATTCACGTATACAGAGAAATGTAAAAGTGATGTCTTCTGATCCAAGCACAATATGACAAAACCATAATGTTCAGGCAGGGCAAAGCAGGAGTCTATTATCTTAAAATTCTTACACTAGGTTTCAGGGCAAATGTTACTTCAGGGTAGATTTGCACATGAATGTCCATAGCAACCTATATATCATAGCCCAAACTGAAAGCAGTCAAATACCTGAAAGAAACCCACTGAAGCTGAGGTCTTACAGTTACAGGGAGTACCTGACTTAAGCATAAGAGCCATAAGATCACACATAGGCCACCAATGAATCCCCTCAAAGCTAAGCCATAGCAGGACTCAATAAACAAAATGGTAAAAAGTAAAAAGAAATAAAATGTCTCTTATCAGATAACAAGTTTCTCCTTTTCTTTTACTAGCTACTCTCTAATGCAAATAGAAAATTAAAAAGTATTTTTAAAATCATGTATGTAAGAAAATAAGTTATATTCCATATTTTAAATTACCTAGAATTTAATAGTTTAAGACTTAAAATATTGTTAATTACTAAATAACCAGAAAAATTAATATGAAGTAGCTCATTCATGCAGGCTAGTGACTTCTTTAAGTTACAAAAAAAATAAAAATAAAGAAAAAACTTACCAAAAATTTCTCCATTTTTGGCATACTCTGTCACAAGGTACAACATACTTTTGGTCTCCATTACCTATTGATAAATGGTCCTATATTAGTCAGACAGAAAGGATTACTTTACCACATTCTATAGGGTTACATAAATTAAAATTTTTAGTGAAAGAGTAAGTTATGAACTATTTAGAAGTCAGTATTTATAAGCCTCATATACTCAACCCATCATTCCTGTGACTATTAGATTCTTGTTCTAAATCTGAATCCACAGCCCAGCTAGAAATGCAGAATTTCAAGTCTGATTCCAGTACTGCAGAATTAGAATATATATATATATTTAAACAAAAGTGATTCCTATGCATTCCTATTCAGGTTAAAGGAGGTGAACACAGGTTAAAGAAGTTCTGAAGATCTTTCCATCAACTCTTCACTTGAGGCTGTGAGTGCTATGTTATCAAGGCTGTTTAGCTGAGCTAGCACAATGTGGTATCTATATTCTTTCCTACTGTGCTTTGGTTAATATTGTTACAAGGTACTTGTAATTTTAAAGTATTGCTCGCAAGCTGCTTCTTCATAGCTCTACTGCTTTATATTTTCATTTAAATTAGCTTTTCTAGATTCAGAAAGAAAGTGTATCATTGTTACCAATTTGATTTTTCTACTATATGAACAAACACTACTCAGACTCAAGATAAGCATTTTTAAACTATTTTTCTGTATACGTTGTGTGGGGGGGGGCTTATGTGCATGTATGTGTGGGTGCATTGTATGTTTATCTGTGTTATGTGAACATGTGTGTAAGTGTGTGGAAGGTAGAGGTCAGCTTCAGGTTTTCCTCAGCTAGGCTGACCCGCCCTGAAAGCCCCAGGGATCCATGTTTACATCTCCCTTCACTGGGATCTTGAGTGTGTACGCCCACTATTCTTGTCATTTTTACATGGGTTTTGGAGATGAAATTAAGTCCCTAGTTTCATGTAGGCTCTGGGGACCAAAGTGAGGTCATCTAGCATGCATGCCAAATACCTTCTCAAAGCCCTTTAACACCCTTTTAATAGTCGTCTACTGAAACTAATTTTCACTAACACACAGGCTTAGGACTGTGCTTCATCAGATAAGTAAATAAGTACGGTAGTAAAGAAATAAGAGCTGTTGAAAATTTGGAATTTAATAAAATTAGGCAGTAACTTGACTTTACAAATACATAATACATGTATTTGTACCATGTGACTTACGGGAATCAGTTTAGGACATGGCTCATTAGTCCTTCTAAAATGATTATAGACCTATCTCCTTCAGAAATGTAAAACAAATGCTTATAGGGAAAATCTGATGCAAATTTGACTTAAATCTGTATAGTTTTAGAATTTTAGGAAATATTTTGAGTGGTACAATATACATATTATTGCGTGTATGGGAGGATTATCATAAGCTGATGGTTTCCAACTTTTTAAGTTGAAATTTTCAATCAATAAGATTATTTACAAGTATATATGTACACATGTACATATTTGTATAAATATATAGAATATCCATCTATCTATGTATCTATCTATGTATCTATCTATGTATCTATCTATGTATCTAT
>NC_022012.1:45281216-45282476 GCF_000317375.1 Microtus ochrogaster
GAGTTCGAGACCAGCCTGGTCTACAAGAGCTAGTTCCAGGACAGGCTCCAAAGCCACAGAGAAACCCTGTCTCGAAAAACCAAAAAAAAAATAAAATTAAAAAAAAAGTTTATTTTTATGACAAAAGACATGAATCTACATATTACAAAGTTTGTCTCTAAGATATATACTATGTTAGCCTTTGTATTTTATAACACATAAGCAATAGCTTTCTAAATAAAAGTATGACATTTTTATTTGTGCAAATCTAGCAAGTTCAGGCACAATTGCCAATTTTTAAAATGCAGGTAATCTAAAGACAACTTAAGGTTAAATATTAAGTAGCTTCCTAGTTCCATTTTTTTACAATTTAAATATATAGAAAGAGTTAACCTTTAGCTTAAGAAAACATTTCTTTTACAGACTAGAAAAGCTAGCATAAAAGCAAAAATCACAATGAAAACAAACAGTTGAATGTGGAAAATCACAAAGAGAAATAAGGCTAAGTCATACCTGATAAAGTTTGATTATGTGAGGATGGTCGAGCATTTTCATTATTTGTACTTCTCGGTAGATTTTCTCAAGGTTTACTGCATCCAGCTGAGATTTGTCTATTATTTTTATAGCGACCTATAGTCCAAAGCACACATAAATACAATTAGTATGTAACTGTTAACATTTTCCAGTAAAGACTTAGTAAACGCTATCTGAGATGAGATGTCGCTGTAGGTGTCTGTGACACTGACAGCTAGCTTAATTAATTCAATGATCATTTGTTTATTTATGCAACACACGTTTCTTAAGCTTCTACTATTTACAATGCACAATATATTTTTGTCTGGCAGAGTTTTTAGTGTGTTATGGAAAACAACTTTTCAAAGTTACTTTAAACTGAAAAAGTCTTAGCACTTTTCAACCAATGGTCTCACTGTAAATTACCTATGGACTAAGTATCTGCCAAGTGGGAAGCAGCTGCGATGGCAGTTTCTAGCAAAGTGACAGGATCCAAGGAATATACAGGTAGACTTTTCTCCACTCTCTGAAAGCCTTTTAAAATTTTTACTAATTTTTCCATACAATATATTTTGATTATATTCTTTACCCTGTTACAACTCCTACCAGATCCTCCCCACAGAGGTACAGTTTTGTTTTGTTTTGTTTTGTTTTTTAATTTATTTATTGAGGATTTCTGCCTCCTCCCCGCCACCGCCTCCCATTTCCCTCCCCCTCCCCCAATCAAGTCCCTCTCCCTCATCAGCTTGAAGAGCCATCAGGGTTCCC
>NC_022012.1:45282831-45293968 GCF_000317375.1 Microtus ochrogaster
CATCCCCCTGAATATTAACCTTCATCAGGCGATGAAAGGAGACAGAGACAGAGACCCACATTGGAGCACCGGACAGAAATCTCAAGGTCCAAATCAGAGGTACAGTTTTGAAAAAGAAAAACCTGAAATGTAAAATCTTAAAACTAATCTATGTGAGGTAACATCTATTGAATTAAAATTTATTAACAAACTGTTATGACAAATGGTTCTGTCATAACTAAATAGGAATCCAAAGAAGGTGATTTTGAAGGTGAATGATTAGGTATTCAGAAACAATTGTGTTTTTTTTTTTCCCCATGTAACTAAAAAGGACTTTTAGAAAGTCATAGATTTGGAATAAGGTAATCTGATTTTAAAAAGGTATTTGGTAATTGGAAATTCCCCATTTTTAATTCTATTAAAAGTTCTAAAGGAAGTCTAAAGTGCACTTCACATTCTAGCCAAGAGAATTCCAAACACTGCGTAGTCTAGGTTGATAGTCTGTGTTTACTATGAGAAGAAGCAAGTGAACCTCCTCTAACCCACATTATTTAAAGAGAGCCCATTCTTACTAAGTATGACAGAACAAGTATTATCACTTATTTCGGGTAACTTTCATAAAAACTGCCATATAAAAGGCAAGGGTATGTTGGAATTTCAACTTTCTTTAGGAAGGTAACAGTTTCACAGACATCATGTTTTGATGAAATGTCTTTTACTACAGTTTCCAAATCTTTCTCACCAACAAGAAGCTTCTATTGTGAGATGGGTCAAAACCATATAACAGAATTTAAGAGAAAGGAATCACATTAAAAATAGCATAATTATTAAGAAATTTTGTATATATCTTTTTCTTAAGCTTTAATTTTTAAAATGTATACATGTGTACCATGTAAACGCAGGTGCCTGCAGAGGTCAGAAGTCACTGGATCTCTTGGAAGTGTAGTTGTACACCATTACTCCTTATGTATGACACCTGCAGGATGATTACACTTCTCTTAAAAAAAAAAAAAGAGGCAAGTGTCCCCTTGATCCTTGTAGCGGGGACAGTCTAACCCTTTTAACAGACTCAGCTATAATGATTCAAGCACAACAGAAGTTTATGTCTTGCTCATATAGCAGGCTCAGAATCCTTCTGTATATGTGTTGCTTTTATTGGTTAATGAATAAAGAAGCTGCTTTTGGCCAATGGCTTAACAGAATATAGCCAGGCTGGAAAAGATTTATAGAGAGAGTAGGCAGAGTCAGGGAGAAGCCATGTAGCTCCCAAAGGAGATAGATGCCTCCGCTGGAGCCTCCTGAAACTTTGTCAGTAGACCATGACCTCATGGTGATGCACAGATTAACAGAGATGGATTAGTGTAGGATATAAGAACTAGCTAGAAATATGCTTAAGCTAGTGGCCAAGCAGTATCACAAATAATATAGTTTCTATGTGACTATTTCGGGTCGGAGTGGCTGGGAATCAATGACTATCTTCCCCCAACAAGCAGGAATATATGGTTCAAAAAGGCTTCCCCATGGTTAAGGTATGGCTTCCAAGTTTGCTCTGCTAAAAGGCCCTCCTGGGAGATTTTGGTAGCAGGCCTCACTCATTCACATACCCAGCCCTAAATGTATGAGAGGTAAAGAAACAACTTAGTTAATGCCCAGACATTAAGAGTGGAGCTTTTGATCCACAAGGATCTCTGCTGAGCCTGATGGAGCTCTTTGCCAAGAACTTCTCAGAAATGCAGTAATAATGACAGTGGCTTTGCCAACTGCATAACACTTCTTAATTTTACAAGATACTTAAATGTATTTTATCTAATTTATCTTTCAATTCTGTCAAATAAATGAAAGAAGCAGAACAAATGGGAGCTGATGAAACAGATTCAAAAGGCATTACATATTAGCATGTATGAGGCCCTCTGTCCAAATTCCAAAACCTTTATTGGCTCTGCCGCCCAAAAGAAAAAAGTCACATAATCTGCACATGTTGTAGAGCTCTAGCAAATTAAGGTCGGGAGGGGACAGACAGAAACAACATCAGGTCTTCCACCCCAAATTCAGTCTCATCATCACACATTCACTGTACGGCAAACACTCTCCCTAGGATACAGAAACAAATCAGATGGGATTCCTATGCTCAAGGAATGATCATGTCTGTGAGACTGAGGTGAATAAAACTGATTAAAAAACAACAACAACAAACTTTGGAATTTCTCAAAGCATACTGAAAGTCTCCAACTTACAAACACTTTATTCAAAGGTACTAGCTTCTCTGCATACCATCATAGTTGTACACTTGAGACAAATTTGCATGAGCAAGAGAAAAATCAGAATATCAAAAAGATTCTGTTAATTTTTTTGTTAACTGAATCATTTAACTCTAAAGATTAGAGTTAACTCTTTATTAAACACACAGTCTTTTAAAAACAAACTGGATTTAAGGTAATAAAAGTAATATTCTTTCTGCTAAGGAGCAAAAGCAAGGTTTCCTCTCTAATGTAAGAGGACATACATGAGAAATCAGAAAGATTGCTATCGCTCTAAACCCTCTATAAAGCAGCTGACTAATCAACCGTAGAAATACTCAGGAAACTGAATTTAATAGAAATACTCAGGAAACTGAATTTAAAACAAAAACTACCATTTTCACTTTTATATTAGCAAAGATTGAAAAGCAGATGCCCACGTGAACTGAGTTTTGATGTGATAGCCATTTTTGAAGAAATATGGTATGAATATAAATACATTATAAATATACATTATAACTTTCTCAGGAAGCAATTCAACAGTCTTTATAAAGGACTTTAAAAAACATGTATTCCACTATGCCTGAGGACTTTGGTGCTGAAAAAGAACTCAATTGGAATAATCTGAATTAATGATAAGTAGTTCTGTGTAAATAAATTAAATGTATCACTTAAGAACAAAAATACAAACAGTTGAAAATAATTATGTGAACTGAGGATTTTTAAGACAATAAAAGAAGTGATTCAAAATAACTTCCCACTTTAAAAAAGTTCAACAACTCTAAAACAAAACACAAGGCAATTAAAAGAGAGCCAAAAGACAAAAAAAGCAGTTTACAAGAGAAATGCAAATAGCCATCACATAATACTACAATCAAAGTAATCAGAGAAATACAAATCAAAAAAGCAAAGAAATTGCAATCAATTTTGTCTATTGGAAAATAAAAGTAAAGAAGACCCCCAAAGAGTGGTCTTCCTTAGAGTGTTTCCTAACGGTAATTGGCAGGCCCTACTTTTGTAGAAGGTACTGCGGCACCTCAGGCCCTACTGCAGGCTCTGGATGGACTCTTCCATCTGGAATTCCACTGAGATAGAACTGCTCTGAGGAAACAATCAGATATGCAAATGTATGCAAAAGAATATTCTCTGGAACACGTAGAGTACTGCAATGGAGAAAAGTGAACTCTATTTTCAGTGATAGCGAATCAGTTAAATAAAATATGGTCAGTGACATGTAAGATGCCTCCTAATGCTGCCCCAGACCAGAGATTCTCAACCTGTAGGTCACAACCCCTTGGGGGTTGAGGGCCCCTTTCACAGGGGTTGCATATCACGTATCCTGCACATTAGATATTTACATTACAATTCATAACAGTAGCAAAATTACAGTTATGAAGTAGAAATAAAAATAATTTTATGGCTGAGTCACCACAACATGAGGAGCTATAGTAAAGGGGTCACAGCATTAGGGAGGCTGAGAATCATTGCCTTAAACAGTGTGTTTTTTCAAGAGTTGGAGATGTTAATAATAAGTGAACTAAAAAGTTCAGGTTTTACATACAGTGGCCCCTACTTTACTGCAGACATACAATACAAGTGAATTAAGAGGGTCTGATCCGTCTCCTGAGTTGTGAGAGGAGAAGTGAGAATGTTTGGTTTCTCCTTCAGGCTTTTCCACAGTGACTATAATAAGCAGGCCTAACTTCTGTAACTGAGCAGAATCATGTGGACACTGTTTACTTTTTTATTTTTATTTTTTTATATGCGTTGGTGTTTGAGGGAGTCAGATACACTGGAACTTGAGTTACAGACAGTTGTGAGCTGCCATGTGGGTGCTGGGAACTGAACCCAGGTCCTCTGGACTAGAGGAAGAACAGTCAGTGCTCTTAACTGCTGAGCCATCTCTCCAGCCTGGATAGTGTTTACTTTTAAGAAGAACTTAAAACATAGTAGGATTGTCCCTAGTTTAATTTACTAAAGATACATCTCTTAATCTGTCTAAAGAACTTTAAATTTTTTAAAATGAAAAGTTTCTGGTGAAATTCTACTTTGTCTTCCAATATTTTAACTATCGTAACTGGATATGAAGGATA
Source organism: Microtus ochrogaster (assembly GCF_000317375.1). Taxonomy (NCBI): domain Eukaryota; kingdom Metazoa; phylum Chordata; class Mammalia; order Rodentia; family Cricetidae; genus Microtus; species Microtus ochrogaster. Next base: position 45,287,141 of record NC_022012.1, read on the forward strand.
GAAAATATTTTATATGAATATTTAAATGAAAAATGTTTACAGAAATCTCTTACTTAAAAAATGTAGAAGGAAAGAAAGGCAAAAGGTCTATTAAAAGGAAAAAGAGGTATCATAAGGAATTCTGTAACCCATTTGATGCCACGGAAACTGTAATCAGTGGGCCATAAATCAAATGTCATCATGTGAATTCAAGGAGGCCAGTTTCATGATTTCCAAATAAATGTTTTCTTAATTCCTTGGTGCCAAGATAGAATTCCTTAGAGGACTTAAAAGCAGAACACGCTAAACTCTGTTAAAGTTAAATATTTCTACAGAACAGAGAAATTACACAACTCAGGGCCAGTTCAGTGGGTAAAGGCGCTTGCTACATTAAGCCCAATGACCTGAGTTCAAGTCCAAGGACCCAGGTGAAAGCTGAAGCAGAGAACTGAATCTACAAACTTGTCCTTTGGTTTCCACGTGTGTGCTACAGTGCCATAGCATGCACATGTCCCTCTCCACATCTCACACACACACACACACACACACACACACACACACACACTAAATTAAAAATTTAAAATTTACACAGATGTATATGTTTTCCATTCCCTGAAAGAAGAGATGATTTTAATAATATTTGGCAAATTAACTAGAGAATAGTACAATGACAAATCAGAGTTCTATTTGAATATACAAGAGATCATATACAAGCATAGATTCAAATATCAGTGGGTAAGACATTTGGCCACAGGTCTTCCTATTGCACATAGTACAGCTACTTCTTGAAATCTGGGGTATTTCTGCAGCACAAGAAATACTGAAAAGAGCTGTAGAATGCCAAGCAAAATTTAAAATGCAACTGAAATTCTACACTTTATGGTGGTGCTCTGAGAAGTAAGCCTGAACATCCCAGCCACAGCATGCACACAGAAAACTTTTCAGCATGCAAAAGCAGCTTCATACAGCCTTTGTCAGTCCCTCTGAGTCCAGGTCTCAGGGTGATTAAGCAGTCTAACCTCTACAGGCCATGAATAAGGTCACTTTCAGAACTTCTCCACAGTTTCTGTACACTTCCCTTCATATGACTCTGAAGGTAAGCAACACAAAAAGTATGGTATTGAGGAAATGTCAAGTTATCTGCATAGAGAGGGATCTGAAAATAACAATGATGGTAATCTCTGGGTACTGATAGTATAGGTAATTATTTTCACTTTTCTGTACTTTTAAATTTTTCAATAATAAACATGAAATAAAAATTCTCAAATGTAAAAATTATGCCCTCTCACTTAGTAATTGCTCTTCTGAAAATTACTAGCAACTCTTTCTCCCTAACAACACTTAAAGTGCAGACTTACATAAGCAATTGTATTCCCTGTCAATAGATGAAAACTGGACATGATAAAATATTCAGTAAGAGTCATAAGTAAAATGGGTCAAGTACAAGGTAGAATACTAACCTACTAAAATGCTGTTATAAAGTTATATACGATACACAAAATGTGTGGGCACAGACAAGGACTGTGTGTGCTGTCACCTATAAAAACCAATGCATTAAAAATATACCAAAAGGCAACGTGACATGTTAAGAACAATGTATTCCCATTGTGGGGAAACGACATACTTTCAGTGTTATGCTCTCTTTTATTCTTAATATTTGCTGTACTAAACATTTTTTTTTTTTTTTTTTTTTGGTTTTTCGAGACAGGGTTTCTCTGTGGCTTTGGAGCCTGTCCTGGAACTAGCTCTGTAGACCAGGCTGGTCTCGAACTCACAGAGATCCGCCTGCCTCTGCCTCCCGAGTGCTGGGATTAAAGGCGTGCGCCACCATCGCCCAGCTCTAAACATTTTTTAATAGGAAACAGAGCACTTATGGGCAAGCACAAGTAATTCTCCTAGAATTTTACTTAGACAACCCCCCCCAAAAAGCAAAAACAACCCCCCCAACTAACTATGCAGCTAACAAGAAGGGAAAAGTTGCTTCCTAATGAAATATTTATAAACCACTACTCACGGACATTCATAGAACAGAAAACTAGCAACCACTATTACCCAAAATAGTTTAATAGCCTAAATGGTGTTATTCTTTTCCCATTGTGCTAATTTTACAAAATTAGTCTCTGTAATTCATAAACCAGCTCTGCAAAGATTTTATGAAGTATTCTGTTAGGAAGCTGGATTCTGCCTCTTCCTTGCCTTTCCTTTTATGCGGAAAATTTACACAGAGATCTGGCACATGAATACTGCTTCAGATGATGTAATTATATTTCTTGGTATTAGGCCATTTGATAGATTCGACCAAAATTAATATCTCTTTTGTATACTATTTTTTTCCTAAAAGGGAAACAGACTTCTCCCAAGCACTACAAAAATATATCTTATTTTTCATGAGTGATATGGAACAGAAGATGGAGACAAGCCAATTAAAAATAAAAGTATTCATAGCTTGAATGTTTAAACTAAGCCCTAAGATTTGTCTGGGGGAGTCAAGATTGTCAGAAAATACAGACACTTGCTGCCAACCCTGATTATCAGAGTCTGATCTGTAGCACCCACTTGACTCAAGGAGAGAACCAGTTCCTGCAAGATGTCCTTTAACGAACACACTCATGCTCATGCACACATACACACATAATAAAAACGATTCTATTTTTTAAATGGCTCAGCATCACACTTAAAGAAAAGATATCCAAGTTCTAAAACACATAAACCTACAATTTTAAAATGCAGTATATAGTTTCCATAAGCAATAAATATAATCATATTTTGCTAATGGTTTTCTTTAAAGTATATTAACTGTTGTTCTCACTGTAACTATATGTAGTATGTTAAGCAATCAGAATCTAAAATAATGTAAGAGTTGAAATTTTCACTACTTTATTTGTAGTTTACATGGTGGTTCTATTTATCAAAGATACAAATACTCAGTAAATAAAGATCAACTAACTATTCCTAAAAAAAAAAAACTCACTGAAAACAAATGTTACACTTTTAGAAACTGATTCCTTGCTCTTACTAAAGAAGTCTTTATGTAACTTCCCTATAAAACTTTACAGAACCACTTTTCAAACTGACATCCACAAAGACTTGTCCATATAGTAACTGCTAGATCCTTTGACCTTTCTGTGCCTCAGTACTGGCAATCACAAAATTCACAAAACTCTCATACTCTCTCACTGTAAAACAGAAAAGCTCGAGGGAAGAGGGATCGCTAGGCTAAACTTTTAGCTTTTCACATATTTTTATACACATACGCACTACACTCACATTTTAGGATCTGCAAGCTTGGTCATGATCTGACAGGTGTCTTCAATCACAAATCTAACTGACCTGGCAGTCACCGGCAGTGTTACTCCACAGTGACCCCTAGCAGGCTTCCTAAGAAATACCAGTTTGAAAGGGACGCCACCAGAATTGTGACCCTCCAGGGAAAGTGGCAGTTACCGTGAGCTCCACTTAAGCAGCTCGCTTATACCAATTTAACTAAACTTCATCTGACAAATAACAGCTGACCACTAAATATCGCTAATAAGAAAAAATAGTATAAACTGTTGGATTTGGTATCTAACAACAATATAATCAAAACTTTCCTAGACACTCTGTAATGTGCCACTTTTGACAGTCATGGAAAAAAGACTCATAAAGATACCCATTTAAGATGTTTCCTTTTATTTATCATAGAAGCAAAGGTATAACAATTTGACCATAGCTCTTTACAAGCACGAGACAACTTTATTCATTAAAAAAGTACCAGGATCATATTAAGCTATGCAAAAATTTGGTAATGTCAACATACTCATATTATCATCATAAACAATCTAGGTTCATAACAATGGCAAATTTGTGAAAGGAAAATTTTTGACCTTGGTACTGATGCCCTAAAGAAGTCAAATTTAGGTGGTGTGTGAGGGATCCGTGAGGCAGAACAAAAAGCGAAGACATGTCAGACATATCCTCCTTATTATGAAAACAGACACGAAGCAAAACTTCTAAGTACAACTTAGAAGAAAACACTCAGGCTTTTAAATGCCCTTCATCTTATGTAAGTCATCCTGGGAGGGAAAAAGTTCTACCTTCAAAGGCTAGAATGTTCTTAAGAACGTACTAAGGAAAAAACCCGGGTGAGATGAAATCTGGGGAGAGAAACTGAAAACCGGTGAAACTCCAGTGGCAATCACAAGGCAGAATATCGAGTACGTCAAAACCACTAGGTTGTAGTCTAAAAAACATTTTTGTTTCGGTCGTTTTTCCCCAAGGTATTTAATTTGCACGTCTTAAAATAGAGACCCCGAGGAGAGCAGCTTGAGGCAATGGAAGGAAGGGGGTGGGCTAGGTAAGAACAGAGACTTGCGGAGAAAATATGTGCGGTGCTTTAGGATGTACCATGGAGGGGGGATTCAGGAGTCACGGTAAGGGAGCAGTTGAGGGCTTTCTGAGTAGTCAAACTGATGTGGCTTAAGGAATGTGTGCTTTGGAGCCAGGACGCACACCTGGTAAAGGGACAACCCCAGAAGACTGTGCAGAACCGCAATGACCATTTTTAACCAGTTCTATTGTCTGGAGTATTAGATATATCTCCGGCAAGAGATCAAGCCAGGCAGGCACCGAATCAGAGACCCTGCGGGCCCAAAGCAGAGAAAACGGACAGCAGTCCGTTCGCACCGGTCGGGTCTGCGGCACCCCCTCCTCGCCCAGCAGCGAGGGACTCCTGGTGGGGCCACGCTCCGCGTCCGCCAAGTCTGGGAACTGCCGGTCCCCTTCTCCCGCCGGCGACGTTGGTCCCCGCGCGGCCCCGGAGCACCGAGACTTCCCCTCCCACCCCACCCCCAGCCGAAAGCCGGGAAGACGCGGAACTTGGGGCTTGGGAGCCGAGGCCACAGACCAGGTCCCCGGGTGGGAGACTCGGGACGGAAGCCTGTGTGGCTTCCCAGGGACAACCCCCCTCCCCCGACCTGCACCCCGCCGTCCCCGCAGTGCCAGGCCCGCCGTCCCCCTCCCAGGGCGCAACCACGCCACGCTCCCGCCGAACCCCGGTGGTGCCGCACCTCCGTCTTCGTGATCCGGTGCCGCCCCAGCTTCACCACGGCGAAGTTGCCCTTGCCCAGCGTGCCCTCGATGTCGTAGAACCCCACCCGGACCGGCCCGCGCTGCAAGTGCCTCGGGCCATCCGCCATGACCATGCTGGGCCCCCGCTGCAGGACACGGCAACTGGAGCGTGAACGAGCGGGCCGGCGTGAAGCGGCGCGGAGCGGGCAGGAGGGCGGCGGGCGGCGCGGCTGGGCTCTGGGCGACGGCCGCCGTTCTCGCTCCGGCGCTGCTTCCCTCCCGCCCCACAGGGCCCAGCCAGGCGCGCGCCGGCGCTGACGTGCGCCGACGTCAGGGGGCCGGGGCAGGGGGCGGGGGCGGGCCTCCACTGGTCACCATGGCTACGGCAGCAGCGCCGACGTCGGCGGCGGGGAGGGAGAGGCGGCCCGCGGCTCGGGCGGGCACGGTGCTTCCGGCCGCGGTGCCTTCCTCAGCCTACTCCGGCCTCGCGGCGATCGGGGGCGGGTTCGCCGTCCGCTCCACCCCGTTCCAAACGCCTGCCTCACAGCAGAAGGGCAAGAGCGAGCCCTGGTGGGCCGCGCGGAGGGTGCACCGTGCCGCCCGCGCGTCGCCTGTAGGGTCGCCAGGCGTTCCCCGCCCGGCCGCGGCCTTTCCCGCCAAAACCTCGCCCGTAGGACTCTGCTGCGCTAAACTGGGAACCCGAGGAGCACAGAGGCTGAGCAACGCGTTGCTCACAGCCTCGTTTCTTTGTGTTCTTTCTAGCCTCCTTCTTGTTACTATATACGTCTCTGCACTTTTTGACGTCTGTGAGGATCCCTACTCACAGCAGTCCATCACTCACAAAATAATGTCAGCTCTGAAGAGACCCTAGAAATGACTTAAATCCGGAATTAGAAATTGCCTATGGGCTTCGAAGCCTGGAACCCCTGAAATGTAGGCACAGTGTTTTACTTAATTGAGCGTGTTCCTGGGGAGAGGTGTCCATATCTTCTGTCATACTTCCTCAAACTATTTGGGAATTTGTAAACGCTTAAAAACCGTTTAATTTATTTCCAGATGATGCAGCAGGCTGCTAGAATGAAGCGAGTTGCCACCATCACACAGGCAATGCTAAAATTCTAATTATCAATCATCACACCAGTCTTCCATATGGTGAACTAAGTAACAGCAACATTTAATATCTTGAAATATATTACATATATCCAGACGTTGGTTCCCGGGTACCCATTCTCCATTAAAAGGAGCCCAGTTCGTTGGGAGTAATGACTCAGTCCAAGGCAGGCGGGGAAAGTGTACGATGCCCTTGAAAGAACTTACAAGAGTAAGCAAGGAGAGTTCTTAAATACAGCAGGAAGAATGTGGCAAAAGAGAATACAGCTGAAGGGACCCACCGTTGCCAGTCTGAGGCAAACTGAGCATCAGAAACGAACACTTTGGAAATACATTACAACACGTATTACATTTTATTTATCTTGTTTAGAGGTCAGAGGACAGGCTGTGGGAGGTGGTTCTCGATTTCCACTATATATCATGGGGAATTGAACTCAAGTGGTCAGGCTTGCTGCAGGTGCCTTTATCATCTCTTGGGCTCTACACTGTGTGTGTGTTTTTTGGGGGGGTTGTTTGCTTGCTTTGAGATAGTGTCTCACTATGTAGCCCTGGATAACTTAGGACTTGATATGTAGAACGGGCTGGCTCATACTTAACAAAGATCTGTCTCCTGAATGCTGAGATAGAAATTTGGCATATGTGATAAGCCCCCCGAAGTGTCTTTCCCTCTCCTCTCCTCTCCTCTCCTCTCCT
>NC_022012.1:45294288-45301203 GCF_000317375.1 Microtus ochrogaster
CTCCCTCCCTTCCTCCCTCCCTCCCTCCCTCCTTCCTGCCCTCCCTTTCTTCCTTTTTCCTTCTTTCTTTTTGTTCAGGAAACTGAAACACAGACCCTTACATATGCTAAGCAAATATTGTACCACTGAGCTATGTTCTCAGGCTTGACTTTTAGGTAAATATAAAGACAGGATAAGTGAGAAGAGGATGTGTATGTAGAAATTATGAAATCACCATTTTATGACTGTTAGTAGTAATTGGTTCAGAGAAGAATTATCAATAGACATTAAAGTCATTGGGTGAAATTCGGCTAAAGAATAGGGTATTTAAAGTCTCAGAGTTTCTTTGGATTTTAAAAATCATTACCAAGGATTAAGAAAGGTACCTTTACAGTGGAGAAATCTGACAGTCTCCTGAGAAAATGACCCAAGTTCCCAATTGGAATTAAGTGACACAAAGAGCCCCCCGATGTGAGGTACCCAGGACACATCTCTTAGGTGATACCTCTGCAAAAATGTGTATTCTGAATCTGTTACAAAGAAACAAGTCAGAAAAACATAAACTGAGGAAACTGACCCCTAACCTGTACACTTAAAGATGCCATTGTAATGAAACGAAGGCTGAGGAAGGGTTCTAGATTTAAGTCTTCGGAGAGGTGCCACTGAGGCAGCATGAGGTCCTAGGAAAGCAAGTTACCAAGGATTCTGTCTGAATTGGGTTGTATATTAAAGTATTGTTTCTATGTTGATTTTTAAACAAAGATTTATTTTCCTTTTAGCTATATGTATGTATGTAGGGGGTTATTTATATGCATGTGTGAGTGCAGATGCCCACGGGGTTCAGAAAAGGGCATTAGATCCGCTATAGCCAGAGTTACAGGTGCTGTTGGGACACCTGATTGTGGGTACTGGGAACTGAACTCAGGGCCTGTGCAAGAACAGTACTCTATTTTAACTACTGAGCCATTTCTCTCGACCTGAATGCTAAGTTTCTTGACTCTAATCATCATACTGTGTTATGAAAGAAAGTATCCTTATTAAGAAATACACACTGAAGTATTTATGGATAAAAGTTTGTGATGTATGCTGTAGACAGACTTTTCTGTCCTGCCAGTCAGCTCTGTCCTGCCAACAGCTCCCAAATAACCACACAGAGACTTATTATTAATTATAAATTCTCAGCTGATAGTTTAGGCTTGTTACTGTTTGGTTTAATCTTAATAAAAGCCTCTCCACCGACACAAGAAACTCCAATCAAACCAGATTAGACCAAATTAAAATGCCTGTGTTTAATAAATGCATCACTCTCAGTGGATCAAGACAGCATGACAGGTAGAAAACCCCACACAAACCCAAACAATGTGTTTAGGGTGAGCCTAAATAGCCTGTGGGAATGGTCCTGACCCTCCCCGGGGGAGGGGTCAGTGCTTGGCAGGCTGGGAGATGGAGTCCGGACTCCCAGGGCACTCCACTCATCCAGACTTCTTGGATATAGGGATGTTAAAGGGCTTGGGTGACACCAATATTACATTATTACATTCCAGACTCTTTGGATATAGGGGTGTGACAAGGAGCTGAGGTGATATTTATGACCAACACTAACTAGCTCTTACAACTTAAATTGATGCATATTTATTAATTTCGTGGGGCTACTTGACTCATGGCTGTGACCTCATCTTCTACATATCTACACATCCTCTGTGTTTGACTGGCACCCCCTTCTTCTTCCCAGCATTCTTTCAGTCTGACTTTCCCACCTAACCTCTTCCTGCCTAGCTATTGGCCAGTTGGATCTTTAATAAACCAACAGGAGCAATACATCTTCACAGTGTACAAAAGAATTATTCTAAAGCAGTAGGCCGCTTATTCTCAAATAGTTAAGCAAAGATAGAGAATGACAAAGGTGTAAAATGTTAAACTTAATCCAGGCAAAGGGTAGTTAATTGTTGTTCTTACAACTTTTCTGTTGCTTTAATTTTAATGAAAATTAGCATATGTGTATTTATATATGTAAGCATTGCAGCTTGGATAGAAAAGCATCCTGGCAGTCAGGAGCCAAGGAACACCACAAGGTCACTATAAGCATAGCAGCTCACAGCCCTGCTCCAGGGAAAGGTTCTCCCAATGTCACAGCTCTGCCCTGGAAGGGGAGGGTTTCCTGAGCGAAGTTGTTACAGCTCTGCTCAGGTCAGGTGAAGTGTTACTGTCCTGCTCTGCTTAATGGAAAGCAGCAGGATGATTCCCCAGCGAAAGTGTTACAGCTCTGCAGAGGTCCCCTGGAGACAACCCTTCTCACTACAGGAAGTGTTACAGCTCTGCTCTCTGCTCCAGTGAAAGTTGTTGCAACCGAGCTTCACTCAGGCGACAATGCCATGCACAACAAACCTCACTCAAGAGATTTATTGGGAAGGAAGAATCCAGGAGGGTGACTGTCTCTAGGGTCAGGTGCCAGCATATGGAACAGGGTACAGAGCTTATATAGGATTCCTTGGGAGGTGGAGATTTCCAGGGGAGCTTGTGATTGGTGGCGTTTTGTGCTCAGGGACCTCAGGAATTGGCAGGATTTCAATCCCTGTTCCCAAGTAAGGGTTAGGATGTTTTTTCTTTTTTGTTTCCCCTCAACCTTTACCCTTTGAAGATGGGCACATATAAAGAGGAAAGGAGAGAGATGAAGAGGAGAAAGCAGGAGTTAGATGAAATTAATGACTGCTAATGTGGAAGCAGGAGAGAGGGTTCTATGGGTAAAGGCACCTGCTGCCAAGCCTGATGATGTCAGTTCAATCACCAGGACTCACACGATGGAAGGAGAAAAGCAACTCCCCCAGGCTGTCCTCCACATGCATGCTACAGCATGCTCTCCCCCACACAAGCACACACACATGAATAAATATTCAATGTAATTAAAAGGAATTAATTGCTAATATATATAGCTAACAGTTCACAGGAAGCACATTTTTGGAACAGAGAACCAAAGCTGAATCATCAGTCTAAAGTTTAAAAACCGTTAACTAGGCTACACAGAGCCCTTCTGAGTGACAGTTACAACCTAGTAGTCATTTTCAATGACACACCCATTGCATTTCTCTATAGGCCAAATTGGTGTTGGGTACACTTCTTCCTACCTCTGACCTCTCTATGTGTAACCTGTAGACACGGGCACACTGACACTGAACTCTTTTGGTACCTTCTCTTAGTCCTTTCTTTTCCTTCTGGTCTCAAACCAGATCTTATCCCCAGACTGCAAGTAGGTGGTTGGCGTAATTATCTGATTCAAATAATCAGAAATGAGTCAATTTCTGTTTAAAAGGTGGCCTTTTAAGAGGAAGTTGTTGATTTTAATGAGTTTGTGTGTACTTTCTGGTTCTGAAATAAGTGGTTTTTTTTTTTTTATTGATTCCCAAAGGACCCCACCTCCAGAACTGAGATACGTATGTGGGCTCCTGGCCTAGTTAGAGGCACCTGAAGTACCATTATCATTGATCTGTAAGACTGTATCAACTTCTGGCAGTCAACTTTTCAGCTCTGCTTTTAGTATAAGTGAGCAGAACAATTGAATTACCAGATTTTTAATTATATGGCATTTGAAATGCGGCATTCCCAGATGATGCTGTGAGTCCACTATATTTATTATTAAGTTGAGTAAAATAAGTTAACACTTCCAAAGGTGTAAGGATGTGAGTATACAGAGAAAGAAGTGATGAAAGTATAGAGAGAGCGACAAGAATTAAGTCTACAGCTCAGTTAGCATGAATAAAGTCAATGTATAAACAGGACAGGAGAGGAGTTGGCAACAAGCTAATGAAAGCTGGTATGAGTTGGAGGGTGAAGCAACTTCATGGCTCACTGTGCAAGACACACATATTTTGCTGAAGTAAAACAGCTTGTGCACTTGGAAAACAAGATATATACCATTTGTTCTTGATTGTGAACATCTGCATTTTTTTCTGTTTTATCATCTCAAGACTAAAGACAGGTCAATATGTTAATAACTTAGGATTGGATTTAGATTCCATTCAAGTAAAAAATGAACAAAGTTTATTAATTATAGTTGTTTAGATGATTTTGCTTAGAAAAGAGTAGGTTACAGTAGTAGAGTGAACACTACATTTTTATAACCATGGTGAAAGTTCATGAGAAAAATCCAAATATCTAGCCCATGCCAGTTCCAAGTAGTTGTTAGTATAAAATAAAGATGTTTGTGAAACAAGCATCCGTCAATCAATCAGAAATATTTGTAGCACTATGTGTAAGAAACTATTATAGAATAAACTAGAGAATTGAGTTTTTTTGGAAGGAAACTTGCTTGATACTTCTATTTGTTAAAACTTTATTAAAGTAAAATTACTTTTTTATTTAAAAACTGTATATTTACTATGTAGAGTTTGGTGGTTTGGGGCACATTCGTATGTATATGGATATAATCCATCAGAACGATCAAACTCATAACATGTCTACATATTCAAACCTTTTCCCTGCTTCCCATTTGTGTGAGGCATAAGAACACTAGTCTTAAGGCCTAGTCTAAAATTTTCAGTATGGTGTTCAACTGCTCTCCAGAACTTATTCATCTGTGTAACTGGAGCTTTATACCCATTGCACAGTTCTTCTTTCCCTGTCTGCACAGATCCTGCCAGGCACCAGCCAGCCTTTTGTTTCTGTAAGGTTCCCTGTTTTAGACACTTCGTATGAATGGGCTCCCATAATATCTGTGCTTCTGTGACTAGCTTATTTCACTTAGCACAGTATCTTCTGGGTTCTTCTGTGCTGCACACAGCAGGATTTCCTTCACTTTCAAGGTGGAGGTAATATTACTGTATGCATTACGTTCTTTCTCATTCATCTGTTTTTATAGGAAATACTTTTTATACTTTTATGGGGATGGCAGTATATGCCAAGGCTCTCGTGTGGAGGTGTGAGAGGACAGCTTGTGGAACTGAGTTCTCCCACCATGTGGGTCCCAGAGCTGAAACTCAGGTCCCTAGACTTGGGACAAGCTCCTTTACCTGGTGAGTCACCACACTGCCCCTCTTTTATCTGGTGCTAGGTGTATCTTGGTTATTGTGGATTCTGCCTCAGTGAACTTGGCAGTGCGGATATTTGAGATCTTGATTTCAGTTCTTTAGATAAATGCCCAGGAATCGCCTCATTTTATGTTTTTGAACACCCATACTTTTTTCCATAACAGCTACATTACTGATAGTCTCATCATCAGTGCTAATCATCAGGATTAAAATTTCTGTACATCTGTTTTTTTTCCTCCTTAGTGTCTAACAGCCACCTGAACAGGTATGAAGTGATATCTTATTGAGGTTTTGGTTTGCTTTTTCCAGTGAGTAGTAAAGTTGAGCAGCTTTTCAGATAAGGATGCCTATTTATATTCTGTCTTTGGTGCGATACCATTTTGCAACCTTTGCCCATTAATACTTTTACTGCATTTTATTTTACTTAGAGCGTGTTTGTGTGTGTGTGTGTGTGTGTGTGTGTGTGTGTGTGTTCTCTCTTTTGTTACAATATGGGTCTTGGGAATAAATTCAGGTCAGCAGCCTTGGCTAGCTACCCTTTGAGACATCTCACCACCTCATTTTCCTATATTTAGATCAGTTTATTTGGTTTGTCTTGCAATGGAATTGTGGGAATTTCTTATATATTTTGACCAATCACCTCTTACCAGATACATAGGGTACAAACTTTTCTCCTATTCTATGCCTTGTTTTTTCATTCTCTTATTTCCTTTACTTTAAGTTTCATGTCGTACTAATTGACAATTTTTGCTCTGATTGTTGCTTTTTGCTGTCATATGCAAGAAATCATTGCTGAGACTGGTGTCATGAATATTTCACCTATGTTTCTCTCTTGGGGCTTTATGCTTTCAGGGTTTATACTTATCTTTAGTTCACACTGAGTTGATTTTTGTGTATAGCATAAGATAAAGATCCAGTTTCAGTCTTTTGTCTGTGGTAACTAGGGTTTCTCTACCACCTGCCAGTTCCTGAATAACCACTCTGAGGTTTAATATTAATTATAAACTATTTGGCCTACTAGTTCAGGCTTATTATTAACTGTCTCTTACAACTTAAATTAACCCATTTATATTATTCTATATTTTACCATGTTACCTCACATCTTGCTTCTCCGGCATGCTGGCGTATCCCTAGACTCTGCCTTCTTTATCTCTATATTCAGTTTGGCTTTCCTGCCTAGCTATCTATATTCTGCCCTGCTATAGGCCAAATCAGCTTCTTTATTAACCAGTGATAATAAACATATTCATAGAATACAGAGGGGCATCGCACATCAGTCTGTTGCTACCTAGTTCTCCTAATACCATTTGTGGAAAAGATTAGCCTTTGTGTTTATTGGGCACTTTATTGAACATTATTTGACCACACATTTGTGATTTTATTTTAGGTGCTCTATTTTGTTCCATTGACCTCTATTTGCTTTTATGACAGTATTAGTACTGTCTTAATAGTTTTAAAAATCAAAAAATTTGAGACCTCCAACTTTCTTCTTGTTTCTCAATATTGTTTTGGTGACCCAGGGTTTTTGTGATTCTATGCAAATGCATATCCTTCCCAAGTACTCATAGTTCATTCCCCAAGTAGTTCACACCTCAAGTAATAAAACAAATCTTAAAACATTTAAGAAGTTTGAAGCATGCAAATTATATCTTCTAGGCACAGTGAAATTAAACTAGAAATCGGTAACAAAAGGAAATTATAAAATTTATAAATATCTGGAAATTAACACATTTCTGAGAAAACAGTGGATCAAAATTTGAGATTAGAAAATATCTTTTAAAATGTTTTTTTTTTTTGCTGGCAAAACTGGATGTCAATCTGTAGAAGAATGAAATTAGATCCATATCTATCACCATGCACAAAACTCAAGTCCAAATGGATTAAAGACCTCAATATCAGTCCGAACACACTGAAC
>NC_022012.1:45302590-45322336 GCF_000317375.1 Microtus ochrogaster
GCTCTTCAAGCTGATGAGGGAGAGGGACTGGATCGGGGGAGGGGGAGGGAAAGGGGAGGCGGTGGTGGGGAGGAGGCAGAAACCCTTAATAAATAAATAAATTAAAAAGAAAAAAAAAGAAAAAGAAAATGATTTTTTTTCATGTGTATGGGTGTTTGCCTCATGTGTATGTGTTTTACATGGATATCTAGTATGTGAAGAAGCCAGAAGAGGTCATTAAATCTCCCTGGAACTGGAGTTACAGAAAGGTGTGAGCTACCATATAGGTACCAGGAGGCAAACCCTGTTTCTCTGCAAGAGCAGTCAGTATTTTTAATTTCTGAGCGATCTCTCCAGCCCCAAGAATAGAAAATATCTTAATAAAAAGATATAAGGCAGTTGGAGGTTTGAAAGCATCCGAGACAAGAGAAGATGAAGCACAACCTACTAAAACTTATGGAAAGCAGCGCAGTAGCACTGAGAGGGGAGTCTTTGGTTCTTTTAAAGGATGAGTAGCCATGCTGTAGTTTTCATTATTTCAAAGTTTGATTTTAGCTATGATGGTTCTTCTCTAAATGGAAATATTTGCAGCCTTTTATTATTTTATCTTGTGCGCTCCAGCCTTCAGATTATTATTGTCCCTCTTGGAATATTGTTCTCAAAAGTCAACACAGGTGCCCAGGCCTATAATCGCAGTATCCAAGAAGTAAAGGCAGGAGGATCTTTAATCTGAAGCCACCTGAGCTACATAGCAAGGCCCTATCTAAAACAAACAACAACAAACAAAAAAACAAACCAAACAGACAAAATTCTTTTAAAGTCCACAAGAGAATCCAGAAATATCTAGCATTGCAGAATACTGGCCACTGACTGGTCCTTCCTTTGCTCCTGGTACTCATTTAAATTCAGCTAATGATTATGTTTTTATTTTTCCCCTTTCTTTTATATGTGTATGTATTTGAGGGTCTAAAAGTATGTGTCAGAAGGTACATGTGTATGTGTATATGTGTGTGGAGGCCAGAGATCAACCGGTGTCATTTCTCAGGAGCTTTCTACTTAGTGGTTTGCGAGAAGATCTCTCACTGGGATCTTGGGCTTGCCGATTATGTTAGGCTGGCTGGCCAGTGAGCCTCAAGAATCCTGCCTGTCTCCCATCCCTACCCTACCTCACTTTTACAGGGTGCTGGGGATCAAACTTGGATCCTCACACTTGCAAGGAAAGCAGTTTGCTCACTTAGGTAGCTACCCAGCCCATTAGTTTTCTTTTTTCTTTTTTTTCTTTTTGGTTTTTCGAGACAGGGTTTCTCTGTAGCTTTGGTGCCCGTCCCGGAACTAGCTCTTGTAGACCAGGTTGGCCTCGAACTCCCAGAGATCCACCTGCCTCCGCCTCCCGAGTGCTGGGATTAAAGGTGTGCGCCACCACCGCCCGGCTTAGTTTTCTTTTTAGCCACAACATCCTATAGTTAAAACGAGAGATAATTAAAGACCATAGGTTTTTAAAAATAACAATTATTATCTTGGGTCATTTGTAAATTTTATGCAATCAATTTTAAAGTGAAAATTCTGAGTTAAAAATATCATCTTATTGATTTTGTTCATTGTTTCATATAATAGAATCATTTTGACTCTTTACTTTTCCATCCACAATAGTCCCTTTTTCCATTTTCTTTCTTTGCATGTGTGTATTTGTGTTATGCGTTTGTGTTTGCATGTGTGTGTAGATACATGTTCACATGTGTTCATGTGCATGTAGCCCAAATGCTGGCTCCTGTGACCTGTTTTCTAGTTTATGATCTGCTTTTGAATTCCACTAGCATACTTTTCATATCTCTACCATGGTTATTAGTCTTTTTTATCCCATAATAGATAATACTTACATAGATTTTTTTTTAACTAAATACCACTTACTGTTATACATGTACTTTATAGAACTTTTAAAATCAGGATATTGGGTTAAGTTCTATTACACACACACACACACACACACACACATACATACACACATATATGTATATATAAGCTTATATATATAAACAGAGATTCTTATCAGTAAAGAAGTATGAAAAACCTTAATAAACTTGGACTATTGCCCTTGGTGCATGTACGTTTATGACTGTAGGCTGATCAACAGGTAAATAGGCCAAGGCCTCGGCCAGCTTCAGACCTTGACATCAGATGTCTTGCACTTTAACTTCGGTCACTGCTTTCCACTTACTTGATTTGGTTCTCAGATGCCACACACCCTGGGAAGCTGCTGTGTTTTACTGCTGGTGTAAGATTTAAGGAGGATCTTCAGCTTTCTAAAGCTGGTATTAGTTATTCAATGCTTAGTTATTTTCTCCTTTGTTTTGTCCCTTTCTATTTCCTAATCTTTCCAACCCTACCAAGTCATAAACTTCATTGAGGGTACTTATAGCTTACTAATTTTCGAAATTCCTAAAGTTTTTTATGTATGATTCAACAGATGCCATTTAGTTTGATATTCATTATTCTCATATGCTGGAGTCATAATAGATGCCAGGAACACAAGCACAAAGAAGACACCATTCCTGTCCTTGAGAGTGCATGGTTCAGAGTCAGAGCTCTAGCATGAATGTTGCTCTACCATGTATTAGAGAGTAGCTTCCAGGAAACTGCTTACTCTCCTCGGCCTTTATCATAGCTAATTAGCACTTCAGAGGATTATTGTGAGAAGGGTGGATATATATGTAGATAATTTAAGGGGACCTCATGGGAGACACGCTTAGTTCTATTTAGTGTTCACGGGAAGGCATGCAATGAATGAACAGATAAATAGATAAGTAAATAAGGTTGAATTTTTAAAAAGTAGATTTATAAAAGTCTAGTAAAGCCAGATGTAAATCCAGTGGATGAGCATATGTAGACACACACACACACACACACACGAAAAGGAGGAGGAGGAGGAGGAGGAGGAGGAGGAGGAGGAGGAGGAGAAACAGTAATCCCAAAGGTAACATGAGATTGACATGCTTAGACAACGCTCTCTGTTCAGAAATAGCTAAATTTAGTGGTGAGCGTGTCCACAGACAAAACTGAAAGATACCTGGGACAGGTCATGCAGAGAGAGCTCTCTCATTTCCTCCAATTCTAGCAGTACAGTGTCTCCTACACCCTCTGCAGAGAAGTTACTAAGCTGGGGCTGGGAGGAGGCCACTGAAATAACCATGAATTCTATGGTGAGATGTGAAGGATGGGAGACAGGGAACTGCTGAAGATGCTCCCCTGCTGTTGACAGGAGTGAATAATTACTGAGCACTTACTACTTTCTGTTCATCCTTCTGGGCCCTAAATAGACAGAGACAAGTAAAATAAGGTCGTAAGCCACCCAAATATATATATATTTGTCCCTTAGTTCTTTTATATTGGGATACTATGAAAGACCATTAAATAGCTTAGAAAAACCAATAGATGTGTCTGAAGCAAAATTAATTGTGCTGGGAACCAAATGTATTGACCATTTGTAAGCTTGAGATACAGTGTTCTGGAAGTCAGGAGCAAAATCCAGGATGAAATATAGAGGTTAAAAGGTAGTTGAAGTCAAGGCTGTGGATATCATAGCTAATGAGGGTCTCAAGGCAGAAATCCTATAGTATTTGTTTAGCATTCATGGGTGAGCAAATCAAAGAAATTGTTGTTTTCTACCAGAGAAGAAATAAAACGATGGATAGAGAGAGAAGCACCTTGAAGACTAGAAGAGAAAGAGCTTAAAGGGGGAGGGGTGCAAGAAGGAAGTCTTTCTCTCTCTCTCTCTCTCTCTCTCTCTCTCTCTCTCTCTCTCTCTCCTTTGAAGCAAGACAAAAATAGAAAGGAATTCATTTGACTTAGTTATAAAGAGATAATTGATGATCATTGTAAAAGGTTTCAGAATTGTGGAGACAGAAACCAAACTGGAAGTTGGGTGAAAAGTAGTGTAGAAAAAAATGATGGTAGACGGATGTAAAACTTTTTGTAGAGCTGGGGTGTGGCTCCATAGTAATATGCCTAACATGTATGAAGCCCTGGGTTCCCTGGCCCCAGCATCACAAATAATAAATAACAACGGTGAAACACTGTTCATCCTTAAAAAATGGAAGTTAAGAAAAGGATGTAGAGTGAAACAAGAAATTTGCTCTTTATCATTTGTCTTTCTTCTTAACTGGGAGACAGTTTAATATCTTTGGAATGAGCCAGTAGAGAGGAGGGTTGAAAGAGAGGTGACTGGAGATAACCTGGAGAAGGCAGGGTGTGCATAACACAAGACACAAAGACGCTAGACAAGAGGGGTGAGGATTCACCTTTGATTCAAGTGGGGAAGAGAACTGAGGACAGTTTTGGTTGCCACAGGTAAGTGGGTAGTTTCCAGTGCAGAAGTTCAATCTTGGCATTTATTTTCTCTGTGAAACAGGAAGTGAATTATCTGCAGAGTGCAATGGTTGGAGGAATTCAGGAAGCTTTAGATGAGTTGTCAAACTTGAAAATTGCTGTGATAGCAGGACAGGAAATTGTTTAGGACCCATAGAAAACTTTCAGGGCCATAAGAAGGCCCAAGAAATGGGAGGCGGTGGCGGGGAAGAGACGGAAATCTTTAATAAATAAATAAATTTAAAAAAATAAAAAATAAAAACAAATCTTGAACTGTAAAAAAAATAAAATATAATATTTCTGCTTTTGATTTTAGAGCAGTGTTTCTCAACTTTCATAATGTTGTGACCCCTTAGTATTGTGTTCTCATGTTGTGTTGATCCCCAACCATAAAATTATTTTTGTTGCTAAAAAAAAAAAAAAAAAAGGATGGCCCAAGAAAATCTAGTGGAATCAAGGGAGCACTGAATTAGTAGGGTCAGGTCATATGGTCATGGATGCTTCCCAACAGTTTTGATAGCTTAGACGTCTGACTGAAACAGTTGTTGGAGTTTGCTAGGTGTGTGCTTTAGAATGTCAAAGGAGCAACGGAACTGAAAACATTATCCTGTGGCTGTATAAAGACCGGTGTGAAGGGAGGCTAGAGGAATGGCTCAGTGGTTAAAAACCCTTGTCCTTTCGGAAGGCTAGTGTTCCACTGCAAGCAGCCACGTTAGGCTGCCTATGACTCCAGCTACAGGGAATCCAACACGCTCATTTAGCCTCTGTGGGTGCCCCCCACATACATATACAACATACATAGATACATAAATAATAAAATATTTTGAAATAATGATATGAAAATAAATAAATTAGATGTGGGTGGGGAAAGATTTTGAGAAGGAGTCATGTTCTGTGTTGGCATATTTGACTTAGAAATTGGCAACACCCTGGGAATGCCATCAAGAGTGAGTGACTGGAGGAGAAAATTCTCCACAATTTTCCATTACTAATGCCTGAATTAGTAATTACCGAAAGCCTGAAGAAGGTTCTCAATATATATGTGTTCAAACACTGAGTAAATAATGCTTCCCTTTCTGCCTCCTGCTGTATTTTCCAGTTTTTTCTCTCTTACACATTTCATCCATTAATTATAATTAAGACAAATTCTCTGAAAAAAAAAGAGTACTACACAGTACAACATTGCATAATAGAGATTCCTGGTTTACTTTGAGGTCAAGGAATTTTCCTCAGAAAATGACAGTTAAATGAAATTTGTAAAATCTGTAGGAGCTAGCCAGGGGATAATATGTGTGGAAAGACTTACTGACTACACACATTTTTTGTGTACCTTTTTGTCTTGTTTTGGTGTTTGGGATTGAACCCAGGAGGACCGTGTTCATGCTGAACTCTTTATCTGCCTTGAGCTAACTCAGTCATCTCTAAGTATCTTGGGACAGGAAAAAGCTGAGACTGTTAATGATGAGTGATTAAGAAGCATGGGGCTGAAGAGCCAGCCGAACCAGCTTACATGAGGTCTAGTATGTACTAAGTCATGAAGGGCATTGTGTCTAAGGATTGTAATGGGAAAAGTTGACATAATTGCTGTTAGCGGGTATGCTTTAGTAGGAGCTACAGCGTTTTTATAAGTATATGATTCTACATAGTGAGATTTGAAAGCTGGAAGATTATACTTGCTTAAATATCTCCTCCGTCATTCCACTACTTCTTGTCCACGATCCTTATGCCTCTGAATTAAACAAAAGAAGGGAAGAACCTAAAAACTATTAAAAAGTTGGTTACCTGGAGATGGCTCTAAGTTTCTTTCCTTTCTGCAATTCACTTTTCCCAGTGGAATGGCAGTAGCAAAATGCCTTGGGTTAGGTAATTAACAAATAGAAATTTAATCCAGGCATGTTGGTGTATTTTTTTGTAATCCTAGAACGCTGTGAACTGAGAGGCAAGTGGTGGGACCATTTGGAGTCCTGGCCTCCAGCTGCTCTTCCCTGCTGGAAATCTTTACTTTCCTTCTGATTTGAGTTACTAAAACTGTGTCAAAGTTATTTACAAGTTCTGCTTCCCGAGCATGTGTTGCCTTGGCCTTGAGGATCAGAGGATAAGGTTTTCACCTGTTGGCCCACCTGACTGTGTTGGGTATATAAGCCTCCGTGGTGCTATTGAATAAAGGGCTTCTTACCAGTGACTAGAGGTCTGTGTCCCTGTCCCTCTGTCTCTGTGTGTGTGTTTGTGTGTTTCAACCTCCAGCCCCTTGCCCGAAGCTTGCGAACTGTATGGTAGCGAATAGAGCGCACACAGGCGTTGTATGCTGCAGGCAAGCACATCATTAATTCAAGACTAGCTTGGAATCTATAGCAAACATATCTAAAAAAGGGGGGGGGAAGACTTTTAGTTTTAGAGGCTTATAAATCTAAGATCCTGTTGACAGCATATCTGGTGTCTAGTGAAGACTCACTCTTTGTTTTATCAAGTCCTCTGGCTGTAAGTTGAGGAAGGAAGAGAGATTTTTCTCTGGGCTCTGTCTAAGCTCATTGATCCCATCCAGGAAGGCTTTGCCCCATGGCCCAGTCCTCTTCCAAAGGCCCTATCTCTTAATGTAGCCTTGGGAGATAGAGCTTCACGTATGAATCTGGGGACACATGCACTGAGTTTGTAGCAATCGGGTCAATTGGGTATTTGAATAAAGAAAAATAAGCATAGCAGATACAAAGAAAGCCAAGGATGGAACAGATGACGAGGAAGGCACAACCGAGAAAGCCCTGTAGGATACTTGTTTTGTAACTTGTCTAATTCTAATCTATGTAAAATTGCAAATTTTTCCAAAATAGATCAACCTTGGAAGAACTTGTTTTGAACTGGTGTGTGTGTGTGTGTGTGTGTGTGTGTGTGTGTGTGTGTGTATTTCTATTGCCTGTGGCAAGAGACTTCTGTGGAAATTTAGAGCAGAGGTTCAGATTACGGGTATGAATGCCACAGGAGAACAATCAGATGTGGAAAACCAGTAGGAATTAGCTGACCACGGGCACTTACTCTCTACTGCTCCAGTTCTTCTAACCCCACCCCAGGAATGGAGATCTATAGTCTAGCAGTGCCATCCCTATGGACTGCTTCTCTTTGGGTCTGGAATTCTAGGGTTAAGAGCAGCTCTAAAGGTGGGGCTGTATACTGAAGAGCTGTGGTGGTTTAATACCTAGCCTGAGCAATTGATTACGGCAGCCTATTTCTTGGAGCTTTCTATCCCAGTGTCCACCTCTCTTCTTGAGCTTTGTAGATTTTGACACACATTGGGATCTGATTTGTTTTTTTTTTTCCCATCCCCATTAGGCACTGTAGCTGATACCATCGGAGAAAATAGATACTAACAAATGAAGAAGTAAGGTACAACTACTTCAAATGAAAGCAACAAGTGAGATGATAGATGCCATCAAAAGATGACAGATGTCATGAAGCCAGGCAGTGGTGGCGCACGCCTTTAATCCCAGTACTCGGGAGGCAGAGGCAGGCGGATCTCTGGGAGTTCGAGGCCAGCCTGGTTTACAAGAGCTAGTTCCAGGACAGGCTCCAAAACTACAGAGAAGCCTTGTCTCGAAAAAAAAAAGTTAGATAAGATGTTAACAAATACAATGAGTATTTGAAGTAAGCATTATTAATCAATACTTTCATGCAGCATTTTATTAGCAGCTATTTGAAGCTGTAGTACATGAAAATAGTGTTTGTTCATAAACAGAAAATAAACTCAGGCAAATAGAGAACTCAGAAATTGACCTGTGTCCATATGGAGTGTCATGGAAGATCAATGGGGAAAGGAAGGACTAAATGAACGGACTTGTGAACTTATGGAAAGAATGCTATTGATTCCTGCCTCATATCACATGTAAAATTACCTCCAGATAAATTAAGGACAGGAAGGTTACAAGTAAAACTTTTGAGTTTCCATAGAAAACAAGTACATATCTTTTAAAATTTGTACTAGCAATGAATTTATTAAAAATATGCACACAGCTGGGCGGTGGTGGCGCACGCCTTTAATCCCAGCACTCAGGAGGCAGAGGCAGGCGGATCTCTGGGAGTTCGAGGCCAGCCTAGTCTACAAGAGCTAGTTCCGGGACGGGCACCAAATCTGCAGAGAAACCCTGTCTCGAAAAAAAAAAAAAGAAACAAAAAAAACATGCACACAAAAACTATTACTGGCAATGTGGCTCAGTGATTGAGTGCTTACATAAGTCCTGGGTTGATCCCCAGCACTGAAAAAAAAATAGTAGAAAGAAAGGCTGTAGTTAGAGAGATGGCTCAGAAATTCAAAGCACTGACTATTCTTCCAGAGGACCAGGGTTCAATTTCCAGCATCTATATGGACGCTCACAGCTATATATAACTTCAATTCCAGGGACCAAATAACCTCTTCTGGTCTCTCTAGGGATCTGGCATGCAAGTGATACAAAAATATACATGCAGATGAAACACCTATACACATAAAGTAAGAAAAATATTAATAATTTTTAAGAGAATCATTCATGATATAACTCAGTGGGAGAGTGCTTCTCTAGTATGCATGAAGCTGTAGGTTCAACCCCCTAGTGTTAAAACTATCTTAGTTACTTTTCTATTCTTGTGATAAGACACCCTGACCAAAGCAACTTTTAAGAGTTTACTGGAAGCTTACAGTTCCAGCGGGTTGGAGGGTTAGAGTAGAAAGCATGGCAGCAGGCAGGAATGGTGTTAAAGCAGTAGCTGAGAGCTTACTATTTTTTTATAGCAGGGTGTCTCCATCACTCTAGCTGTCCTGGAACTCTCTATAGAGCAGGCTGGCCTTGGATTTACAGAGATTCATCTGTCTCTGCCTCTCAATTGCTGGGATTAAAGGTATGCACCACTATGCCTGGGGAGAGCTTGTATCTTGATCAAGAGGCATGAAGCAGAGGGAGCTAACTGGGAATGGCATGGGTTTTTTAAAGCCTCAAAGCCCATCCCCAGCGTCACACTTCCTCCAGCAAGGCCACACCTTCCTATCCTTCTCAAACAGTTTCATCCAGTCTTTATGGTGGCCATTCTCATTTGAACCATCACAGAAACCAAACAAATCAACCGGACAAAAACCAATACCTGACTAGTATTGCTAAAATAATTAATACTAATAATTATTCACAGCATTAGGGAGGCAGAACTAGGTGTATCTTTCTGAATTTGAGGCCAACATAGTCTACATAAGAAATTCCAGGTCTGGCAGGGCTACATAATGAGACTGTTTCAAAACAAAACCTCCCAAATACCATAACCAACTTGAAAAATATTAATAACTCTGAATAATCTGGAAATATTAATCTTTAGAAGTTTAAAATAGCAAACACCTTAAAAGAGGTATAAGAAAGTACAAGCTGGGGAAGGATGTTTATAACCCAGTTCACCAACAAAGAATTAATAGCAAGACTATGTGTGTTTTTTCAAATCAAAAAGCACCATATGATATAAAATAATAAAATATTAATAGAAATTTAACAGAAAACTTATGACTTATAAAAATATGAGTCTAGGGATATAACTGAATAAAGTGTTTGCCAAGTGTTCTTGAAGTCCTAGATTCAATTCCTTGCATGCCATGGTAATGCAAGCCTGTAATTCCAGCACTTAGAAAGTCAAGGCATAAGAACCAATCATTCAACATCATTCTCTGCTATATATCAAGTTGAGGCCATCCTGGGACACATGAAAGCTTACCTTAAATACATATATACATACATATATACTGCTTTAATGAGATGATAAGCTGCATTATTGATTGGGAAGTGAAATTAAATCACAAGATAGGACTTTATAGCCAGTCAGTTGGCAAAGGTTACGAAAGGTGTTGGAGAGAATTTGAATTAACAGCATGTCCTGTGCAGTGTTCTCAAGAGTGCTTATAGATAAACCACTTCGAAAAGGTTGGCATTGTCTATTGTCAGCTGTTTCTATATCCCATAACTCACATATGATGTGGTTGCTGGAAACCAAACTGCAGTTTTCTGAAAGAGTAGAAAATGCCCTTAACTGCTGAGCCATCTCTCCAGACTCCATGACCTACTTTTTAAGAATAAATATTAAAAACAAATGCAATTAGACAATATAATGTTTTCAAATGTAAATACATGATAAGTCTATGGCTTCAAAAGCAATGGAATAATAAATGTGAGAAGAAATGAAAGGTAGAGGAATGATTAGAGGGAAGTTTTGAGGTAAATGTAAATGATTTTTTATGTTCAATTTTTTTATATTGGTTATTTTTTATTGGGTACTTATTTTAATAATAGTGAGAAGATGCATAATTTAGTGCATAAGCATGGATATTTATCTGTATAAATATGTGAGTAAAATAGACCACAATTGAGCCGGTGAATATATCTGTTACAAACCAATGATATTCAAATTCTGTGCCTGTGAGCATAACTATTTTATTTTTACTGTCAGCTGTCATTGATCTACCCAGTAATCCTCTTATGGCTTAATACTGTAATCCACCTTTTACATGAATCAAAGCTTAGTGAACTAATATAATTTGTTTAAGGGAATGAAGCAAGCATATGGTAGAATCCAGAATTTCAATTACATCTGTTTAAGTCTAGGGTTTGCTTCTTACAACTGGATCAGGCATCTAGTCACTGAGCACATTTTACTCACTAAAATAACCACCAGGAACAGTTGTTTATTAACAAATAATATCTTTAGGTATGTGAAAGTAAAGGTTTATCTAACATAGAAACATTTTTGCTATACAAAGTATGTTGTACTGTGTTGAGGAATTTACGTATTTGTGGCACAGTGGAAAATCTGTATTAAAAATCACATCTTAACAAAGAGTAATAAGATCTAGTTGTAAGAGCTCAAGTAAGAAATGCCCTGTACTGTTAGAGGGAGGTGATTTGTTATCAAGTCTGAACAGTGTGCCTCTTTCCTGTGTCCCCACAAAAACAGAGACAGAGAATGTTCCCAAGCTTATTGTGGCTATAGGTTTGTTATATACCTAATTTTTTTTGTGCGTGTAGGAACCTCATCCAAGGACCCTTGGTTCTAGTTTCTTCTTTAAAGAACACTAAATATGAAGCCCATACCCCTCTGCTAGCCATCCTTATCTAGTTCCCAGAGAGAGAGAGAGAAACCTGTAGTGTGTGTGTGCGCGCGCGTGTGTGTGTAAAATAATTGTCACCAAGAATCTGGCTTGAAAATGATACTATATAGTTGAACTTGCACACATCTTTTGGGAACTAACAGTAGTAATATAGAAATCAGCTTCAAAGGCAGCCATTGCGTCATAGGAAAAATATCTATTTCCTTCAACTTACCATCGTATTAAATGCATTTGGTACTCTGACAGATTACTGGCCATATCCCTGTACTTCCCCCACCAAAGATTGTTTTCTCCTCTTCTTCCTGTGTTTACAAGTCAAATCTATTCATCAGAGTCAAATGAGGATCTCTGAGGACAGAAATCACATTTGATTTTCTGTTAGCTCAGACTCTAACTCCCAAATAGTGCATACACATGATAAATAACAATTATGCTACTTAGCTACCCTTCTCAAATTACTGCATTAGAGCAACAAACATCCTCACTCAGTAACCCAAGGAAATCCAAATCACAAGGACCTTGCACCAGAAGACCAAATACAGTAATTTTATTCTTGTGCCCATAATCATTGTATGACTAGGAATGTAGCAGGAAGTATTGATTCCAAGATGTCCAAGTTCAACAATTAGGTTCAGAAAACATCAATTAAAACTATTTTCCTTTCCCTCCACCCCTAAATTTCCAATTGTTAAATGCTGAAGAGGGAGGGATACATAATGTTTTAAATCTTTTTTCAACTCTTGCTGTACCTGACCCAAACTCCTGAAAGTTCTGTGCAGCAGTTCTGAGCATCAAGAGGCTAGACAAGGAGGCAGCTTTGTGGATTCGTCAGGAGTCTTGGATTATCAACTTGTCTCTATCAGTTATAGCTAGGTAATAATTGTTAAGTTGCTCAATTTAGTTTGTACCTCAGTTTCCTTATTTGTGAAAAGATAATAATTACAACTACCTTCCTGATGGAGGAAGGTCATTGGTTGATGAAATAAAGAAGCTGCTTGCCCTGATAGGTTAGAACGTAGGTGGGAGGAGCAGAATGCTGGGCGGAAGAGGAAGTGAGGTCAGACTCGACAGCTCTCCTCTCAGGGGCAGACGCCTCAGAGAGACATGATGCTCCACTCTTGCGGGCAGAGGCGGGAGCTCTGCTCTCTGAGGCACACGCAATGAAGCTCCGACCCAGGATGGACGTAGGCTAGAATCTCCCTGGTAAGCCACCTTGTGGGCTACAGCAGATTATTAGAGATGGGCTAGTCCAGGTGCGAGAGTTAGCCTAGAAGAGGCTAGATAGAAATGGCCAAACAGTGATTAAATGAATACAGTGTCCGTGTAATTATCTCGGGTAAAGCTAACTGGGTGGCGGGACACAGCCCACGGCTCCTATTACTACACCTTCCTTACTAGCGCAGTGGGTAAACATGTGATGTAAACTCATTGGTCCTCCGTCCTCTTGGAGCACAACTCCCCTTAGTGGTGAGAGATTGGGATATCACTCTTAGTTATACTATTCCACTGAGCATCCACAGACTACAGGCTTCTGACAGCTCTCAGACTGGGACAGGTAAGGCCTACTGGGCTTTGGAGAGCCTCACACATCACACACAACATGCACACATGCCCCAAACTCCTCTCCAAACACACAGCTAAGGGATACATGAGCTCCCATCTCGTTTAGGCATTCAGTATCAACACAGCATGGCCATAAAACTTAAGTATCCATTCTGTAACACTGTTTAGGCCTCAGGAGAATATTTTTCCACATTTCTTTTTTTTCATGTCTTCAACTCAGCAAGTGGCTACATCTGTGTGCTATAAAGGTTTGTGGATTGTACCATTTCCAGAGATAAGTCCCACACTACTTTGATGTATAGAGAGCATTTGAATGCTGAAAGTGCTTAGACAGATGGATAAACAAATTAAACAATTTTTTCAAATTGTTTCTTTCAATAAAAATGAATAGATTTTTCCCCTCACTATCATTTTTCAGTAAAAATAGGTATACTTAATACATTTTTGCTTTTGTTTTTTGTACATGGTGATTAAAAAATAATTTGTAAAGTTAAATAGTTCATATTTTTTTATTTAAAAAATTATTTTTGGTTTTGAGCCTAGCCTTTAATGGCTGAGCCATCCCTCCAGACCTAAAAAATTATTTTTATGTGTATATTTGGGTTTGTCTTCATGGTGGAGGTGCTGGCAGGAGCCATGATTACTGCCAGAACTCTATGAAGTTTCAAGGTTTCTGCCACCACCAAGAGGCATGCTGTTGGCTATTCATAAACACCATTTAAGTGTTTGCTGGTAGGTCCTCTTAAAACAGCTGCAAGGTTTCTGCAGCTAAAGCTGAGTCAGGAAACCTCTCTTAAATGAGACATGGTTGGCTCTAGCAAACAGTCCACCCGAGAAAATGCTGCTACCAAGAAGCTGTGCTTAACTCTGCTCTTTTGTGTCTAGAATTACTTTCCGAACTCTTTAAGGTTTTAAGTGGATTTAGCTGTCCACGTCGGCATCATTTGTGTCCTGCCCAGTCCCACAGCCGCTCAGTCCCAAAGAAACACACAGAGGTCTACATTAATCATAAACTGGTTGGCCTATTAGCTCAGGCTTCTTATTAACTCTTATAACTTACATTTAGTTTAATTTACTCTTTTGATGAAAATATAAAATTTTATACAGTTTGACTGCACCTGCACTTTACTAGTTTATATCATTACTATTTATAAAACACAGATTATATCAAACTCTTAATTACTGGTTTTGCTAAAATAAAAGCAAGGATGTTAAATGTTCTATACATGTTGAATGAGCAGTATGTTTTCTCTTTAATAATATGATTCTACTCCAGAGCAATAGAAATATATTGGGGAAGTGATTTTTCTCTAGTAGGGATATGAAAGATAATGATTAGCAGGAGGGAAAGATTTCTCAAAATGTTCATCAAACATCAAACTGCATCCCTTTTAAGCTTGGATTTCCTTAAGAAAATCAGGCTGTGAAACTTGAACAAATATTTAAAACATATTTGGAAAAATATATTTCTTAAGAATTTTACTTTTGGGTCCAGGCAGTAGTGGTGCATAACTTTAATTCTGGCACTCAGGAAGCAGAGGCAGGCAGAAACTCAGAAAAAATTCTGAGTTTGAATCCAGCCTGGTCAGTGGAGTAAGTTCCAGGACAGCCAGAGCTACACATAGAAACCCTATGTAGCTGGGCAGTGGTGGTGCACACTTTAATCCCAGCACTTGGGAGGCAGAGGCAGATGGATCTCTGTGAGTTCGAGGCCAGCCTGGCCTATAAGAGATAGTTTTAGGATAGGCACCAAAGCTACACAGAGAAACACTGTCTTTGGAAAACCAAAAAAAAAATTGCTTTTGGTTACTTCCTCAGGTCTGTGTGTACATACATACATGAACATGTCTTCTCTCTCCGTACCCGTGTGTGTGTGTGTGTGTGTGTGTGTGTGTGTGTGTGTGTGTATGTGTGTGTGTGTGTTGTATACAGCTTGCATTCTTCTCTACCTGTGTGGAAAAGATTAAGAGACACTGAAAAAAAATAATGACTGCTGAGGACAAGAAAGGTCAGATTAGAATTTCTAGGGAGGCCCTGAAAGGAGATTTCAAAACAACTCCTCCATTTGAAAGGAATGAGGCGCATGCCACATTTCTGATTTAATTGATGTATTTGTATATGATAGTAAAACATGAAGAAAGCAAATGGTGCATTCTGGTTGTGTTCATTTGCTGGTTTTGAGACAGGTCTCAAATTTGTTATATAGCTGAGGATAAACCCTGAACTTCTGATCTTTGTTCTTCTGCCTCCAAGGTGTTGGTATTACAGATATTCATATCCAAGTCTGATTTTATGTAGTCCTGGGCATCAAACCCAGGTTTTTGAACAAAGTAGGCAAGCACTCCACCAACTGAGATGTTCAAGAGCCTCATTCTGTTCTTGTGTATGCTGGTTAATTGAATTATTTTGCTTTACTGAGAGGATGCCAGCTTAGTCAACCTATTTCCTATGTATAACTGTTTTTGCTTTTAACAATAGTAGAGGAGAAAGTATGGAAGGCACAATACAATTTAGTGGTTCTTTGGAAAGCAACAAAAACATTTCTAGTGATAGTGAGTGAGCAGTACTTCCTTCATGTAGCTGTGTAATCTGGGTTCTGAGTTTCACAAAATACTGTGAAGTTAGGTGTGAGCTGCATCTCTGTCTGTTCCCCTGTACTCTTGTTTGTTTTTTTCCTGCAGCTATAAAGAAAAGTTGGAGCTACCATGTAGTTGCTGGGAATTGAACTCAAGACCAATGCTTAAGAAGAGGAGGAGGAGGAATTATGGGAGGCAGTGGAGTTGAGGATACTGGGAAAGCATGGCCTGCGAAATCAAACAGGTCTCATGGGGGCTCAACTCAACAGAGACTGAAGTGGCAATCGGGGAGCCTGGCTGGGTCAGTGGGCAGGTCCTTGGCATGTATGTTATGGTTGTTACCTTGGTGTTTTTGTGGGACTCTTGACAGTTGTAGTGAGGTTGTCTCTGACTCTTTTGCCTGCTCTTGGGATACCTTTCCTCCTACTGGGTTCCCTTGCCCTGCCTTGATGTGAAGGTTTGTGCCTGGTCTTACTGTATCTTGTTGTGCTATATTTGGTTGATGTCTCTGGGAGGCTTGCTCTTTTCTGGAGGGAAACGGGTGGAGTGGGAGGTAGGAGTGGGTCTGGGGGAGAGGGGGAGGTGGAGGGAACTATGATGGGCAGAGGGAAGGAAGATCATCAGTCATGATGAGAGAGAGTATGAGAGAGAGAAAAATTGGAGCAGTGAATCTGGAGAAAAGTGGTGATATTCACAGTTAGGTCCTGGTGCCTTATAGCTATGGGTTCTTGAACAAGTTGGTTGAATCTTTCTGGGCCTCCCTTTCATTTGTGAAGATCAAGAGTTTGGGTCACTAAAGAATGTTAAGGTTTTTGGCTGGTTATTTTTGAGGCACTCTCTTATGTTTCTCAGGCTGACCTCAAATTTAGTATGTACTTGAGTGTCTTAGTTAGGGTTTCTAATGCTGTGAAAAGACACCATGACAGTGGGAACTCTTTTTTTTTAAAACAGTGCCTCGATATCAGATGTAGATGTCAGACCCTCCAGAGCTGGAGTTACAGGCATCTGTGAGCTGCTGGATGTGGGTACAGGGAACCAAATTGGGACCTCTGAAAAAGTAGCAACCACTGATTCATCTCTCCAGGACCTGAATTGAATATCTAGATGCATGAAATTTCTTAGGGACTTCCCCTAGAATCAACACCTGTTGAGGGAAGACAAAAATAAGTTTGGGTAGAAGAATTAAACCACAACATAATAACAGCAATCCTACAGAATAATACTATAAGATTTTCTGTCCTGAAGCAAAAGAGTTTGAAGTAATCCGCATTAGTCATTCCGTGTAAGATGCCCTAGGGTTTGGGGAAGATCCTAAGAGTGATATAGCTATTGTCATCTGATAGGAGAGATATCATCCCCCAGGGGACACTTTATACTGTTTGGAGATACTTCCTGGTTGTAAAAGCTAGGAGTAGGATTCTGTTGGTATCTACTAGGTAAAAAGTTACAGATTTTGCCAAATACCTTCTAACATACAGAATGATCCCAATAACAATGTCTAATCTAAAATGGCAATAGTACAGAAACTGAGAAAAGTTTGATTTAGGGCAACACTAAGGCAGTGACTCAGATTGTTACGAGTAAGCTGAGTTCTTGTTGTTCTAACATTGAAACAAACTGTTGGTAGTCAAGGAGACACTCTCTTCCCGTGGTAGTCAAGGAGACACTCTCTTCCTGTGCTGGCAATCCCAAACACTTGCATGCCCAAGGCAAACCCAGTGAATAAGCCCTAAGAATGAGTGAGTGAGTGTGTGTGTGTGTGTGTGTGTGTGTGTGTGTGTGTGTGCATGCACTCTAGTGGTGCATACTCAAACTCATCTCTCCCGGCTTTAAGCACCAGGAGCTCAAGCACTTGGCAGCTATTGTAATCCATAACTTTCAGCAGCTATGAACAAGGACAGAAGATAGTAGCAAGCAGCACTCGGTGGTACCTTATAGTTCCAGTTCTTGGACAGACTTCAAATACTAGAACCTTCCATTATACAGAGGCAAGTATTACAACTATCAGGTCTATTGTATCAATATCTCTAGCCTTTGATAATGGTTTGTATTCCACTTAGGCATAGTGTGTCTTAGACATCTGGCAATTTGGAAGGTCCCTAGAACTCGTCCAGCAATCAAGGCACCACCAATTTCTCATTTTCAGCTCTTCACAGTCCTCTGTCTTTACCATCTCTGCCCCAGAATTCTCTGGAACTCTTTAGCTACCTTCTTGCTACTGCTATTGTCACTGTTATCATACCTCCCTTCATTCACCTTACCAATCATCCCACAAATGATAAAACTCAAAAATCGTCAAGAAAAGAACACGTGAGAAGAGCCTTT
This sequence comes from Microtus ochrogaster, assembly GCF_000317375.1. Taxonomy (NCBI): domain Eukaryota; kingdom Metazoa; phylum Chordata; class Mammalia; order Rodentia; family Cricetidae; genus Microtus; species Microtus ochrogaster. The sequence goes on from NC_022012.1 coordinate 45,320,495, forward strand.
TAACTGGTCTAATGTTGTCACACCAAGTAGAAGCACAGGAGGCTCTCTCCCAGCTTCCTCATAAACTGAGTCACAGACAAAAAAGTGAGTATGGCAAGGGTGTCCCTACCAATCATAGCAGTCCTTCATAAGGGACTGTGTTTTACACCAACCATAGCACATGAGAAAATATGCTTGCTCCAGCTGCAGGAATCTCCTGAAAACAAATTGCAGCAATCACAGACCTGCTGGGCTAACAAGGGAAATTCAAGCTCTGGAATGGATAGAAATGGCTACAGGGTCATCTGGAATTCACTGAGACCTGTAATGACAAAAATCTAATACAAACTGTTTTGAGACGATTGTAGCTAACAGAGCTCTCTGGAGCTAGACTTGTTCTTACACAGCAACCAGCTGGAGGTATCATGTGTTTCTGAAAGGTGTCTGTGGGGTTTTCAAAGCACCAGGTGCACGAGGGCTGCGTGTTTGATGCTTTCACTCAAGGCAACCAGAACACAGGAAAACCTAACAGCTGTCAGTTAGAGAGCTAAATTGTCCTGGCTCCCAACACCTGGGCTTATTTAACAGTCACATAAATATTAAAAGAGGTACTTATAATAAAGCCCCCTTAACTTTAATAGTGATATAATTGTATTCAAAGGACTTTAACTGCTTCTGCAGTAGCCCAAGGAGAGTAGCATTCTCCTGTCTCAAGATGAAAACTAGCCGGTACTGATGTTCCCAGTAACATAAGAGTTTAAGGCTTCAGTCCTAAAAGAGGAATCTAGTGGCAAGTTACAACATCCATTACACACCTAATTTTTAGAGAAGAGTAACACATAAACACCCCATCCCAAGTGCTAGGAAAACTGGCTGTTACTAGTTTAGTCTTTATTTCTAGGCCTTTTCAGGGGGTAAAACTAGGAAAATATTTGAATACACATCATTTATATCAACATTTTCACTTTAAAACCAAGAGTGTAGATAAAATGCTCTATGTTCAGAGAAGCTAAGTCATTAAGCACCCCCCCCCCAAATGTTCCTGGAAGCCATATGGTTAATCTTTTTTGAATTTCATTAAGTTTGCATATTACAGGGATTATAAAAGAAATGGAAAACTTTAATGGCAAAAGTTCAAAAATAATACTGACTAGGAGGCTGAGGCTGTAGATCAGTCAGTAGAATGCCTGCCTATCATGCATAAGTCCCTGGGTTCAACATGTAGTACCAATAAACTCGGTGTGCTGGTGCATACCTGTGGAAGCAGGAGAATCAGAAACTTAAGGTCATCATTGGTGTAGTAGTTTAAATGTTATTGGCCCCATACACTCATAGGAAGTGGCACTATTAGGAGGTGTGGCTTTGTTGGAGGAAGTGTGCCGCTGTGGGGGCAGGCTTTGAGGTTTCATATGCTCAAGTTATGCTCAGTGTAGACACAGTTCACTTTCTGTTGCCTGTGGATCAAGATGTAGAACGCTCAGCTCCTTCTCCAGCACCATGTCTGCCTGTGTGCTGCCATGTCCCACCATGATGATAACGGAGTAAACCTCTGAAACTGTAAGACACCTCAATTAAATGTTTTTCTTTATAAGAGTTGCCAAGGGAAAGAAACAGACAATTGAAGGTTCTAGGAGTACTAACAGCAGTGAGTCACAAAACAGGAGAATAACATAAAAGCTTTCCTGAGGGTTTCTGTTTCTCTTCTACTTTTCCTTAAAACTGGAATCAAACTTACACATAAACTATTGATAATTTAAATTTCCTTTTGTGTCATTCAATGTTGCGGGAGGTCCTTCCGCTCCTCCAGCCTATAGCCGCTGAGATACCCGCCCATTGGGGCGTGGTCTCTCTCCCTTTAAAAAA
>NC_022012.1:45329265-45342294 GCF_000317375.1 Microtus ochrogaster
GGTGATCTGTAAGTTTTTTTCCCCTTTAAATAAATACTACCCTGTTAATTATAATTCCAAACTGCTGTGGCATCGTTTGTGACTTACGTCTACAATTCAATGAAAAACCGTCTAATTTTAAAAAGATATAGGTTTTAAAAAAGGTGTGGGCACCAGCACAAGCAGCATGTATACACACAAACACTGACACAAACAAACAAACAAATAAATATTCAAATCAGTCTTTTTCCTGGGGAAATGTGACATAGGGATTCTTATGGAAATGATTAATTCCATGTCTGAAGTAGGAAGTATGCTGTGTTAGGGTTAGAAAGATTTGTGATACAAGATAGTAAGGAAGTTATCCGAAAATGTTAGTCTTATCAAAAATATTCAGAGTCAAATAAGCTTTTATTGGCCAAAGGTAGTTAAAATGAACAAAAGTAATGGTGATAACTCTGTGGATTTGTTTTTGAATTTGTGAAATAAAGTTTAAAAAATTGTTTTTTTTTTTTTTTTGCAGGTTGCAAGAACCACCTCTTAATTTTGAAAATTGATAAAGGAATTAAGCATTTTCCTCTCTTTCTCATATTATTTCTATCAAATAACCAATTAGTTAATGAGGAGCCCAATTCATGTTAATAAGGAAGACATGAGCGAAGCAGAGTGTCACTACTTGGTAGTCCCTGAGAATTAGCTTTCTGCAACAATCAGAATGACTGCTAAATCATCAAAGGAGTAGCCAGATCATTATGTTACCCTGCCGATGGACACCATCACAGTATAATGGCCTTGTAGGAAGTTTAGGGAGGCTCTTAAGAGTTCCCTCTTCAGACATACACTGCCAGTTGGAGGATCCCCACAACCCCTTTAGTTTTTGATTATTTGCTAGAATGGCTCATAGAACCCACTGACATACTAATTGTTTTGATTTATTGGAGCTAAAAGATGGACTAAAGAAAGGTAAATTTTCAATTTGGATGTTCCAGGTGTCTCTTCTCTATGCATTTGTGGACCCTACCTCTCTCTGATATTTGATGTGTACAGTATATATGGCTTGTTGTCAGACGGTGAAGCGCATCTGAACTTCCCCACTGATTACTCTAGTTTATCAGTTACACATATGACTAGGTCTCCAGACCCCATAAAAATCAGCTGGACTATATGGTGTCACCTAGCTTTATTCACTGGCTCCCAGCAATCAGAACATCCTGATCAATTGTGGTATTCAAAGAATTTTGAATTTATTTCTCAGAATTAAAGTCAAAGGCCAGATCTCTTTGGGGGCACAATTAAGTTCTTTATCACATATCTTGCAAAATAAAAGATGCTAAATCTGATGCTGGAAGATACCTCAGTAAATAGAATTCTTAGTATGTACAAAATCCTGGGTTTGACTCCCAGAGAGAAAGACATTGAACCTGGATGTGATTACACCTTTAGATCCAATTAATAATCTATGGAAACTTGGAAAAGAGAATGTGTTGATATGATACTGTAGTAAATTCAGTTTGTAGGAAAATACACACCAATTGACCTGCTGTTTTTGTTTGTTTGTTTGGTTTTTGAGACAGGGTATTTCTGTAGCTTTGGTGCCTGTCCTGGAACTAGCTCTTGTAGAGCAGGCTGGCCTCAAACTCACAGAGATCCTCTGCCTCTGCCTCCCCAGGGCTGGGATTAAAGGTGTGTGTCACCACCGCTGAGCTGACCTGCTGGTTTTTTCTCTTTTTTAAAATTATTTTTACTGAGCTCTACATTTTTCTCTACTCCCCTCCTCCCTTCCCACCTCTCCCCCCTTCAACTCTTTCCCAAGGTCCCCATGCTCCCAATTTACTCAGGAGATCTTGTCTTTTTTCTACTTCTCATATAGATTAGATTTATGTATGTCTCCCTTAGGGTCTTCATTGTTGTCTAGGTTCTCTGAGATTGTGATTTGTGAGCTGGGTTTTTTTGCTTTATGTTTAAAAACCACTTATGAGTGAGTACATGTGATAATTGTCTTTCTGGGTCTGGGTTACCTCACTCAAAATGATGTTTTCTGGCCCCATTCATTTGCATGCAAGATTCATGATGTTTTTTTTTTCTGCTGTGTAGTACTCTATTGTGTAAATGTACCACATTTTCCTTATCTATTCTTCAGGCAAAGGACATTTAGGCTGTTTCTAGGTTTTGGCTATGACAAGCAACGCTGCTATGAACATAGTTGAGTGATGGAGGAAGGTCATTGGTTGATTAAATAAAGAAGCTGCTTGCCCTGATAGGTTAGAACTTAGGTGGGAGGAGTGAACAGAGCAGAACGCTGAGAGGAAGAGGAAGTGAGCAGAGAGACTCGACAGCTCTCCTCTCGGGGGCAGACACCGCAGAGAGACACGATGCTCCACTCTTGCGGGCAGAGGCGAGAGCTCTGCTCTCTGAGGCACACGCGATGAAGCTCCGACCCAGGATGGACATAGGCTAGAATCTCCCTGGTAAGCCACCTTGTGGGCTACAGCAGATTATTAGAGATGGGCTAGTCCAGGTGCGAGAGTTAGCCTAGAAGAGGCTAGATAGAAATGGCCAAACAGTGATTAAATGAATACAGTGTCCGTGTAATTATTTCGGGGCATAAGCTAGCCAGGTGGCCGGGGTGCGGCTGGGGTGCTGGGGACGTAGCCCCGCCGCTCATATTTCAACAGTTGAGCACATGCCAATGTGGCATGATTGAGCATCCTTTGGATATATACCTAAAAGTGATATTACTGGGTCTTGAGGAAGGTTGTTTCCTGATTTTCTGAGAAATTGCCACACTGACATCCAAAGAGGCTGTACAAGCTTGCATTCCCACTGGCAATGCAGGAGTGTTCCCTTTTCCCCACAACTTCTCCAGCATAAGTTGTCATCAGTGTTTTTGATCTTGGCCATTCTTACAGGTGTAAGATGGAATCTCAGAGTTGTTTTGGTTTGCATTTCTCTGATAACTAAGGATGTTGAACATTTCCTTAAGTGTCATTCAGCCATTTTAGATTCCTTTGTTGAGAGTTCTCTGTTTAGGTCTGGATTCCATTTTTTTTTTACTGGATTATTTGTTCTTTTGATGACCAATTTCTTGAGTTCTTTGTATATTTTGGAGATCAGACCTCAGTCTGATATGGGGTTAGTGAAGATCTTTTCCCATTCTGTAGGCTGTCGTTTTGTCTTGTTGACCATGTCCTTTGCTTTACAGAAGCTTTTCAGTTTCAGGAGGTTCCGTTTATTAATTGTTTCTTTCAGTGTCTGTGATGCTGGTGACCTGCTGTTTTTAACAACAAAAAAGATTGCAATGAGGAAAGGAAGACTTCTGTGAAACCTGCAGATTAAAACCTATAGATGAAAAGATGAAGTAGAATTAAAGACATACTGCTCAGTTGTAGTGTACTTTATTTGGATTCGGGTTTAAAGAAGCTGGAAATATTAACAAGAGAATTGGGAAATTTCAACATGGATTAGGTAGCTGATGGTGCTAAGATATTGCTGGTAATTATTGCATGAGAATTTTATCATGGCTGTGCTTGCTTTTGTTTCTTTTTTGAGATATGGTTTCACTCTATAATGTCGTCTATCTTCGAACTTGCTATGTTGTAGATTAGGCTAGCCTTGAGCTTATGGTAATTCATCTGCTTCTGTTTCCTGTAGCACAAATCTAATTAGTCTGAATAATAAAAACCCAGAGTCAGATATTAGGGGGTGAAGACTGAAAGATCAGAGAGGTAAAGCAGTCAGTCACTAAAGTTCTTACCTCTGTGAGATCCTCAGAGACTGAAAGCCTGAGCGCCTCTCTCCTCCCGCCTTATAATTTTCCTCTTTGCCCAGCCACATCACCCCTGTCTCCACCTTCCTAGTGCTGGGATTAAACGTGTGAACTCTGTTTCTCTTTTACACAGCCCAGGGTGACCTTGAATTCCTAATCTTCCTGATTCTACCTCCTAAGTGCTGGAATTAAAAGTGTGTGCCACCACTAACCATAGTGTGTGCTACTCTGTGGTTAACTGGTGGCTAACTTTACCCTCTGATCTTCAGACAAGCTTTATTTGTTAGAGCACACACAATATATCCCCACAGCTTCCTTAGTACTAGGGTTGTAGAAGTGTACCACTGTGCCCATTGATGTTTAAAGAGTAATGAGAACCTTTACCTTTTACAGATAGAAATCAAAATATTTACAAACGGGATGGTGTAGTATCTGAGATATGCTTTATAATAACCTACTGGAGAGTTGACAGTGGAGGGATTAAGGTTGAATGCTAGCCATGTGTTGTAAGAAAAGAAAAAAAATCAGTGTGTGTTAGTTTATCTATTATTATTGCCATTTAAAAAAAAAGAAGAATAGACGTGTAATAAGTCCGTGTCATAAATAGCCTTCACTGGGCCTTCTTTCTCTGCCATGGTGTTTGTGCAAAATAGCCCAGGCTCAGTTATAGTTAACTTTATCTGGGAATTTGAGAGAGATGTTGGTTACTTTGGTTAAAAATTAGAAATAGTATGTACATTGGTTGAGGTCAACTGGGCTACATAGTGTGTTTCAGTTAGTCTGGCCTACTTACTGAACTGTGTTGCATAGTGGAAATGGTACTGCAGAATCTCCCCAGGAAGCTGCCTTGTACCTGATCCATGTCTGATACATTCTTAAAATTAGCAGCAACAATACAACACCACTTCCTGCAGCAGGAGCTGTCAGGCGTTGCAGAGAGTGAGTATCCTTTAGTTACTAGTCAATGAAGAAAAGTTTGGTAGCAGCACGTAGGTGCCCAGTCTTCTAGCCTAGAAAAAAAAAAAAAGAATAGCAATTCAAACACACCTGCAACACTGACGTGACCAAAGTATGACTAGGAACTTTACAGAGTTCCTTTAGGCAAGAGCTCCAGGCTTTAACCTGGAAAGCACAAGAGAAAAGATATAAGTTTTGTTGATGCTTCTTGTAGAATCTGCAAATGAACTGGATGGGTAGAAAAACTCATACAGTCCATGATGTGTTGGAAAATTCCTAAAAACCCTGTGTGGCTAAGCCCACCTGCCATTGTCTGTGCACAGTATGTACTACAGTGGTGAAACAACAGCAAAGCAACAAGAAACTGAAGCCGACCCACAAATGCTGGGCATTTTTGTTGTTGTTTTGAGACAGGATCTCATTGTGTAGACCTGGGCTGGCCTCAAGCTCACAGTGACCCTCTTGTCACTGCTTTCCAAATTCTAGGATTAGAGGGGTGTGTCACTGTGCTCAGTGAACACCAAATGCAGCAAACAATATAGACTATCTACCTGTAGAATCATCTCCTGGCCCGTGTTCCCGGTCTCTGTGATACTGATGACTAGGCAATGACTTCATAGCTATAACAACATGAGGACGAGCTGGTTAGTCTCTGTAATGTCTCAGGTCTTCCCCTAAAAGGATGTTGTCTTCCTTGGATTGTCCAGTTGTTCTGAAGTGTGAAAAATAGTAAAAGTAAAAACTATTAATGCCTCAGTGTGCATTTCTCTTTTCACTCTGGGTAACTACTGAAGCTGTGTGGTAGGTGCTTCAGTCCCACTTGCTCTTCTTCCTGGTTTTGTATATGTTCTTAATGTCCCTTAATAAAAACCAAAACTGCAATGGGGCGGGGTGGGGAGATCGCTCTACAAAGTTTCAAAGACATGTCCTTAGGACTTTCTGAGGCTGTTCTGTTTTGAAAGCCCAGGCAGCCAGTATAAATGGCAAAGTTCTGCTGTTTGCTGCTGAGGACCGAGGAAAGTTATCTTTTGTGGTCATGAGGCTGGTGTTTTTTGACCTTACTACTGAGATTAGAATCCTCAATGTCAAATGCCAATGAAGTGAACTAGAGTTTCTATATTGTTTGCTGCATTTGGTGTCCATGTCAAAAATAGGCCCACCAAAACCATAGCAACGGAAAAATATTTATTTTAATCAGTGCTTAAGAAACAGATGTTGGTATACAACTTCAGAATTGGCTTCTACAGCATCGATATTGGCAGATCTAATTCACAACAAGGTCCTACAGCACTTTTTTCCTTTTCTCTCTTTTCCTCTCTCCCTCTATCCCTCCCTCCTTTCTTTCTTAATCACATGTTAACTTACTCTATAAACCCTTTGGGGAAACAAGATTGCTTCCTGGGCGGTTCCCTTAGACTTTCCTTGGCTTTGTTGTCATGATTATCCTCATTTATTGTATGTTCCTTTTAACTATAGAAAGAAAGGACATACATTATACATTGCCCTTTAGGTACTTAACAAATACTTATTAATCTACAGTGCACAAAATATTCTAATCATTCTAGAATGATATAAAGTTGAGTCAAGCACATGCTCTGAACTCAATTACTTTCAATTTAATAAAGAAGACAGCTGTGGTCCAGGCATTAAGCTAGGTGCTAGGAAGCAAATGTAGCAACTCTGAACAAACTCCCTGACTTCGCGTTTCTGCACATCATTAAGCCAGGCAATACAGGATCTATAGAAGGCCTTATGAGGCAACACCTTGAACCTGGATTGTAAAGGACCATCCAGAGTTAGCCAGACAAAGTTGGAGGAGGAGGAAGCATGTAGACTTAAAGAAGAGAGTGTAGCAAGCACACTGAGATCCTGTGGTGCGAGAAGGGTTGGTGGGGTAGGGGACAAGCCTACTTCTAGTTTCTTTACTATTGCAGAGACCCGATCATTCCAGAGTATCAGAGTAGACTGTACACAAACCCAAATAGCAACTTGTTAATCTGTAATAAAATGAATATCCTGTAGACCAGAATGCCTAGATAGCCTGAGTATTTCCTCCCTTGTTATTAGAGCTATGTGAGAGGACTGCTTCACAGTTCTGGCATCAGAACTGGCGGTAAGGTGTGTGATCCAGAGGCTCCTGGGATATGATTTCCAGTCTCTTAGCTGTCTCTCTGCAGTATGGAGGGAAACAGGCTAAAATGGGGCTTTATTTCTCGGAGGTACACACTGATTACCATATTTTTCTTTTGACTGTTTTTAGTGCTAGCCATTTGCTTTTGATTGCTACTTTTTATTTTTATATATCTAGTTGATCCCTAAGTCCTGTAATTCTACTTCCTTAAGCTCTTGTTAGTCTGTCATTTCTTTTCATTTTTACTGCCGTCAATCTCTTGTCTGCAGTATGAAATAACTTCTTAAGTGGCTGTACCCTTCCCCCTACCTTTGCTTTCCTCCATTCTCTTCGCACTATGGAAATGAAGATTTTCCTAATGTACATACCTAATCGTGAGATACTTCTCTTAAAACCCACGTGCCTCCGCATAGCTTTTGGGATTATATCAGTTGGGGTCTTGACACATGATACGATTTATCTCACATGGTTCAAAGGAAGAGACTTTCATCTATGCAATATATAATGTGTAGATGTATGGACTATTAGGGAAGTCAATCGTGTGTAGGGAGGTGTCCAGATTCTAGCTGGGGAGCTGTTAGAGCTGAGGGGAGAAGAAAAAGAAATAGTTACAGGGTGTCTTAGTTTGCTTTCTGTTGCTGCGATAAGCCCTATGCACAAAAGCAATTTGGGGAGAAAATGGTTTGTTTGGCCCACACTTCCTGATCACAGTCCATCACTGAGGGAAGTCAGGGCAGGAATTCCAGCAGTAGCAGAGGCAGGAGCCATGGCAGAAAGCTGCTTACTGGCTTGTGCTTAGCTGTCTTTCCTATAGAACCCAGCACCAGGTGTTCTGGTGTGGCACCACCCTGAATGGGCTGGGTTCTCTCACAACATTCAAGAAAATGCCCATAGTTATGCCCATAGGCCAGTCCTTCAGTTGTGAATAATAACTTTTGGTATGTCAGGTTGACGGCTGGAAGCTAACTAAGAGAATGAGTTAGCATCAACTGGAGGAGAGTCAATGGCTGGAGCTTTAGTCACAGGGAGGCAGCTGCAGCTATCCATATGAAGGGAATGGGGGAAGAAATACTATGACTACCTGCCTGCCTGCTCACAGATGGCCTGCTCAAGCTCCCATTCCCCTATCATATGGGAAGACAGATGGTAAGGGAGTTGGGAGTGCAGTATGCTGGGGACAGGACAACAAAGGGGAGGTAGAAAATGGATGTGGATGGGGATGTGTTGATACGGCTAAAGAAAAATCCTCAGCACAGGGCCAAAGTTCAAATTATACAGCAAGGCTTATGGCTCCATTTATGAACTATTTCTATCTTTTTAGTCTTGTTCTCCCCAATCGCTATGCCACAGCTTTTTACATTGTGGGATGAGATTCCATATGGAGTTATGTAACTGACTTTGGGGATCATGAGAAACTTGACAACAGTAAAAGGTTTCTGAATGTGCAATGACCAGAAATTAGTTACATTTAGAAACCCAGTACATAATGAACTCTAGGTTCATTTGGCAGTACTCACTCTGTTGGATCAATGGCTTCACTGTAGTCTTGGTCTGAACATACAATATGTGTACTTTACGCTGTGCATGCTGTCACACCACACAGTTCCAACAAATGCTGTCTGAAATGCTTCAGATTACATGGAGACTTTTTATGCTCTGAATTGCCATGTTTTTACTCCACATACAAAGTTTTATGTAATGGTTTAATTACAGAAAACAACAACTTAATATTTTTAATTCCTTAGCATGAATCAGATTAGTGTATCTTTGCATTATATTGTGTTAGAATGTTTGCTTTTTAAAAATTTCTGTTTGCATTGCTAACTTTCATTCAAAACAGTTTTTTTTGGTAAGTCAAAATGTCATCCTGCAGTATGGTTTCCAAATTTTTGATTATAGGTTATTTTGACTCTATAAAATTGAAAGCCTCTCAAAGAACTTTTGCTTTAGTTAAATTTATTAATATTTTATTTGCTAGGAATTTATTAATGTAACAGTTTAATAAAGTAACCATTTTTGAAATAAAAAAGTGAATCTTGTCTTGGGGTTAGGACAGAGTTTCTAACAGTTTTTGAGATGACCCCAAATATACTTAGGCCACTGTGTACTAGATATTTATGTGAATGCTATTCTTAGCATCGATGGCCATAAAATCACAATGTCAATCACCTGAAGATGCTCTATATCCTACAGTTTCAAGTGTTCAGCCAAAGTTTAATATTCATGTAAAAGTTAACAAGCACATTCATATATTAGTATGCAAATTTGCTTTCACCTTCAATAAGTAGTAAAATTATATACATGCCAAAGAAATGTTTTTTTTAAATTTTTTATCTAGTTTTTATTGCTTTATAAATAATATCATTCAAAATTTCCACTTTCTTCCCTCCTCCCATTTCCTTCTCATGCCCTCACTCCCCCTCCCCCTCCAGTCCTAAGAGATGGCAGGGTTCAGTGACCTGTGGGAAGTCCAAGGCTTAGGAAGGTATGCATCCAAATAGACTATGATCCCAAAAAGCCAGTACATGCAGTAGAGACAAATCCCAGTACCATTATCATTGGCTTCTCAGTCTGCCCCAATTATCAGCCACATTCAGAGGGTCCAGGTTGATCTCGTGCTCATTTAGTCCCAGTCCAGTTAGCTTTAGTTAGCTCCCATTATATCAGTCACACTGTCTCAGTGGGTGGATGAAACCCTCGTGGTCCTGACTTCCTTGCTCATATTCTCCCTCCTGCTCTTCAGCTGGACCTTGGAAGCTCAGTCCAGTGCTCCCATGTGGGTCTCTGTCTCTATCTCCATCTGTTGCCAGACGAAGGTTCTGTGGTGATATTCAATCAAAGAAATGTTTTAAAACCAATTTTTTAATAATGCATTGCCAGCAGAGTTTTGGTTTCTATAGCTGTTTTCTATACCTAAATACCTATGATTGTGTAAAGTAAAAGGGGTTGCAAGCAGAAAAGTCTAAGGAGCTCTGGTTTACCCAGCATCCTGAGCTCAGTGATGCTGGACCCTGCACTCATGCCTCATTCGTTCTCACAGTATACATCCCTCTTGAAAACTGTTTTCCCCAGTTACAAGTCACTATCCAGGTACAGGTTGATTTTTTTCTTAATTAACCTCTTTATTTCTGGGTCTTTTTCTCTGCTGCTATTCCGTTCACTATAGGCAAAAAGTACTGAGAACCAGGAGAAAAGTAGATAAAGAGAAATAGCTAAAGAACATTATATGAAGAGAGAGGCTTTGAGGAGTGTGTAACACTTAACTGAAGTTTGACTTGTGGTAAGACTTGTCACATAAAGATGTAGGGAAAGAGCATTCTTGCCCAAGGAAAGAAAAGGAGCAAAGTCAGCAATAGGCAAGTGTGTACCGGAGCAGCAAGTCTTGACTATAATTGGGAAAAGTCCTGGTGAGTCAGACGTGGCAGCTGACAAACTGCATAAGCCATTGGATGCTGAGCTGAAGAATTTTCACTGGATTCTGTAGACTCTGACAGTCCGAAAAAAATAAGGGGCGCAACTCGAAAGAAATGATTTTGGGGGGAGGTTAAGTAGGGAATTTGCAACTCTGAAATAATTGCTGTTAGGGATGTAGGAGTTTCAGAGCAGGCAAAGGAAAGCCAAGGTTTTCAGAGGTAGAAGACGGCTGAGCAAGTTGTTTTGAAGCCATTATCCTTGACTACAAAGATCAACAAGGAGTACTCGAGTCCAAGGTTGAAGAGAGATTCGTTGGGCAGATGTCTTCCCAGAGATGTGGTGGTGACCTTTGGGTGAGATTGTGCTGTTCAGAGAGTCCTTGCCACGGTTCTCACGATAAGTAGGTATACACCAGAGTCCTCTCATCAAGGCCTCCTGACTCTGTTTTACTAAAGTTTGACAGAAATGATTCCATTGTTGATTATGACAATTTTTATGTGGTTCTAGATCAGAGGGAAGAGCCATTTGGGGAAAGCTCTATTCTTGATCTAAAAGGGGGGAAGGAAAAGAAATCTCTTCTAAAAAGAAGCCATTCTTTTTTTTTTTAGATTTATTTATTTATTATGTATACAACATTCTGCCCGCACGCTGGAGGAGGGCTCCAGATCTCAGTACAGATGGTTGTGAGCCACCATGTGGTTGCTGGGAATTGAACTCAGGACCTCTGGAAGAGCAGCCAGTGCTCTCAACCTCTGAGCCATCTCTCCAGCCCCCCAATAATGATTTTATATCTATTAAAAAGACGTTCACATCTGCTAAGAGATTCTTGACTGACTTTTTTTTTTTCCGTAGGAAAATAAGGGAAATACACAATTGAAAGGGCAACTGGGAGAGTGAAACATTAAGCCTGCTATACTTGCCTTTTCATTTTACATGAACACACGCCTAACCAGTAACGTGGAAAGCAGTGCTCTAGAGTTGTGGGAGGGTCCTGCAAAACAGCTGAGTTGAGTAGGGTGGCTCACAGGAACGGTGAGTTCGAGGGTGACTCACTGTGATGCATGATTTATCTGGGGCTGTGAGGGATGCTGTGATGAAGCATATGTTCAGGCTGTGGGCAACACGGTGACTTACTGATCTGTATGGAAGTCCGGGAAGCTTGCACAGGCAGGTGGGACTTGGGAAGGCTATTGGGTTTATGAAAAGTAGACTACGTCAGGCTCCTCCCTGTGCTACAATTGCCTCTTTGATGTACTTCAAAGGCAGCATGCAATACACAGTGACCTTTGCTTATTTACAGGTAGACTGTGGACACTTTAGGGTAGGGCCATATTTATCTTTGTGTTTACAGGGTTGGAAACACAGAAGGTATTTAACTTACAAACGTCAATGAGAAAAACAGTAGGGGCATTGCATGAAAAAAAATGCAAGTGATTTTCATCTGTGCTTCTGTAACAGCAAAGTTATATATATTTAAAAGAACAATGACATTCCAGTTGCATCCACATTAGTATATGGGATGATTTATGGAACAGGCAAAAAAAAAGTAAAACCCCCTACTGGTTAGCCCATTGACCCTTGATAAAGGTATTCTCTTCCTTGCAGTACTGTGAGGATTAAGAGGCGATGGCTGAAAAGGAACTTAGCATGGAGGCATCTCTCTGGGAATTGGTATCTTCTTGTTCATCCTAGCTCAGCTCTGGGAGAGAGCAGATGTTAGGTAAAAACCTGACAAAACACCAGCGTTCAACGCTACACCACTCATGATTACTTCCCGTGAGGAGAAGAAACTCGTAGGGATTTCTGAACTTTCTACCTTACCCAATGTAGAACTTCCCCCAGCAAGAGGAAGGCCTGTGATTCCCTCCCCCCCATTTTTGTTTTTAAAACTTTCCAGTGGAAACCTTTTAAAATAAATAGAAAAATGCCTCTTTATGATATTCCATGCATGCATTTCTTTATACTTTGTTCTTTTGCATCTGCTACTACCCTCTCTTCGGCCTCTCTTGTTGGTCCTTTTCTTCCCCCACAAATAGTCTCTCCTGTGCTGTCATGTCGTATCATAAATATTCTGTCACCCTCTCTTGCTACTACTGCCCCCGGAAGATCTTCTGCTGCTACTGCCCCCGGAAGATCTTCTGCTACTACTGCCCCCGGAAGATCTTCTGCTACTACTGCCCCCGGAAGATCTTCTGCTCCCCTCGGTTCATTTTCTCCTTTCATGACATCCACACACTCACTCTAATGGAAACGCTCAAGCACATAAGTGCTAGGAGATTAATACAAGGAACCACCATGTACCTGTTATTCTGCGGAACGGTCACCAGTCCTCTGGTCCTGCTTCACTCCTCTGCCTGTCATTGTTCTTGCTGGCATGTTTTAAAAGATATGTCAAAAATTGAATCATTTTACCATATGCATCCTTCAGATGTTTAAAATTTAAAAAGTAAATAATAATTGCACAAATGATGTGTGTGTGTGTGTGTGTGTGTGTGTGTGTGTGTAGGCTCCCATACCATGACACGTGTGTAGAGGTCTAAAGACAACTTAGTGGGGTTGGCTCTCTCCTTCTACTGTCATGTAGCTTCCAGGGATCAAGCAACTCATGTGGTAAGGCTTGTGCAGGAAGCACCTTTGCCCACTGGACTATCTCACCAGCCCCTAGATAGACCTTTAGCCAGTAAGATCTGGTCTACAAGAGCTAGTTCCAGGACAGGCTCCAAAACCACAGAGAAACCCTGTCTCGAAAAACCAAAAAAAAAAAAAAAAAAAAAAAAAAAAA
>NC_022012.1:45342394-45343579 GCF_000317375.1 Microtus ochrogaster
AAAAAAAAAAAAAAAAAAAAAAAAAAAAAAAAAAACACCACTCTTAGTGGGAAATAAATAAATCTTTAATTTTGTTATTCTATGTTCAGCTTTCCCCAATTGTTTTGACATGTCTTTTTTTTTTTTTTCTGATAAATTCATTCAAGTCGAGACTTAGTCTAGGATAACACACTAATGATTCCTTTTAGTTCAAGTTCTCACCAGGGGCTAACGTGTTCCTGTGCTCTCTCTCTCTTTCTTTCTCTTCTGTGAGCTAAGGGTGGTGTCTGTCCCTGAGGCAGTTTGTACGGACCCTTTGAGCATTTGAGGCCACCCCGGGAGGTAACACTCCCTCACAGTCTCTGTACCGTGCACACAGAGCAGGAAGCTCTGAATCCACACCGCTGCCGACAGCCCAGCAGTGTGACTAACAGGAAGGAGGATTTGGAGCGTTGTGCAGTTGTGCTTATTCAAGCACAGCGTATTTACTCTGCCTAAGCATTGCCTTGGGGGTTAAGGCTAGGCTGGCGCAGCCAGGAGGTGTGTGGTGTAGGGTAAAATGTTTATAGCAGTTAAGAAAAAACTGTATTGTCTTGTGCAAGTAAAGGTGTACAAGGCTGGTATTAGCTACTGTTAATGAGCTCGTATCATGTGCTATCTTAGTGGTTTAGACTGCCAGAAGCAAATATCACAGCCTGGGTATGGATTGAGCAAAAGAAATATATATATTTTTTCTCTCACAATTTTGGAGTTTAGAAGTTCAGGATCAAGGCAATGGCAGGTTTGGTTCCTTCCAATAGTTGCAAAGGACACACTTATGCATAACTCTCACCTTGTTTCTGGTGGTTAGTTAGCAATCTTTGGTATTCCTTGTAGAAGCATCACTTTGCTTTGCCTTCACTATCTCATCATGTTCTTCTCATGCACACAGCCATTTCCAAATGACCCTTTTTATGACGATGTTAGCCATTGGAATTAGTGAGCTTTCTTAATGATCCCCCTCTTAACTAAGACCTCCAGTGCCTCTTAAAAGATGTTTCTTAAGCATGGGATAAAACCGGACTTACATAGCGGACAATGAGGACTACTGAGAACTCAAGAACAATGACAATGGGTTTTTGATCCTACTGCACATACTGGCTTTGGGGGAGCCTAGGCAGTTTGGATGTTCAACTTACTAAACCTGGATGGAGGTGGGGGTTCCTG
>NC_022012.1:45343805-45355424 GCF_000317375.1 Microtus ochrogaster
CATATAATGTATTTTGATTGTATTTCCCCCCATCTCCTTTTGGATCTGCCACACCAGACCTGTTGATTCCAACATATGTTGCCCAAATACCCTTGGGTGTGAGCCCTGCTCTAAAGAGTGGTTAATCTACTAGGAGTCACATTGTTAAATGTTAAGAAATTGAATCTCCTTCTCAAAGCAGCCATCAAGTGCCAAGAGCTCCTCAGCGAGGAGTGGGACTTCATGTCCACCTCCCCACTTCCAGGGGCCTCTTAAATGGGTTAGGACTTTCAATATGTGAGGAACTTAAGAGCGACATACAAACCAATCCTTAAGATATACCAAGTACACTGTGTGTCTGTGTGTTTATGTATGTGCTCCTGTGTACTTGTGTAGAAGCCAGAGCTTGAAGATGAATGTCTTCTTCTATTGATCTCCACCTTATTTTTTTGAGACAAGGTCTCTGGCTGAGCCTGGAGCTGGTTCAGCTAGTCTGGCTGGCCAGTGAACCCCGGGGATCACCCTGTCTCTGTCTCCCTGTGATAGGGAGCATTCTAGGTCCTGTTTTTTATGTGGGTGCCTGTGATCTGAACTCATGTTTGTATGGCGAGTACTTCACAGGCTGAATAATCACCTCAGACCCAATTATCCTTACTTTAGAGATGGAAAAATGGAGGCTTCAATGATGAGGCAGTTTATTTAAGATGGCACAGCTAGTGAGCGGCAGAAGGAAGACTGGGAGCCTAGACACCTGACCCCAGAGCCCACGTTCTTATCGACTTTGTTTTACTGTGTTACCTCACCTTCTATCCTTACCCGACCCTCTTCTCGCTTTAGGTGGAGGAATTTGACACAAACTGAGGATTAGTAGTGGGCAAAATTTCTATGGCATCTTAATGCTGCCACCTAGTGGTATAAAAAATTAAAGCCGCTCCCAGTTTTCTGGCAAGGTCCTTAGTGTACTGACTTTTCCTACAACTACAGCCGAGCAGTTATAAGTCTATTTGGACTTGTGAGAACAAATATTTACAGTACAGTCCTAACGTTAGCTCCTTAATGTAGAATAATTTTCTGATTAGAATGTTTAAGTGCTAGAAAATGTTCAAGTACTTATTCAGGTTATTATTCAATTTTTCTTGGAAACTTTTAATTGCTCTTACTATATTTTGGGAGACTGTTTCTCCTAATGTCCTTGATCTGATAACTCGTTTCGGTCACCTTTTCTGATCTTCAAACTCAGGACTCTCTGATAACTTAAGATTACTTAGCAGTTAGTAACCATTTACTGATCTTCGTTAGAAAGAAACAAAGGTCTATACAGAATTGGTTTCACCTCTTAGGGTGCAAGTCCCCATAACCTCATATTTCTATCTGTCTCTGCCGTTATGCATGTTCTTACTACAAGTTCAGAAGGCTGTCTTATACTCAGTAAGTTAGGAAAAATACCATTTTGAAATAAAATAATTTTAGAGTTGAAAGACACCTTAATGTTTATTTTTTCTAGATCACACAACTTATTTTCATTTCCAAATGGGAGAGAGGAATCTCGGAGAAAAGGAGTCTCTAAATTGACAGGGTGGGTCAAGGTGCTTCATTACAGCTCCCTGCTGCCTTTAAGGAGGGCCAGCTGTGCGATGGGCCAGAACCTGGGTTCTGATGATGGCTGTCAGAACTTCATTTGGTTTTGTCTTGGATCAAAGACTGTTAGATGCTCCGAGCCACAGCATGTGTGCTGAGCTCAGATACATGGATGGCACCATGGAAGTAATGTAATCAATAATTATAGTGCTGACATTCGTAAGTGCTTTTCCTTAAATAATTTCTAACTAAGAGGAGACACAGCAAGTACAGTGCACAGAGCATTCCTCCATCCCCAAAACTCGAGAGAGAGAGAGAGAGAGAGAGAGAGAGAGAGAGAGAGAGAGAGAGAGAGAGAGAGAGTTGTCAACCTGTGGTCCTTCATCCTTTATTACTTTAATTTTCGACAATGACATTCCCCCTGTCAGGACATATCCTCAGCGCAGCATAAAAATCAGGAAATTAGCACTAACACATGATTGCCATTTACTCCTTCGACTTCATGCAAGTGCGTTCCCATATTTTCCTTTGCAGGGAAGAAGGGATCTGTTTCCGAATCAAGCAGTGCTTTGAGCTGTCTCCTCTCTCACTGCCCTCGAACTGCAGCTTCCCGGCTTGCTTTCGCTTTCACTACCATCAGGCTTCAAGTTTGCAGTCCAGGTTAATTCTCAGGTTGTCTGTTAACCTGTTTGTGAGTAAGGCTTCCTTATGATCAGCTTGTCCACTTAGACTGGAAAGCACAGATGAGATGCTGTGTTCTCACTGCACACAGTGCGGTCTCTACTCTCGGTACACTGCATTATTGACAAGTTCACATTGATCAATTAACGGAGGTGGGGTTTGCCCATTGTGACACTTTTGTAATTAATGATGATTTTTGTGGGTGAGGGACTTGAAATCATGTAAATATCTCGTTCCTCATCAAAGTTTGCTTATTCATTTATTTTGTATCAGAACACACCAATTTATTTGTTTTATCTAATGGTCACACTCTCTTGTTGCTTTTACTGGTAATGATTTTGATATTCAGGTTACCCCACATGTTACCAGAGGTGGGCCATCATAAACTGAATTCTGTAATCTGCAGATTTCCACTCATTCTTCCTTGGTGGTGGTGTAGTTTTCCAAATGACCACTCTCATTTCCAATCTCTTTAAATATAAAAATTTTAGCAGTAGTGTGACTTATCGGCATACATACAACGTGTACTGATTAACCAGGGCAATACATACCCTCATAGCCTTACCGTGACTTTGTGTTTGCTGCCCTTGAACTCCTTCCTTGTAGTTATTTATCATTATGTGATAAGCTATTGTGTTGTGCAGGCCACTGCTGTTCCTGTAGAACAATAGACCTGTTAATTCTACCTATGTTTGGGTACTTTTCATTACTCAAGTAACTCTTATTTTTTTTCCTGCATTTGTCCTGGAGTTGTCCAACTTCACGGAGTCCTGGCTCACTTTAGTGGAGATTATGTGTATCTGTATGTGTCCCCAATATGGAAAGCCCCAAAGTGACACCACTGTTTTCTCTTTGAGTCGAACACAAAAGGTCTATTCCAGATTTCTCCCTCTGATGCCTGTGACTGCCTTCTCTGTGGTGAGGAGCCTGCCTCTTCTCTTTATTATGTCTGCTTCTTTCACCGGTCTTTCTGCCTACACAGTCATTCTCCAGTGCTGCTGCCTGCCCCATCCCCAGACAACACAGACTGTCTGAGCCAGGAGAACAAGGAACGCTGAAGCAAACACAGACTTCATTTTTGCTTACTAAGGGATTTCCAAGTTGGGTTTTTCCAAGTTTAGATGTCAGGAGAATAAAAAAATAAAAAAGTCCCCTGAGGCTACATGCAGAGGAAGGACTGTAGACACACACTGACTAACATTCTGCTTCCTGCTTTTTATTGGATTTTATGTGGGGTGGGGGGCAGATATGAGAATTGTTGATGTGCAGATCAGCTTGGGGCTTCCATACCCAGGCCTTGAGAAGATCCCTCAGTCTCTGCCTTTTTGTGATTACATGTGCTGCTGGTGTAGAGAGCAAGGAGAACAGAACCTAGAGGTGGGCTTTCTAAGCTCCTTGGTCACACCTTCATCCTGACCATTGAAAGTGCCAGCCCTTGACGATCTGTTGAAGCCCACTGGCTGAGGGTCTACTGTATGGCAGCCCCGGGGCAAGGTGCCTTCTCACAGGCTGAGCTGGGTGAGGCCCTGGAATAAGGGATACATCCAGAACTTGGGGACCCAGTAGGAACTTGTGGAGCTTCTGTGTTTATCCTAAGACCAGATCTGAGCATTTTCATCAACCTTCTGAACATTTTCCTTGTGAGAAATAGGATGCTTTTGCTTCTCTTTTCTCATTTTTGCCAGTTTTCCCCATATGTCTCAGTAATATATTTCATTTTCTACCCAGCCACTCTCCTTGCTCCTCCCCATTCTGTCAGGGGAGAACTCATAAATGTCATTGGTCACAAATCCACTCTCCATACTTGCCAGAGTCATAAACCCACTTTCTGAAGGGTTCACAGCCATGTTATCGTAGTCACAAGTTACATCGTCATCGTCGGGAGTGGCTTCACCAGAACACACCCGAAATGAGCTGTTCTTCAGGTCTGGCCGGGGCTCAGCTAAATCGGCTTCACTTTGTTTTCTGATGACATTGTAAACATCTAGGTTGGGGCTGTTTTCTCGGTGAGGAGTGGGCCAAATGGTGTGTTGCTCTTTTGTGGTAGGGTCTGGCTGCTCTCGTTTCCTAGAAGAAGAGAACCAGACTGAGTCTTTGAGTCCAGGGTACTGAGAGTATATATTCCTGTGACTAATGAAGCAGGAGGAAGTAGCCTCAGGAAGTGACCTACATCTACTTCAACTTAATTTCACCTATAGGTTTTGTGGGTTGGGTAGGAGACAGCCTAGGAGAGTGTTATAGTCATAGTGATCCTACATCTGCCACTCACTGTCACTAGCTTGGGTTCCAGGACTCCCTTGAGAATGTGGGGCCAGAAAGCAGAAAAAATTATACTAAAAATCTCATTTCCACGTAAAATTAGCTATTACTATTTCTAGTCTATTTCTATTCTACCATTAAAAGTTTAAGTAACAAGGGTAGGATTAATAATATTGACTCTATCACCAACAGAAATCATGTTCCTATATCATATCAGTTATTATACTTGCTTTGAAAGTACTCACCTGTACTTCAAAATTATAATTATACCTACCATTAAGAATCATTAATAGGGCTGGAGAGATGGCTCAGAGGTTAAGAGCATTGCCCACTCTTCCAAAGGTCCTGAGTTCAATTCCCAACAACCACATGGTGGCTCACAACCATCTGTAATGGGGTCTGCAGGCTTACACACAGACGGAATATTGTATACATAATAAATAAATAAATATTTAAAAAAAGAATCATTAATAAAGAAACAGTTCATTTTGGGAAATATTTTTGCTAAACTATGTAGTGGTATAATTGCTTCATTTTTCTGCCAATGCATTTTGTTTGCTGCACTTAAAAAATATTGTTTAAAGGACTGGGGATAAAGCTAAATGTTACTTGTCTGGCATGTGGAAAGCCCTAGGTTGATCCCGAGGACTGTTTCAAAAAAATGAAGACAGGAAAAAATAAAAAAGAGAAAAAGGAGGAAGGAGAGAGAGAGAGGGAGAGAGAGACAGAAAGAGAGAGAAAATGAAAATGATTTGGGAAGAAAGCTATAATTCTCCAATCCTATATTTATCAAATATATCCTATATTTATCAGATAAATACATTTGAAGAACCAACTGCAGTGTAAACCATTGGAAAAAATGTATCTATAATTGTTTAACTGAATTCTATTTTAAATTCAAGAGAATTACTAACAAAATGACTATAGCAATGGCTAATACTTTTGAGTGTTCAATAAATATATGCTTGTTATGTGTGTATTCATTGCTTTAATACCATAATAACCCTTTAAGGGAATTTTTTAAAAGGAATAGGTTCTGCATTGAAATTTTACAAATTTATTTCAAATTGCTCATCAAAGTGATACTGACTTAAGTTGGGCCTTGATTTTCCTTCTGAAAAGTGAGACTGCCAGCCTTTTTGTACGTAAACCATGATGAAGGGGGACAAAAGTGTAACCGAGGACAGTTGCATGCACCTAAAAGACGTGAGCACACGACCCAGATTACATACAGAGGCTGCCTGTGCTACCTGGTTTAGCTGCTTTGCAGCAATATACTTTTGAAATCAATAAAAGAAAAATCAGTTAAAAAGAATTTGGCTGATTCATTCTGAATGGACTGGCTTTGTGTCAGATGCTTCCCAGAATGCTCTGGAACACACAGTTTTCATGTGGTCCATTAGTCATTCCTTACTCAATAGACATTTTTGGAAGGAGGACCTCCATTTAGGAGAGCGCTTTGCTGGGTGATGCATGGCTACAGAGGAAGTGAATAACACTGTTTTACCTTCCACACACACAGGAAACAACGGATACAGGACCACTAGCTTAATCACAGCCTAGCACAGATGCTTGCTGCTTGTCTGCTGTGCATCTAGAGTCTCGAGTCAGCCAGAGTTTACTCTCAGTCTGCACTGACCCTTCTCTTGGAGTTTGCATGGCTTTTAATGACACCACCTGGGCAACCTCCAAGTCTCAATGCAGAGGGGAGTGAAGGTTTTCATGATGAAAGTTCTACTTGCCTCCTCCTACAGATCCAAATCCAACACGCAGCTGAAGTGACCACTAGTAGGAGGAAAAGGGGAATGCTGGGGATTAGGATGTAGGCAAGATTCAAAGCAGCCTCTGAAAAAGAAAAAAAGCATATATTAGCCCTGGTGATCTCTTTTTCTGTCTCTCCGTATGTTTTGTTTCAAAGCAAGCTTTAAGAGCACAATCAATAGAATCTTGCAAGCAGCACATGTAGGAAACAGATGAAGTTGCCTTGCTAGCAGAGTCCCTAGTTTCAACAGATGAGCATTTTCTACATGACCTGTTAATCTAAGTGATACTGTAAACAAGTTTAAAGTTTGGAGTCTGGCGAATATTGGAAGATCATGTTTTATAATTTTTTTTCAGAGTAAAGCTATCTTCCTTTTCTATGTACTTCTTAGTAAAACAGGTCTTGGTGGGGGCGGTGTGGATGTCTTTGCCTCCAGGGGAAGTCACAGAACTTCTCAAGACTGGAGCGGGAAGAGCGAGTGAAAAGATCAAACCAGAGTCTCAGTGTTATTTGCAGGAAAGAGAAGAATCACAATAAAGTTGTCCATCAGACCTTCCCAGCACATCTGGTGGAGGCCCAGCAGCTTCGGCTAGGTCCCTGAGTGCCGCGGAGAACACTTAGGGGTCCTCTTTTCTGAACCCTGTAGTCTCTGACACAGAACGGACATGGCTCTCCCTTTAGGGGCTGTGAGAGAAATCAAGGGCCAGCGACTAACTAACCCTTCTGCTTCGACTGACTCAAGGCTCCTGATCATCCAGAGCCTGTCACTCCCCCACTTTCTGTGAAGATAGAGACCTGACAATCATCAAAAACAGCAAACACTCTCAGAAAATGGAGAATTCATTTAAAATACCATTATAATTTTACAAATGTCACCCACTTTGGATTTATTCTCTTTTTAAGATATTTTCACAATTCATCTATTGGACAAAAAAGAATTTTACTAGCCTCTATCCCTGGTCCTTGGTAGAGAGGCTCCAAATCCTTGAAATTCTCTAAGAAATAGGATTGAGTTTTTATTCATGAGCCTCTCAAACACTACAGAGTTTATGGCAAGGAGATTTATTAGAATGGGGGCTGTTAATACCAGGTGACCACCGACTGGAGCTTTGACCAGAATTCTCCTTTGGAGAAACACCCCCTGACCTCTACTCTGCTTAGGTAATGAAACCCAACAAAACCTCCGGATGCCAAAGCCTGATGGAGCTTCCTGGGTGGGTAACATGTCAGTGTGCCAGGAGAAGTATAGTGTTGGCGTTTGTGAAGCTGTGAGCAAGCTATCCAAAAGAACGACTTAAAGACAGAAAGGTGATTTCAGCTTTGGGTTTCATAACTGGCTCCATGACGTCAGACAGAATTATGGAGATGAGCAAACATGGCAGAGGAGGTGGCTATGTACATCATGGTGAACAGGACGCAGAGAAAAATGAACATACCAGGCACTATGTATTAGCTTCACAGGCATGCTCCCTGTGACCCACTTCCTCCAGCTATGACCCAAACCCTAAAGTTTCCAGAATTTTCCATATAGCACTACCACCTGGGGACTAAACATTCAATACATGAGCATTCAGAAGATATTTTATAGTCAAATTGTAGCAAAGAGGTTGATAGTCCTGATTCCACTGGGAGAAGACACAGAAGACCCCATCTGAAACCTTTCCAGACCTTGCCCTGGATGTGTCTTTGTTTGGCTGTTCCCAACTTGGATCATGTGTAATAAGATGTACAGACACTGTATTCCTAAATTCTGTGAGTTCTTGTGAGTTACAGAACCTGGCAGGGCTGGTGGGCACTACTGGATGTGTAGCCAGTTGAACATGAGTGCGGGTGGTCTGAGGACTGTGAGACCCGTGACTGATGTCTGTCTGGATGTCTGTCTGATGTGAGAGGTATGGAAGGTGTCTTTAAGCTTTGTGGGGAGACTACATAGACCCTCAGTGTCAGAACTGAATTGCAGGGAAACATTACATTTTACTTTATGAAACTGATAATACTGTCAGCTAGATATGAAAAATACTAAATGATTAAACTGAAACACAGAGGATTTTTTTTAAAATTTAAGTTGCCTAGTGACAAAACCCCAGATCTCCCTTTTGAAACTCAGGGTGAGAGTGAGGTTCAAAGCTCATTAGCAGTCCAGTTCATCACCCCGGACTTTCCTTTACCTTTTGTGATGCAGACTTCTAGATGTTTATCCTTCCCATTTCCTCAGTTTGGTTTACAGATGAATGTTGGTCCCAGATGACATATATTATGGCTTGGGTTAATTCTCTCTTGTTTTTCTACATCCTTTCTCTCAGTCCCTAGCTTATCCCACTTCCCATGGTCAGGTAAGTTCCCAAGTCTTGGAGACGGGCGGGACCCGCCACCTCCTGCCTAGTTTCGGTCGTTTTAGGATACACCCATTGCATATTTCATTGTTGAAACCCAGCATTTCATACAGTGCTTGCAACGTCACAGAACTTTGCCTAATTTCACTTTTTAAGGAACTGTATGCAGAAGAAAGTAGGTGATTTCTAGTCACACGAGTCCCATCATCCTTCCCAAGTACCTCTGCTTTCTTTAAATGTTTCTTTGGTGTCTTCTTTCTGTGTTTCTTCTGGAAGTGCTGGTGTTGCTGGCTCAGTTGCTTCACCTGAGAGAGATACATAGGGACTTGAGAACTTGAGGAAAGGTGCTATAGTCCAGGCATGCCCTGGGGTCCTTTGACACATGTAGCGGGGATGCAAGAAAACCAATGCCACGGATACACACAGTAACGTTGGAATTTGTTGCACTAGAGGTTTGTCTTCATTGTGTGTGCATCCCTATGTTCATGTGTGTGTGCAAAAATATGTATCTGTGTGGTGTGTGTGTGTGTGTGTACATAAGCTAGAGGCTGACATCAGGTGTCTTCCACTATGTTCTTCACCTTGTCTTTTGAAAGTCTCTCTGAATGTGGAGCTTGCAGATTCAGGTAGATTAGCTCGCAGGTAGACCCTGTCTCTGTCTCCCCAGTGATGGGGTCAGAGGTACATATCACTGTGCCAAGCTTGTAGACATGGATCCTGGAGTTCTAACTCAGATCCTTGAGCGTGTACAGTGAGCACTTCATCCACTGAGCCATCTCCCCATTATGTCTTCATATTTTTGGTGCAAACTTTGCCCATGATCAGGCACCAAAACAGCCAACAAGCAATACAAAGGACTGAAGTACATAGGGGAAGGTACAATGGCTTACTGGTAGGACCATAAATAATCAGCTGGGCTCATTTCTTACTTCATTAGATTAAATTGCTCCCTTTATATCAATAACAAGAATAAACATCCAAAATGTAATTTTCAAACTATTTCTTTTCCGTTTTGACCAGTATAGGTAACAGTGGGCAGAGAGTGAGCATGATGAGCTAGAAGCCACAGTGGGAGGTGATAGACATCTGTCCCTGTTGCTTGGGTAAATGCCAGTGGTCTTCTGCTGAGTAATCTGCTCTAAAGGCATTGTTTTAAATCTATGGATGGGACTGTGAAATGACCCCAAAGAACCCAAATCTCACAGGATAGACTTACCTCCAAGCCTTATAGAAGGTGTTGTACTTGGTTTCTCTGTAGCAGAAAGAAACAAAAACAATAGTTACGTTTTCCTCCATCTGAATGAAACCAGCTAGTGTGGCATCTAATTCTAATAACTCCATTTATTATCACCTTATTAATTATTATTATCGGATACCAGAGGTAGGTTGCCTAAGACAAAGAGGTAATTGTACATGAATATTAGCCTTTCTTCAGCTTTACTCTTCAGTGCTGTTTTAAAAAGTATTTAAGAACTTTAATATTAGGCTTTCTAAATGCACACAAAAATAGTATATTGAGATCCTGTGTGTTGTTATACAAACTCCACCTTATCAGCATGGAGCTGCTCAGCAGTGATCCCTACTACCCCACTGCAATCCTGGCTGAGATGGTCTTAAAGTGGTCCAAGATATTTTATCAGTTCCTACTGAGGATATTTCAGAGAGCAACAAACATTTGGTCTGCAGAAAGTGGAAGTGGTTGAGGGATTGCCCAGTTTCAAGGCAGAGACTGGTGATTAGCCTTGTGATGCTTAAAACATTCCTAAGAGCTTTATGTCACAGACAACTTACGGCAAATGTTTTTGCTGTTGGATGACCTGGTATTAGCACTGAGTATCAGATGCCTGGGATGCATAGGATCCTGGAGGTTTTAGAGATTATAGTTTTCAGGCCCAGATATCAGGAAATTCATTCAGAAAGGGAAGTAATGCTTAAACTTTCTTTTTTATTTCCCTTCCTTAAGATTTATTATGTATAGTGTTCTGCCTGTATTATCCCTGAACACCAGAAGAGGGTGCCAGATCTCATTACAGATGCTTGTGAGCCACCATGTATATGTGGTGGCTGTGAATTGAACTCAGGACCTCTGGAAGAGCTGTCAGTGCTCTTAACCTCTGAGCAGCTCTCCAGCCCTTATCTTCTTTCTTGCATATGTGTGTATAGGCATGATATAAGTCTGTTTATTTACTTTCAAACTTACCCACATAATGCCTACAATCCTAGAAATCATCTTAAGTGTTATATAAAAACTATTTTGATAACAGGGTTATAAGGGGGCCTTATTACTATTCTTACTTTGTACACAGAAAAACTAAAATAAAGGGAATAAAAAACCTGCTTAAATTTTATAGCTGATGGCTCAGAGGTTAGGAGCACTGCCTGTTTTTCTGAAGGTCCTGAGTTCAATTCCCAGCAACCACATGGTGGCTCACAACCATCTGTAATGAGATCTGGTGCAGAATACAGTATATATAATAAATAAATAAAAATAAAATTTTTTTATAGCTAATAGTTAGCTGAAAGGAATTTCAACTAAATAAATCTAAATAAAAATTAAAACCATAAGCAGACATAATTGTGCTATTTAGTAAAGATAAAACAACAGATGTGGATGAATCTAACTCTGTGGCTTATCTTCTGACACCCTGTGATTCCCATAGACACTGATCTCCTGTAGTTCTGACCACTGACACTTGACCATAAACACAGTACATCAGTGCACACTGGCCATGAACATAGCACATCAGTGCACACAGCACACCAGTGCACACAGCACACCAGCGCAAACTGGCCGTGAACACAGCACGTCGGTGCAACTGGCCGTCAACACAGCACACCGGTGCACACTGGCCGTGAACACAGCACAGCAGCACACACTGGGCGTGAACACAGCACACTGGCGCACACTGGCCGTGAACACAGCACACCGGCACACACTGGCCGTGAACACAGCACATCGGTGCACACTAGCTGTGAACACAGCACACCAGTGCACACTGGCCGTGAACACAGCACACCGGTGCACAC
>NC_022012.1:45355524-45378356 GCF_000317375.1 Microtus ochrogaster
ACACTAGCTGTGAACACAGCACACCAGTGCACACTGGCCGTGAACACAGCACACCGGTGCACACTGGCCGTGAACACAGCACATCGGTGCACACTGGCCGTGAACACAGCACATCGGTGCACACTGGCCGTGAACACAGCACAGCAGCACACACTGGCCGTGAACACAGCACAGCAGCGCACACTGGCCATGAACACAGCACATCGGCGCACACTGGCAGTGAACACAGCACACCGGCGCACACTGGCCGTGAACACAGCACACCGGCGCACACTAGCCGTGATGAACATTTTGTGGGTGGGGCTGGTTGGATGAAAGGGTGTACTGTGTGGCACGTCACATCACACTAGGACGAATGAAGAGGTGTTGGGAAGATGGAGGGGTGAGGTGGGTTTTTGTTTTGTTTTGAATTAATTTGGGGGGAGCATAATGCAGGGGTGAGAGGTGGGTATGGAAGCCTGGGAGGTGAGCAGGATTGAGGTGCATGATGTGAAATTTTCAGAGTCAATAAAGAATTATGTTTTTAAAAAATGTGCAAACACTTAAACCATAAAGTTAATAGACTCTAATAAACAAAAAAGATAGAAGATGAAAAATCTGTGTATAACTTTCCTTCACTGCTCTGAGAAGGTGGTCTGCGGAGCCAGTCCAGGTCTCTGCAGACTCCCTCTCCCTGGGCAACTGCATATGGGGGAAAGTCAGGACACAGAGAAGAGTTCATCCAAGGCTAGACTGGGTGAGGAAAAACATCTCTCAGCACAAACTTGCCACCAGAGGATATCGTAGTTCAAGCAGCTAAAAATGGCAATAGTATTTAGTCCCAAATTATAACAGATAAAACCAACAAGTCATTCTGCCCCTGTCGGGAAAGGCTGTGGAGTTGGGCCCAAGCAGTTGGCTTCAGGGAAGTGAGAAACTTCAGGGACATATCAAGAATGAGTTTAATTCTGAGTCAATTTTAATAAAGGATTCTAGGAACTCAGTAGAGCGAGACTGTGGAGTTTTTTTTTTTTTTTTTTTTTTTTTTTTTTTTTTTTGCCAGTTCCAACTCTTTGCAGATCTGGAAGCAAATGCAAGTTGAATTTGCAAGGCAAATCTAGAGGTGGGTGGCTAGAGACTTTTAAACTTCTTCATCAGAGTGCCCGCTGTCTAAGCCTGCCAGTGAAGTTGTGGTATTTTGCCTTTTCTGGTCATTATTATGTTGCCTTAGATTTCAGGACATAATCTCCTGTGGCTGCCAGAGGACTTGCAGAAGTAACCCTCAGCTTATTCCTGGCTCCCACAGCCAAACACACATGGAATGAGTGAGTTTGTGCCTGTTCACAGCAGAGGCCTTTATCAGATGTTCACATAAGTATTGCTTTTCATCCTAAGTCAATTAGAACCTTTTCCCTACCATCCCTCCTTTCGCCTCTCTTTTACTAGCACTGTTTCTCAGGGAGGAAGTGCCTTCACATTTCCATTTACAAGAATTCTCAAAGTTTAATGTTGCTGACATTTGCAACAAGCTTTCTCAGGGAGCACAGACTAAGTTCTTGGTACCAGCAGCTGTTTTTGGAATGGGGAAAGAGGTTGGAAACGTAGCCATATAACTGGGGGAAAAGTTTCGTTACCATCAGCATATTTGCAAATGAAATTGTTCTTCATGTTGCACCGGTCATCATTCCACTGGAACATGTATGAGCCTCCAATGCCGGGTGGTGCTGACGGCTGATGGTACATGACCACGCAGACCTCGCTGCCACAGGACGGCTCATCCACATACCAGTTCCTGAAGGGAAAGGAAGGACAATGGAGATAACTGGAGAAACACACCCTAAGACTTCCATGTCCCTACTTTCTCATGAGGTTCCATTGACCCGCAAGTGTCAGATTCTGCTTCAGAGCACAATGCGGAGAGAAGGAAGAATTGAAGCACTGCCAGCCAGTAGACACATGCTGTTGATCCCGCGTGGCTGTCACAATCAATCATCTGACATTTGCCACAACCTCTTTGCAGGGAGGAATATATTATGTTCTTATGTCTGCGAAATAGTTATGAGAAATAGCAGCTAACACAGAGCTAGTCTGGAAGATCTTAATGCTTGCCTTCTTTTTTGGCTTTGTGCTAGTTGGGCTTCTCTTTTCAGAAATCATACATACTAAGGAGAGATATGGCATCTCTCTCTCAAAGCTCTCCTTGCTTTCATCTCGCTACTTTCCAGTAGATACCTCTGCCACCCCAGCCCCAGATGATGGATGAGAAGGTGAAGAATCTGAAAGGGATAGCCTAAAATTTAGAGGCTGCCAAAGTAGGAGACGGGCTGGGAAAGGAGACAGGAGGCCATCTTGGTCTTGGTTAGTTTTCAAATCATTTGCATAGGATCGAGGAAATACACCCCTCTGAGGTATCTTCCTTTTGCTTCTTTAGCTCCTTGAAAGGGTTCATATCAGGTTTAGCTTTACCATCCAGTAGTCCCTGGGGCTGGGTAGTGCTGCCATCTTGTTGCCTATATGGGAAGAAGGAGAAGGCCTTGGAGCCCACTGAGGAGAAGTTTGTAAGCACTTACCCCATCTGCCAATTGAGGTCTGGGCTTTGTGGTCTGCCTGAGTATTGATCTGCTTCTGCCCAGGGCTAGGATCTAGCTCCAACTCTCAGACTATTTATCTAGACGCTGCTGCTCTGTTCATGTCTTCTTAAGCCTCTCTTCAGGAGGGTTGGCTAAGAGACATGCCTGATAACACCACAGCATGATTTTGCGTTAGTCCTGGGCTACAGTCTGCTAAAAGGAAGATCCTTTGTTGCACCTACTGTGTTGAAAGTGTTTTCTGGACAACAGCTGAATATATGATAAAACTCTGGATATTATGCATGAACATCTGGGGGGGTCTTGGTGGAGACTGGGCTTTGTGCTAATTAGTTAACTCCAGCACAACCGGCCCCCCTCCCCAAAGCTTTATGGGTTCATGTTACTTCATCTCAGAGAGGGACAGGGAGGCAGGGGGGAGAGAGAGATTGATTCCTAGAATAATATTTTTGGACTTGAGCCAGTTTTCAGTCTCATAACTCACAGATAAGGGGAGAGGCCAGATGCCTAGAAGGAAAATCCCGTGATGCTGTGGCAGGTGTCTATAATAACGATTTCTTCTGTTCTTTCTCCAGAAGGACCTTTGGCTATTTAACCAAATAACCATACACTTGGGAAGGGGGGGGGTATGTCTAAATATTGCTAGATTTGTTAAACATCGGTTATAAATAGTCATTGATGACATGAAAGCCACACATTGGAGTCGGGGCACATTGGGACAAGGTAATCAATCAGTCAGCTCACAGTGGGTCTAACCAGTGTCATTGGCCCAGTTCCAAAATATTAAATATGTAAATATATGTATATATATTAATTGGCATTAATTTTTCAGTTGTTGTTGTGAGACAAGGTATAGTGTAGCTCTTCCAGGTGGGCCTTTAGCCAGCTGAGGCCAAACATGAACCTGAAGCTTCTACCTCTGGAGTCAGAAGGATCACATATATGCCAGTGTGTCTCAACAACCCCATTTTTAGGGCTTGCTGAGGATGGAACCCAGGGCCTCTGAATAGGCCTGTCTAGTAGCTGGTATAGTTCCACATTGACTCCTTAGGCTATTATGGTATAGAACCCCAAGCATAACCTCTGAGCCTGCATTCCCCTCAGCACAGCATCTTATCTAGAGGTAAATGGCAGGAGGCAGTGGTGCCTTAAAGACCTGACAGTGCACAGTGCTGTCTCCCATCACATCTCTGCCTGTCCTCCAAAACCCAGACCCTAAAGGATTATACAAGAGGAGCCCACACTCAACCTTGTAGAACCTAATGTGGCTGCTGTTCTGTAGTGATATCTTTGTAGAGAAGTATGCAGATCTGGGGAACACATTCAAGAGACCATGGAACAGCTTACGTTCATTGAAAACAGATAACAGTATACACTTATGGTTTCGCCTTATTTTGATTTTTTCCTCACACCCGGTTATAATACCTGAATTGCCTATGAATTGTGAAGAAGATCATACTGGCCCTTTATACTGCTGACCACTGTGCCAATTGCACCAAACAAGCAAGGGGATAAAAAAGGATAATATATTGGAGACCTTAATAAGACTCATGTATTCCAGAAAGTTGGAGAAAAGCTCAATGAATATCAGGACCCATCACTTTGATGGGATATATAGATGTCTAGAGATCATCCCTTTAAAATTTAATGCAAACCACTATATCATGCAATAATTTAAGGGAAGCATAGCACTTGGCAGGTCTCTTTGGGTTCCGGAGGTTTTCTATTTTGCATCTGAGAGTACTACTGTGGCCTTTGTGACAGCTGGCCAGTTCTGAGTGGGAGTCAGAGCAGAAAGAGACTCTTAAGGAAGGCCTAGGCTCAGGCATTTCTCACAGTTGTACCAGCGCTTCTTCCTCAGCTCACGCCCCGTGTGTGGAAGAGTCCTTTGAGACTAGTTGACACAGTCAGCTCAATCCTGGATCTAAGTGAAGTCAAAGAAGCTGAGATGACTAAGCTTCAGTGCAGCTGCACCAGGAGATGGCCTTGAAAGCCAGCGGTGAGGGGGACAACCTCCCACTGGCTGGAACTCTAGTTAGTATATCTCATTGGACACTTTATAAGTAAGTAGAAGTTTCTGGAGGGTAAAACATGTGAAACTTGGGGGAAACAAAGATGCACAGCCAACCAGTAAGAATGTAAAAGAAAAAGGATGAAGATAGGAGGTAATGACATCTTGGACGGAACGAAGTGAAGAGAGATAAAGAAGTGATCACGAAGTCGGAGAATTGTGTCTCATGTGATACGCCCAGCAGGGACAGAATTGGCACCAGACAACCAGGGAGACGGAAATGAATGAGCCAAACGATGCCAACCAGTTGTTCTCAGCCACACCCATAGCAGCTCAATAGATAAATAAGAACAATAATCGTGGAGGCTCTGCATGGGCTCAACAGTTTGGATTGCACACAGCGAGACTGATCTGACTGTGACTACCAACAAATATCCAGCCTTCCAGCAGTAGAGACCAATATTAAGATTGATGCTAATCCCAACCTGAGACATTCCAGGTGACGCCAGAGATGGTCTAGCAATGATAGCACCAACAGAGGGAGGGAAGGTTGAGAAGGGGGTAGGATAACACTGGTAATTAAGGAGACCAACCTGATACTTGGTAAGTTAGCTACACGACCCTGAAAGGGACAGTTGCTCATTTCGGTAGAAATAGATAGAATCTGGGCATTAAGTTTGCTTTTTCTGCCTCAGGGTTTTAGTCAGATCCACTACCCAAAGGTGTAGATAGTATTTTATCTATCAAAGTAAGACCCCAAATACAGTCTCATCAGGCAAAAGACCAATGTAGCAATGAAGGTATAAAACTAGCCCCCTGGTCTTGGGAAGTCCTTGTCAGATTACATTTGACCCCATCCCAAAGCTACCAGCTTGACTCTTGGAAGAGCTTGTTGAAAAGACAGCTGAAGCATCAGCCTCAAAGTAATTGAACTTTGGAGATGGATGTCATTCTCCAGGTAGCAGTGTATACTTTCAAGCAACAAGTTCCATTACCCTGTATCTCTAAGAGTAGAATACATGGGCCTGGAGCCAAGGGATAAGAGCAGCAGTCCCTCCACTGGACCCCATTGTCACTTGTGGAGTTCGTACTTCTCATTTCTGCAATGCTATGATCTGGGAGTTTGCATGTACTTAGTTTCCAGAGAGGAACACTGCTGTTAGGGGACATAGCAAGGATTTAATCAAGCCACGAGCCATGGTTAGTTACCACATGGCAAGACAAGAAGAGCTGTCAGTATCTAGGCAGGAGGTTATATACTCTATATTAGGAGGAGGTGGTTTGCTGCTGTATGTTAATGCCTTCCAGTTATGTGCTGGGGAATATCTTCATGTTCACCTCCTACTTTTGAAAGTCAACGAGAAAGCACACTAAGTCCAGGCTGAGAAGTACAAGTTGACTAGAGCCTCATGCTCTTCAGAGATGACTGTCTGATTATGCTACAAAGTCAGTCATTGAGACCGGCAGCAGGGGTAGGGTATGTTATGTAGGGACAGTAAAGGTGGGATGTCAGTAAGCGTCAGTGTGGATCTAAGATCATCTTCAGAGATGAGAGATATACTTCCTACTCTGAACTTCCTCTTTCAAAATTTCTTTCAGGAAGAAAAGGCTGTAAGAATGTCAGAGGAGTTTCTTCTACAACTTATATGAAGATGAGATCTTATAAATATAATCCAGTAGAGTGAGAGCTGGCATGCTGCATTAGTGTAACAGATAAACTATCATTTTAAAAATATCTATTTATGGGGGCTGGAGAGACGGCTCAGAGGTTTAAGAGCATTGCCTGCTCTTCCCAAAGGTCCTGAGTTCAATTCCCAGCAACCACATGGTGGCTCACAACCATCTGTAATGGGGTCTGGTGCCCTCTTCTGGCCTGCAGACATACACACAGACATAATATTGTATACATAATAAATAAATAAATAAATATTTAAAAATATCTATTTATTTTATACATATGAGCATTTTGACTGCTTGCATGTCTGTGTACCATGTGCATGCAGTGCCTTCATAGTCCAGAAGAGGGAGTAAACCCCCCCTGGAATTGGAGATAAAAGACAATTGTGAGCTGCCATGTGGGTACTGAGAACTAAACCTGGGTCCACTGCAAGAGCAGCCAGCGCTCTTAACTACTGAGGCATCTCTGTAGCCCAGATAAACCACCTTTTAATCTTTATGATTTTGATAGTGATTATACATTTTTCCATATAATTGCATAGTAAATTTGATTTTCTTCATTGTGAGCTCTCATTTAGGTCGTTTGTCTTTTTGTCTTTGAGGCCTTTGTATTTTATCACCTATGTATTTAAATCGATTTACAACTCTTTATCATACAAAGATTAACTCTTTGGTAGATTGTTCCCTTTCCATATTTGCCTTGCAATGTTGATATTTTTGAAGTGTCTGTCCATGTTTCTGTAGTTTTTAGGAAGCGATGATGACAGTATCATGGGACATGGTGGGATGTGAGTGATTATCAGTATCTTGTTGCTGTGAGTTGAGGAGCTTTCTACAAACTGTAGTTTTCTTCACTCTCCACCCTTGGTCAGTCCGTAGAGTAAGATGGGGTTTTGCCCTTATCCTGATTCCCTGTGGTCTAGAGTCCTACCCTGGCCCTATCTTTATGCACCTTCAGTTTCTCAAGGTACACAGTCTTATCTCCACGGGTCAGAGAGCCAGAACCATAGGTGCCAAGCATGGTGTGCTATTTAAAAAGGGCTGCTGGGACTCACCTACCTGAACAGGGCACTTTGGGACCAAGTCAAGGCTGAGTTCTCCATCTTTGCCATACTGCTCGGATCTGTAGCCATTCTGTTGTTACTGCCAGACCTTCTCATGAATCTGACTGTGGGTCCTGCTTGACTCTTTTCTGAGCTATGTTCAAGGGAACCAGCTGCTGTGGGAGTCACACACTTACCTAAATTGTGATGTGCTTCCATCTGTCCAAGCATAAAGGTCTTGGCAGGCTGTGTTGTTGCCCTGCTTCTCCTCCAGCCTCCTGAGGCCAATCCAGAAATCACCATCAGATGCCAGGAGGTTTTCAATGAACTTTTCTATCAGTCTCTGCTCATCTTCTGTTTCGATACTGACTAGCTGTCCCCCATCTCTCCTGCAGGCTTCTTTGGCTTCCTCAAAGTTCAGTCTTTGAAAAGCCTCAGGAAAGTAAATGACTTTGTAGCAAGGCCTCCGAGTCCCTCCCCAGCAGACCAGCTGCCCTAGGGAAAAAAGAAGGCAACCTGTTTCAGTGCCCCAAGAAAGTGTACCAGAGCAGATGTAATTAGACACATCTGAATGAAACTGTCTCTGGGCAGGAATTCAGATGGTTCATCTGTGGATTCTTAACACTCGGGGTTTCTAGCGAAAATTAATATTCTTTCCAACACAAAGTAACAGTGACTTTAAACTCTAGTGCCTGTATTGTGTAGGGCATCTATATTTTTGTTTCAGGGCAGATTGCTGAAGATGTTTCTGTGTTATAAAGAGAATAGGTAAATATTTATGACTTCACTTAATGCATATAAATAAGACATTCATACCCTAAGGAAGTCCCAGGGAATTATGAGGGCTTAGAGTAAGTGTTACTGTTAAGGGTTCCTTCAGTAAAGAGGAGCATTCTGAAGTCAGTCATGGACTGCAAAGTTCCCTGTCTATGCAGGGATTAACTTGCTCAGTCTCTGGTGTGAGCAGAAGCTAAGAGCATCCTTGGGTTTTTCTGCTACTGATAATCAGATCTCTGACGGAAAGATAATAGCTAGAGTTTTCTGAACTTTTTCCATATCTCATTAGCTATAGTAAAGGTTTTATTTTTATAAAGATTATTCTCCTTTAGTTCTCATAACAGTCGTCCAATGTCAAGACCATTTATGTCCCACTTCATGAATGAACTGAAGCTCAGAGAAACTGATTTGTCACACAAGCCATCATCAGCACTGCCAGTCAGGACCCATATCTGATTATAAAGTCATACCAGGATCACTGAGTTGTATTGATGGTGTCCCACTCTCTGACAGGCTCAGGTTGCACTGGGAGCGCATGTCTTATTTGATTGACACTTGAAGGACTGAAGACAGTTTTAGAAAAATGGATGAGACCTCATTGAGCAGCAAGTAGCAAACTGTTCGCCAGCACAGACGGCCTTAGCTTGTGTCTGGATGACTGGTCTTACTGCAACTGAAACCTAGCCCAGTCGCCCCTTTGTTCAGCCGACATTTATTGGGTGATTCCTTCTTGCCTGATGTGCTAGATATCGAGAATACAGACATGCCGGCTCGACTCTGGGTTTCAGTGTACAAAATAAAGGACAAATTTCAACAAGGAGACTAGTCCCTTGTAATAAAAGAGCCAAACTGTAGGCTTCGGGTGTGAATGGCTGCCACCAAGTAACGCATAAGTGATTTTAGTTTCTGAGCCTCTTGCCAGGCCTTCTGGAGTGTTTCAACTTCCCCAGTATTGTCTGCAGGGAGCCAGACAATGTTTATTGTTTTCAATATTTGTCCAGCATACAGGTCAAAAGACCGCAGACAGTGCTAAATTCTCCCCCAACTCCACAGTTGAGCAACGAGCTGGGAGTGTTCTGTACCTCTTCCCTTTAGAAGGTGCTGTTGCTGCTAAACAAAAGGTCTGTAGCAGGATGGTTCCCTGGAGGATGAGGAGTGCTCAGAAGCTGGCCTTGCTCACCGGGGAGGTGTCCAGAGAAAAGGAGAATGTGCTTAGCAGAGGAAGGCAGAGGGGCCCTGGCCTCTCCCAACCTGGCTACTAGCACAACAGAAACTGGAGTTGTCTTTTCTATCATTCCCACGTTCCAGGACAGACTGCCAAAAGAAAGCTTAACACCTTGATAGGGTTTCCTGCATGGCCCAGGATGACTGCACACATCCCCTGCATGCTAGTGAGTGCCAGGGAGCACCAGAGCTGGAAGGCGTCCAAGGACCCATCTGGTTCCCCTGCCTTCAGGAAGTGTCTTTCTTTTCTCATTTGCAGGAAGGGGAAGGGCAGGCAGGAGGTCTCCCATCACCACCAAGTGCAGAGCCATGCAGCTCTAACCCTCGCTGCTCCTCTGCTGAGCTGAGCCACATCCCCATCCTGAAACCAAAGTTAGATTCCTTAAATCAGGCCCACAAGCTGGGATACAGTGGAGATTCCCATTTTCCTCCGTCCCTCTTTGACCAAAAGGGAACTGATAAAAAGATATAGATACTCTCTCCCAGACATGCAGACCGAGTGGAAGGAGAAAGAAGTCAGAGCACTGTACCTCCTCTGGGGTCCAAGTCCGAGGCTGCAGTGACACACAAGGAAGGAAGCAGAGTCATTCTTGGAGCCTGGCAGGGCTGGTTCCGTTCCTTCTAACTAGACTGCTTTCCTAATCTCCAAGCGCTCCCATTCCAGGCCAGCCACCAACCGCTCAGAGGAGAGCAAGAGTAACAGGTAGGCTTCCCACAGTCCCACAGAACCAGAATTGGCAGCCTCCACCAGAAGGATCCAGGCACTGCGCAGAGCAGCAATGCTCACGGGTGCAGGAGAAGGGGCACTCACTGGAGCAAGTTTGCCCACTGCCCCACCCATGCTA
This sequence comes from Microtus ochrogaster, assembly GCF_000317375.1. Classification (NCBI taxonomy): domain Eukaryota; kingdom Metazoa; phylum Chordata; class Mammalia; order Rodentia; family Cricetidae; genus Microtus; species Microtus ochrogaster. Next base: position 45,365,669 of record NC_022012.1, read on the forward strand.
TCCTCCCACTCCCCCCTTGGTAACCCCTGGGCGAGCATGAACTTCCAGCGTTTCAGGATACCCAGGGCAGCCCAGGAGCCGGACCTGGCATCACATTTGCTCCCTGAAAGCAGAGAACTCAGAAGGGCAGACTGGGTCCCAGAGCGGATCTTGGGATCCCTGACCCCCTCACTACGCGAAAGGACAGAGTAGGGGTGCAGTGGCCCTGAAGACAATCCTCAAGAGCTGGGGTGTACTGGGCGAGTCAACCCTAGGCGCTGGGGCACCAACCCTCTTCCCGGGGCGCACACTCACCGCTCAGCAGGCGACCCTTCGAACCCCGCGGTTCTGCCAGCAGCACAGCCAGTAACACGGCCTGCAGCGCTGGTCCCGGCTGCATTGCTGGATTCCAGTGCGTTCCAACACCCCAGGGCTAAGACAGAGAAGTGGGCAAAGAGGCGGCTGCGTTTTGGCAACTGCCACCAAGGCAGCCGCATCTCCCATGGACCCACAGACCCCGCACTGGGAGGAGTCCGGGAGGGCGCAGAGTCCGTTAGTTGGTCGCCCCTCCGCCTCCTGGGACGTCACTGCGGCGAAGGCAGCCCCTTGGGCTGGCCCGCCCCCGACGGCCTGGTCTAGTGCTCCAGGCTCCAGGCTGGAGAAACTGCTAGCTCACTGGAGGGAGCAGGCAGCGGAAGGGGCCAGCTCTCCTGAGAGAGCCGCCCAGGGAGGTCCTGCGTTTGCCTAACCGAGAGGAAAGTCCAACTCAACAGGAAGAGAGTGCAGTGTCTTCAAATAGTATCACCTCTTACTTTCATCACTACACCCAGTTCTTACCAAGTGGGCCAAAGTGACAAGACCCCTACTCATACCTCCGTACGCTTCAGACTCGGGCTGCTCCTGGGACAAAAAAATCCAGGATGAGAGAGGACTGGATTCTGAGGCAGGCAGTGTATACTGACTAGGAGCGCTTCAGACAGAAGCTTCCACAAAAGGAGATAGAGCAGGAGTTTTTAAGAATCCTCCACCAGAAGCTGGAGTGTTTCCAGTCTCAGCTAGAAGGCCATTTGCTTTGCACAGGACATATACTGAGAGGTGGGTGTGGTTTGTGGAGTTCAGCCTTTGGTGGACAGAAAGATGACTCCCCTAGGAAAGAATGATCTGACCCGCCAAAAGCTTCCATAACCAACCTAGCCTAAGTGGATGCTCCCCTTTAAATTCACAAAAGCTGTGTTTATATTTGTGTCTTGTAGTAAGTGGGTTTTCAAATAATCCGAACAGTAGAGTCAAACAACTATGAACCAAGTAGGTAGCTCACAATCACCTGTAACTCCAATTTCAAGGGATCCCCTGCTCTCTTCTGACCCAAAGGGGCACCAGACTCACATGTGGTGTTTATTCATGCAGGGAAAACCCTCATAACACAAAATAAAAATGAAACTTTTAAAAAAAAATGTAGCGGCGATGCTCCCACCGTCTTCACCCTCTCCAGTTCTAAGCAAACAGTAGTCGGGCAGCTCAAGCTGAGACTGTAGCAGGAGCTCTTGTAGTTGCAGAAACAGCAGGGACAGAGCAGGATGAGCAGCCCTTGCCTCTGTTCTGACAAAAATATCTTACAGCTTACAACTATTCTTCCTAGAACATCTTGGTCATCCCAGCAAGGCAACAACTGTTGTGGTGCTATGGCACCGGAATGGTACCTGATGCTCTGTACCATTGGAATGATACCTTTGGCATTATCATTATAGTTCTTGAAGTTTTGTGATAGTTTGTCAAAGATTATATATATATATATATATGTATATATAATATATATAGATAATTGTGCAGTTACATCTGACTTAATGTCAGTTTAAATAATTTTTCTAATATTACAAGATCTGCTTCAACTTATGAAATGACCACTTTGTTTCACATAGTTAAATTGTGTCTTGAGTTCTCCCTATGATACTCTGGCTTTGGTCCATATTGGTTTTGTTAGCATACACAATAAACTGAGTGACTTGCAGTAGTGACTCCAGTTCTTCACACCTCCCAGGATACATATCCTTTATTATACTAGTACAGTCCCCTTTGCTAAAGAGGCTGACTATGTTTCTCTCTGCCACAAGATCTGATTAATTCATAGAATACGCTAGAACTTTATGAGCCTACTGCAGGAAAGTCTTTCATGTTTTATTCATTCTCTTGTATCTTTTATTTCGGAGAGAAGCAAGCCTCAGATATCCTACTGGTCCATGAGTGTCTCCAAGAGGGTGATATGTAGAGCAGGACCGCCTCAGTCCATCGACAGACTTGAGCGTGAGCGACAGAACTGCTTTAAGTGGCCTAAAATCAGATCAGTCAGACCACGAGTTGAACTTTGTATGAGCAATAGCAAAAATTGCTTTAGAACTCTGTTAAGCAGTACTGTTGCAGTAAGAACTGTTATACCTGGTAACACAGGGATGTATCACCGTGGGAGGACTAGTTGCCAAGAAAACTCACAATGTGTTGTAATTTTTCTTTCTTCTTTTTTTTCTTTCTTTCTTATTCTTTTCTTTTCTTTCTTTCTTTTTTTTTTTTTTGAGAAAGGGTTTCTCTGTATACCCCTGGCTATCCTGAACTTACTCTGTAGACAAGTCTGGTTTTGAATGCACAGAGATCTGCCTGCCTCCGCCTCCCAAGTGCTGGGAATAAAGGCATGTGCCACCACTGCACGGCAGACAGTGTGTAATTTTTCTTGGTAAAATTTCTTTGACCCAAGATCCATTTCTCAACTTGATGAGCTCAAAGTAGAGACCACCAATTAAAATGCTTGGTCTAAGAGTGTTTTGCGTTTTGGAATGTTCACACGCACATACACACACATTTTGGTGATAGTACACAACGTCAAAGGCAAATTTGTTTCCTATACATCTTCTATACATAGTCTGAAGATAATGTTCTGCAATATAAAGACGTTGACACTGGGTGTCTTCCTCCACTGCTTATTTTGCACGTAGTTTACACTCCATGCTCACCAGTTGCCTAGACTAGTAGGCCAATGGGAGATGCGCCACCCCTACAGGTCCTCCAGTCCCTGCCACCAAGTCCGGCATTACAGGTGCTGGGAATCCAAACATAGCTTCTCATGCTTGTGTGAAGAGCACACATAGCCACCGGGCCATCTCCTTAGCACCTTCTGCTGTACTTTTAATGTATCCATATGAGGCCAGGTACAGAATTTTCTCTTTGTGGTGTCATACCAGCACTAGAAAAAAAAATTTGGATTTTGGATACGCAACTTCTTTCTGATTTCAGGCTTTTGGATGATGGCTGCTTAACCTATAATATGTTTATATATTGAGAATTGTAAAGCTAGAGTAAACCAGCGCTTGGCCTGTGAAGTGTATTGTCTTCCTTTAGGCAAGGAATAACCCCCATGAACATTGAATCAGAGCAAAGGTTATTAGTTACATGATCTTAAACTTTAGGCTGTGACAATCTTCTCTGTCAGTCTTCATGAGAGCCACCTGTCTGATAAATATTTCAGCATGATAGGATACCTTTGCTTCTCGACAGTGCCGAGGGACAAATCCTTAACCTTCTGTTTCCAATATATACCAAAGGGAGTAGGCTTTGAGTGAGGTGGATTGGCAGTAGAGTTATGCACCTATCTATAAGATGGCAGTTCAGTCCTGGTTTCAGGCTTGTTCTAGAAATGGAATAAGCCATACTTTGGGAAAGGGATATTTTTTGTTTTTGTATTTGTTTTGTTTTTCAAGACAGGGTTTCTCTGTAGCTTTGGGGCCTGTCCTGGAACTAGCTCTTGTAGAGCAGGCTGGCCTTGAACTCACAGAGATCTGCCTGCCTCTGCCTCCCAAGTGCTGGGATTAAAGATGTGCACCACCACCGCCTGGCTGGGAAAGAGATATTTTTAAGAGAAGTCTTTAGGATTTTAAGAATGCCTTTTCATCCTTGTTTTATTATTTTGCTTATAGTAGACTCGGGGGGCATATAGAGCCCCTTAATCTTGTTTATTGAGTATTCCTAATATAAATAAAATAAATACATTCTACAAATACCCTTCAAATAAAACAAAAAGCAGGAGTTTGGGATGTGTAAGATGACAAAGGTGATTATAGTTTGACGTCAAACAAATAAATAAAATAGACACAAATGTTCAATGACTGACAAAATCAACCTGTCTACATTCTTAACTTTTATTTTAGTATATTTTAACATGAATGCTCAGTAATTGTCAAATTCCTGGAAATCTGCACACTTTTTACTTGGTGATCCTGATGTAAGCATAACTTGCTTCAAAGGTGAATACATGTCAGTCACCTGCTACAATATATCAATCAAATCATTGCAAGGCTTTGACTTCTTCTTGGTCCTGTTTGTCTGATTCTGATGAGACTTCCCTGTAGGCAACAGAAAGAGTCAGTTCCCATATAATAGCATCAGTCATCATGATCACGATGTAGTAGGGAAATGACTTTTGAAAATGTCCCCAGTAGGCACCACTGTGGATTCTGAATGTGTATTAAGGCTTGTGACCAACTAAGGAACAGCTGTGAAAAAAATGGTTATCTTACTGAGAAGTGTGCTGTGAAGGAGGCCATAGCCTCCTACCCTAACTGACTCAGTTACCCTTGAAAATGCAAATATTACTGGGGCAAATGCTAAATGTATCACTTTTAAAGCATCACTATGAATTTACTTTCTGCTGGAAAGGGTACAGATTATCCTGAGAAGGTCTATTGAGGAAGGATTTTAGCCTGCATCACTGTGTGTAGGAATTTGAGGCTGAGTGGACAAGATGGAGGAAAAAATATTTAAGAATTTAAGAAATGTTTGTATAAGTTAGTGTACAGTATAGAGGCATCAATTTCCAAATTAGCTAATGCTTAATAACATGGTATTTCAGATTTTTAAGACAAATATATTCTGAATCCCAAGATTGACTTAAGTTGGGTGATCCAGTTTCTCAGGGAACCTATAATATATTTATAGACAAGGCATAAAATTATGTGAACTATTAAATAACTTAATAGTAGTGAGCTAATTATAAAATATGGACACATAGTAGTGTGTGATTGTCAAAAGGATGATCTTTAAGTACAGAGGAAGATGTCACTGTGAAATGGAAAGAAACTCAAGCTTTGGGATTAAGGAGAGGATATATTACAAAAGAAATTAAGTAAGAACTTAAAATTTAAAATAATCATTTTAACCTTGACCCTGGATCAATGGAATAATCTACACAATAGATAGCCATGTCTACGAGAATGGAACTGTCAGCATTCACTTCTAGAGGGAAGGGGGTCACAAGAGACCTTTACAAAATCCTCTCTGCGGTTCCATATGACACTTCCTCACGCCCAAATGTTAAATTCTGTAAGAGGTATAAAACTTATTCAGGGTGGGACTTAATTTTCATTGATAAAGCTGCTTCTGAATCATCCCTGCTCTAGTAAATGATCCCACTAAACTCATTTATTCACTAAAAATTATGTTAAAGTTGTAAAATAATGCACTTGTATATGCAAATAAACAAGGACAGTAACACAATATTCTGAAAAAGTGCAGCATATTCTGAGGCACCCAGCCATGTCTGTGCCATTCATGAAGCAGCCTTCGTCCACCATCTGGGCCAGTTAAGTCTTTCCTAAAGGCTGCCTTCCTCCCCTCACAGGCAGTAAGTCAGATCATCTTGCTTGAAAGTAAGAAACAAAGATGTGAGGCATAATGTAGAAAATAGAGAGGTAATTAGTGATATTTAAAAAAAAAATCTATGTAGACAAAATCCTTCTTCCTTAAGGCTATTTGCTGACAATTCTAACATTCTGTCACCTACAGGCTGGTGTAGCCACGTCACTGGTGGGATCAGAGCTGGTTATCGATGAGGTCTGAGGATGCACTGACGATGGCAGGCTGCTCATGGGGAGGTGGAGCTGGGAGGGCATGAAGACGGGTGAGAAGGGACAGTGAGGCACACAGGGGCTCCAGTACCTACTCTCCACTGCACTCACACACGTGTGCATATCCCACAGATGTGCGCAGGCTTGAGCACAGTTTCAAGTGTGTTTATTTAAGGCAAGAAACTCCAACACAGTGGCATAGGGATTTTAGATTTGTTGGTAGGAGACAAATAAAAATGTTCTTTAAAGACAGTAAATAAAAAGATGAGGATTTTTGGAAGTAAACTTACTTTGCTTCAGGTACTTTGGCCTTAGGCTTATAAGGTAATGAAATCAGTTCTTTCTAGAAAAAAAATAAAAAGGGAAAATGCTTACCGCCAGGTCTCTTTAGCCTTATTCCCCAGGGAAAGGTGAGTGCGCTAACGGCCTGTTCTGTAGCCCCACTGCGCAGGACAATCAGACGTGATAGGGAGTCAAGTCAAAGCAGGAACTCAGTTTATATCTGTGAGCATCAGCTTATATAGGTTACATGACATCATGTGATGTGGGGATACCTCTAGCCAATGAGAGACAGCCAAGCCCTCCCTCTGGCTGGAGGGATGTCTACATAGATTTTGCTGTCTCATCCTTGGAACCTTTGAGACTATCCCTCAAACTTGAGCTAGGCTTTTCTCTGTCCTACAGGCCTCAAGGTACAGGCCCTGAGATAATCTTGACCCAGCACTTACTTCCTCTGTTTGAAATGTATTCACTTAAAAACTGTCTAAGGTGAAAATCTTCACAGAGTTTAGAAAGACAAGCTTCTTACATTTGAAAACCATTGAGTTAAAGATGTTCTGATTACAGAATTTGAGGCACATTCAAAAGTTTGTGTTTGAATATCCCTATATTTCTAGTGAGTTATTTTTCATACAAGTTTGAATCACTTAAGTTGTAATTTTTTGTGGTCTACAAAGATCAATCATTGTAAAGTCATTAGCAATGAAGTAGTCAATATTAATAGACTACAACTTTATAATATGTGAACAATAGATGTGATCGGAGACTTCACGTTCATTTCCTGACTGTCCAAACCCAAATAATCACACAGAAACTATACTAATTACAACACTGTTTGGCCAATGGCTTAGGCATATTTCTAGCTAGCTCTTAAATTACTCATTTCTATTAATCTATGTGTCACCACAAGACTATGGGCTCCTGGTAAGGTTCCAGCGTCTTTCTCCTTCGGCTGCTACATGGTGTCTCCCTGACTCCACCTCCTTTCTCCCTGCATTCAGTTTAGTTTTTCCTGCCTAGCTCTATTCTGCCCTTCCATAGGCCAAAACAGCTTCTCTATTTACAATGATAATAAAACATATTCATAGCATACAGAGGGGAAATCCCACATCAAATAGACTCCCTGACCTATACACCTTGTTTCTTCTGCCATCAGAGTTACAAATTTTGGAGTTGTCTCTAGTTTATGGGTTGTCCAGTTATTTAATTTCTGTTTTCCCAGCCTTTGGTGCATAGAAGACTCAGAACATGAGAATATAGATTTAAAGGGTCAGAAGAACCTCTGAACATTTGCCACAGATCATGCATGCCTTCAGTCAGCCATTCAGTGCCCCACCACCGTTCTTACTGAAATTCTCTCTTCTCTTTGTTTCCTTAAGAGCTGGAGAATCTCATCTCTCTTTTTGGCCTATTTGAAGAAGAAGAAAAAAAAGAGTGAGCCTTTTGACACAATAGTAAAGCCTGTATCTGTGGAAGGTGGAATTTTTCCTTTTCTTCTGGCATTAGTGGGATGTTAAAATGTGATTTCCACAATAGATCTATACAGAATAATTTGCTTTTGATTTTAAACATACAGGTTTTGCTCATAACAACTAACTTCTATTTAGCCCTTATCATATGAGCTAACCTAAGATCTTAAAATACTTAATTATGATTTTAATAATTCAGGAATTTGACATTTCCTCTTCCATTTGGCAGGTGGGGGAAACTGGGGCAGAGTTAGGGTAAACAATTTACTCAAGCAGTTCAATGACTGATCTGATGACAAAATCTTAGCTATTGGCCACGGAAGGAAAGTGACCTTAAATGGCAGGTAGATATATGATCAGTAAACCCAGAGATCACGTCTCACCCAAGCTTACAACGAAAGAGTGCTGGCCTTAGAACTTGTACTTAATAACAAAGCTTTCCCTGTATCTCTCCCTTTTCTTTTCTTTTTTCTTTTTTTGGTTTTTTCGAGACAGGGTTTCTCTGTGGCTTTGGAGCCTGTCCTGGATCTAGCTCTGTAGACCATGCTGGTCTCGAACTCACAGAGATCCGCCTGCCTCTGCCTCCCGAGTGCTGGGATTAAAGGCGTGCGCCACCATTATCTCTCCCTTTTCTTTCTTGGCTATCAGATTTCATATACTAGGTGAGTTTTCATGAGCATAAAACTTATCACAGGCATGAAGATATATCAATATATAAACTAAAGATCAGACAAACTCAGCAAAAGGACATTCTGTTTAGTACAAGACTAAAAGAAAGAAATACAAAGTAAGAATAAAACACGTTTGTCAGAGATGGGAAAATCCCAAGTCAATCTGTCCATCCAAATGTATTATGCACTGCGCTTGGGCTTCTATTTCAAAGTAATATACATTTTTTTTAAAACAACATCTTTTCTTGCAGTTTTGGAGGCGAGTTGTCCAGATCCAAGGAGTATGCAAGATCATGCTTCCTCTGAAATTCCTCTGGCCTCTTCCTATGGTCTAGTGTCTGCTGGCTATCTATGCTGTTCCTTGGCTGTTGAAATAAGAGCGGCGGGGCTGCGTCCCCAGCACCCGGCTGCCCACATGGCTAGCTTAGCTTATGCCCCAAAATAATTACACGGAAACTGTATTCTTTTAAACACCGCTTGGCCCATTACATCTAGCCTTTTCTCGGCTAACTCTCTCACCTGGACTAGCCCATTTCTAATATCCATGTAGCTCATGAGCTGGCTTACCAGGAATGATCTTAACCTGCATCTGCCTGGAGTGGGAGAACCATGGCGACTCACTGACTCAGCTTCTTTCTCCCAGCCTTCTGTTCTGTTTACTCCACCCACTTAAGGGTTGGCCTATCAAGGGGCCTAGGCAGTTTCTTTATTCCTTAACCAATGAAATCAACAGATTGATATATGACACTCCCACATCACTTCCCCTTTTTCTGTTTAAACAAAAAAAGGAAGGCTTTAACTTTTAACACTTGGCTTATAGAACTAGAGTCTCTGCCTTTGCTGTCACGTGGCGTTCTCCCTTATGTCTCACAGTCACATTTGGGGAGGGAGTTATGCTTTTTTTTTTTTTTTGGATTTTCGAGACAGGGTTTCTCTGTAGCTTTTGGTTCGTGTCCTGGAACTAGCTCTTGTAGACCAGGCTGGTCTCGAACTCACAGAGATCAGCCTGCCTCTGCCTCCCAAGTGCTGGGATTAAAGGCGTGCGCCACCACCACCCAGCTATGCTTATTTTTTTATTATTACAATGTTCTACTTACAAAAAAAATTCAATCATAAAATAGTATATCCTATTGTGGAAGAAGCAGCCTCAAAAAGTCTTGTTTACTATGCCCATCTTAAAGTTTTTATTAGCACACTGTAGTGGCATTTCATTTGTATTTTAATAAATAAAGCTTGCCTGAGGATCAGAAAAGTAAAACAGCCACACTGGCCAGCCTTACAGATCAGGCAGCAATGACACACACCTTTAATCCCAGTAGCCACACTATTTTGCCATAGAAACCAGATGGTAGTGGTGCACACTCTTAATCCTAGAACTAGAGAGGATTATAAAACAGAAGGAGACAATTCTCAGTCTCAGTCTCATCCTGAGGTTTCCTGGAGGCAGGGTCACCATTTTCAGACTGGGGGCGAGGTAAGAGCCACTGGTTGGCTGCTTTGCCTTTCTGGTCTTCAGGTTGAACCCCAATATCTGTCTCTTGAGATTTTATTAATCGGGCTACAGCACACATTAATTATATATAGTGGAGTTTCTTCATGACACTTTAATATTTGTATGTGGTGTATTTTGATCACATTCACCCCACATCAACATCTCTTATTCCTCTTTCCACACCCACGGATCTCCTTCCTTCTCTCAGATAGTCAGGGTCACCTTCTTCTGATGACTTGTCAGAATGGATTAGGGGCTCACCCTATCCAAGTGTGATTCCATCTTAACTAATTTCATCCATATCAACTGTATCTCCAAATCATTTTTTAAATGGTAATAGTTTATTTTAATTCTTAATTAGCACTTAGGCTATCACACTGCCATGTTAGTGGCTGAACAAGAATAATCCCTGCCTGGAAAAAGACTTCCTTTTTACGGAGAAAAGCTCAAGTGGGTGGTTTCTAGTGCTCCGTGAGGGGTTTAGGAGAGCCTAAGGACAGAACTGAGGTCAAGAACCCTTCGCTCCCATGAGGGTGTGTGTGGGGACTGGGATTCAGAGGTTAGAGAGGGTGAGTCCCATGTGGAAACAGATAGGATAGGGAAAGCTTCTGAGGCAGAGGAAGCGGTGCACAACACCATCCAAGCTGCACATTGCTAATTCCTCAGGCTTATTCTTCAGTCTCCATGACGTGGCTGAGGAAGATAGTGACGCCAGGATCCCTGCGACAGAGGGAAGGCTCGTGATTGTCAGCTGTCACCAGCGGTGCATTTAGGTTGTTTCCAGGTTCTGACTATGACAAACAATGCTGCTATAAACATAGTTGAGCACATGTCTTTGTGGTACAATTAAGCATCCTTTGGGTACATACTCAAAACTGGTATTGCTGGGTCTTGAGGAAGATTGTTTCCTAATTTTCTGAGAAATCGCCCTACTGATATCCAAAGGAGCTGTACCAGCTTGCACCCCCACCAGCAATGCATGAGTGTTCCCTTTACCCCACATCCTCTCCAGCCTAGGTTCTCATCAGTGTTTTAGATCTTGGCCATTCTTACAGGTGTAAGATGGAATCTCAGAGTTTGCATTTCTATGATGGCTAAGGATGTTGAGCATTTCCTTAAGTGTCTTATTGTTTCAAAATTCTTTTTTGAGGCAGATCTCAGTATGTAGCCCTGGTCATCCTGGAACTCTCTGTGTGGTGCAGGTTCTCCTTGAACTCATAGCTGCCTACCCCAGCTTCCTGAGTGCCATGGTTAGAGGTGTGCATCATCATGCCCAGCCCAAATTTTGCCTTATGAGCCTACAAAATTTTAGTATTTTGGAAGAAGGTTTGTACTTTATATCTAGCATTTAGAACCATCTATATCATAGTGATGTATGAAAAAGCATGAACTCCTGTAACTAAGCAAACTTGTGTATGACCTATCAACTGTTACAGGTTCAATAAAGCAGTGTCTGCCAGTACAGACCTGGGATGTCGCCGTTGCACAGGTTCTGTGTTGGTTTCTTCAACTCTTCCATGATGTGTGTCCTCAGTTGGAGTGAAGCCCTCCCATATTGTGATGACGTGATTCTCTACCTTACTCCACCGCTCTTCTCTCTTTCTTAGTGACTGCGTGTCTCTTTTAGAACCTTACCATCCTTTCCTTTAGAGCTCAGAGGTGCCTAGAATGTGATTTTAATGCATTTCTATTGCCTTGAATTGTTTGAGTCGTGGTTGTATGAATAGAATCATTGTATTGTATTGTGTAACACAAGCAGTAGCCAAGTGTTTTAGAAATGTTTTAGAAAATGAAATTAAAAATTGGTTTAGTTATAAAAATTCTCTAAAATCAAAATTTTGTAATTCTTTTGTTTGTGTAACTCTTGGCACATGATAGGAAACTAAATTGCCACATGCTTCTAGTATAAAAAGATGAATATTAATAAGATTAAAAATAATAGAAAATATAATATTAATTTTTTTCCCTTGGGTTTCAGGTCTTTTTTTATCAGAATAGATTTTAGTAGCTACAACCCCAGACACAAAGATTTTAAATGAGATTTGATTTCTGCTTCCTGGACATGTTTCCTGGGAATGAATAACAAAACTGCTGTAAACAACTGTGTCCTCTGAACAAAATGTTGTGAACTATTCTAGGAAATTTCTTCCAGGAAAGCTAAATGCAATTCAGTGGTGAGAAGAAATCCTTGCAATTCACATCATGAGTAGTTCATTTTCAACCATGTTTTGGATGAATTATTTATTAGAAGTTAATATTTATAAAGCATTTTGATAATTTAATTAGCCCCTAAAACAATACTATAAGGGGATCATAATTAACATTTAAAACATTAACTTTTGATAATTACTTTATACTTTATTTTTATTATTTATATTCATGCTCTCCCTGAAAAAATAGTAAATAAAAGTTGATTACATGAAATTAGAATATGACAATACTATATATAAGTTTAGTGTTCATTGGATGATTAATAAATTTTTGTATCACTCTGGAGGTAAAACATTTAGTTCTCATTTCTTGGTTTTTCAAAGCCAGACAATTTAAGTGGCAGCATGGGTTTAGTGAAGTCGGGTATGTTGGGCTTGGATCCCAATTTTATATTGAGATTAATGACTGCAGTTTAGCTAACTCCTTTCCTCCCTCCAGCTGTAATCACTAGCATAGGTTAGAAGTTTGTGGTCTTGGGTAAACAAAAGGGCACATTCCTGAATCTTATTTCTCTTCTACGGGGAAAGCTGTGAAAATTGGAGATGATAAAAGTGCTTAATATAGTGAATGGCAGATGGTGGTCATTTAATAAGTTGTAGCTATTGACATTATTATTTTTTTTTTTTTTTTTTTTGGTTTTTCGAGACAGGGTTTCTCTGTGGCTTTGGAGCCTGTCCTGGAACTAGCTCTGTAGACCAG
>NC_022012.1:45378456-45387517 GCF_000317375.1 Microtus ochrogaster
TTTGGAGCCTGTCCTGGAACTAGCTCTGTAGACCAGGCTGGTCTCAAACTCACAGAGATCCGCCTGTCTCTGCCTCCCGAGTGCTGGGATTAAAGGCGTGCGCCACCATCGCCCGGCTTGACATTATTTTTTATGAGAGGAAACATTCTTCTAATCCCTTCAAATGTTGAAAAGAAAGGGAGGGAGAAAGAGCAGAGAAGGCCTAACCACAATTTCACTGGGTAAGTCCTAGGCCTCAGGTCTTGTGTGAATTTAGCCTCACAACACTTGCTGTTTCTTACACAGAAAAGTAGACATCCTCTCTCAGGGGCACTGAACCAAGCAGTAACTGACAAACCAGGATTTGAACTTGCTCCAGTTCTCGTGGACGCCACACTCCATGCGTTTGTTGTTTCAGACACTTGCTAGAGCTCTTCAAAGAGCTAGGGGACAGGTGGGAGGGAGAACTGACAATCAATCTTCATTTCACAAATGTAGAATCAGTATCAGCTATTGTGAAGAAGACAGTTTCTGTTACTACAGGAAAGTTTATGCTGTGGTAGAAAAGGCATGTGAGGGCCAGGAAGCTAATCCAGTCTTCGGACATCCTTCATCAAAATCAGCTTACACATGGTACTTTGCAAAAGCGTGATTAAATGGTAAAGGTGTCATGGGAGTGTTACAGTGAGCCTTACAAACGGATAAGCTTTCTAATATCACAGTTAATGTAAATGAAATATTCGTGGTACGAGTTTTGGTTATATTAACTAAAAATGGGCATTACACTTCAAACTTAGAATGCTACATAAGCAGAATCAATGTTCTATGGTTTTACAGAGATTAAGAATATTTTATGATCTTCATTTTCTTTAGGTCTTATCACTTAATGTTTAATTCTGTATCTATGATCAGGAGTAAACTAGGAAAATTCTGTTCTTGCCTTCACAGAATCTTAATCCTTGTAGGAATAAATTTCACATATATATCTACGGAAGTTAAAAAGTGTGATTGACTTGAGGAAAAATTAACAATAAAAAAAGCCCACATATCTGGACTTGATTTCAAAATGCAAAAGCTCTGCTCAGCTCCATCCATGAACTTGCACCGTTCTTTGTGCCTGCCTCCCGGAATGTGATGTGTAGATGCCACGTTAGCTGCAGTGTGAGTTTACATTCACTACTGTAATAAGATGCAGAGCTGTCATCTCTCAAATAAGCTACTGTGTTTAAAAGACTAGCTGAATAATTGGTGAAAACTTTCTCGAGAAGCAATCTGAGTTTTGTAAACAGGACTAACCGCAGTGATCTATGGGAATGGGTAGAAACAGGACTAACTGCAGTGATCTATGGGAATGGGTAGAAACAGGACCAACCGCAGTGATCTAAGGGAATGGGTAGAAACAGGACCAACTGCAGTGATCTAAGGGAATGGGTAGAAACAGGACTAACTGCAGTGATCTAAGGGAACGGACAGAACGTGACAGAGGGTTATTAATCAGAGGGAGCAAGGATGCTGACTTGCAGAAAAAGATGCAATGCTAAGACCATTCCATATTTCTTGGAAATAGCTCTATCTTGGCTCAGTTTCTCTGCTCTAACACATATAAGCTTCATTTTAAAAACAGCAATTTATTAACTGAAGAAATTTACAAGTCATTCCATAAGAGAGAATTAATATAAATTTTAAATGTAGACTTTATAAAGAACATAGATTTCTATTAAGTATAATTTTTTTCTAGGGAGGAAAATATATTTCTTGGCTCTGTTACATATTTATTTTTAGTTGTGTTTTATATATATATATATATACATATATGAATAGAAAGTCAATAATAATTGCTTTGAGAATGTAGCTCTTATTTTAAAACTTTCACATACAGTCAGATGTAGTAGCTTATGCCTATAATCCTAGTATTAAGGAGACTGAGGCAGGAGGATTACTGTGAGTTACAGGGACTCTTGGGCTTCAGAGTAAGACTATGTTCTCATTCTTCCCACTAAAAAACAAAAACAAATCCAACCTTCCCCTCCCCCTGCAAAAACCTCCAATTACACAATGCATGAAAGGCTAACATGGTGTGTTTTTTAAAGACTGCTTTAATATCACTTTAAAAAGTGCATTTAAGCCGGGCGGTGGTGGCACACGCCTTTAATCCCAGCACTCGGGAGGCAGAGGCAGGCGGATCTCTGTGAGTTCGAGACCAGCCTGGTCTACAAGAGCTAGTTCCAGGATAGGTTCCAAAACCACAGAGAAACCCTGTCTCAAAAAACCAAAAAAAAGTGCATTTAAAGAATGCAATGTGATATTTTAATTTTGAGGAAAATATGAGCATATAATAAATGATATAATTTAAGATTTCATAAGTTACACATATACTAGGAATAGTTTTCAGCATATGATTGAAATACATTTTGTTAACAAAAACCACATGATCATCTCATTAGATGCTGAAAAAGCCTTCAACAAAATATAACATTCCTTCATGATAAAAGTCTTGGAGAGAGCAGAGATACAAGGAACATTCCTAAACATAATAAAGGCCATATACAGCAAGCCATCAGCCAACATCAAACTAAATAGAGAGAAACTCACAGTGATCCCACTGAAATTAGAAACAAGAAAAGGTTGTCTACTCTCTTCATATCTATTTAATATAGTTCTTGAGGTTCTAGCTAGAACAATAAGACAACAAAAGAAGATCAAGGGGAAACAAATCATAAAAGAAGTCAAACTCTCACTATTTGCTGATGATATGATAGTCTACATAAGCGATCCCCAAAATTCTGCCAAGGAACTTCTACAACTCATAAACATTTTCAGTAATGTAGCAGGATAAAAGATTAACTCAAAAAAATCAGTAGCCCTCCTTTACACAGATGATAAAATGGCTGAGAAAGAAATCAGAGAAACATCACCCTTCACAATATCTTGAGTAACGCTAACCAAACAAGTGGAAGACCTGTATGACAAGAATTTTAAATTGTTGAAGAAAGAAATTGAAGAGGACACCAGAAAATGGAAAGATCTCCCATGCTCTTGGTTAGGTAGAATTAACATAGTAAAAATGGCGATCTTATCAAAAGCAATCTACAGATTCAATGCAACGCCCAGCAAAATTCTTCATAGACCTTGAAAGGACAGTACTCAATTTCAAATGGAAAAGCAAACCCAGGATAGCCAAAACAATCCTGTACAATAAAGGAATTTCTGGAGGTATCACAATCCTTAACTTCAAACTCTACTACAGAGTGACAGTACTGAAAACAGCCTGGTATTGGCATAAAAACAGACAGGAGGACCTATGGAACTGAGGACCCAGATATTAATCCACACACCTATGAACACCTGGTTTTTGACAAAGAAGCAAAAAATATAAAATGGAGAAAGAAAGCATATTCAACAAATGGTGCTGACATAACTGGATATCAACATGTAGAAGAATGAAAATAGATCCTTATCTATCGCCATGCACAAAACTCAAGTCCAAATGGATCAAAGACCCCAACATAAAGCCAGTCACACTGAACCTTATAGGTTCAGTGGGAAGTACACTTGAGCACATTGGCACAGGAGACCACTTCCTAAATAAAATCCCAGTAGCACAGACACTGAGAGAAACAAGTAATAATGGGACCTCCTGAAACTGAAAAGCTTCTATGAAACAAAGGACATGGTTAACAAGACAAAATGGAAGCCTAAAGAGTGGGAAAAGATTTTCACCAACCCACATCAGAGGTCTGATCTCCAAAATATACAAAGAACTCAAGAAATTGGTCCTCAAAAGAACAAATAATCCAATAAAAAATGGAGTACAGACCTAAACAGAGAACTTTCATCAGAGGAATCTAAAATGGCTGAAAGACACTTAAGGAAATGCTTAACATCCTTAGCCATCATAGAAATGCAAATCAAAAACAACTCTGAGATTCCATCTTACACCTGTAAGGATGGCCAAGATCTAAAACACTGATGACTTATGCTGGAGAGGATGTGGGGTAAAGGGAACACTCCTGCATTGCTGGTGGGGGTGCAAACTGGTACAGCCCCTTTGGATATCAGTATGACTATTTCTCAGAAAATTAGGAAACAAATCTTCCTCAAGATGCAGCAATACCAGTTTTGGGTATGTACCCAAAGGATGCTCAATTGTACCACAAGGACATGTGCTCAACTGTGTTCATAGCAACTTTGTTTGTCATAGCCAAAATCTGGAAACAACCTAAATGCCCCTTGACCGAAGAATGGATAAGAAAAATGTGGTATATTTACACAAAGAAGTACTATACAGCAGAAAAAAATGACATCTTGAAATTTGCAGGCAAATGGATGGATCTAGAAAACATCATATTGAGTAAGGTAACCCAGACCCAGAGAGACAAGTATCATAGGTACTCACTCATAAGTGGCTTTTAGACATAAAGCAAAGAAAACTAGCCTACAGTTCACAAGTACAAGTGGTCCAAATGACCATAGTACAAGTTGCACTAGGGGTAATTATGTAAGTAGATGTGGGGAGGTGTGGTAGGTGGCAGATCTGTACATTTAGACTATTATTAGATCAGCTCTAGGAGTACACTAGATTGTTTGCAGTTGTGATGTTCTGGAAAGTCATTGCAAACAACGAATAGTGACTATCAAGTCATTGCTCTTAGGTTCCTGACAGCCTTTTGTTACAGAATTTCATCATTGGAACTACAGATAGCCTTGTTTTATGTGTGTTTCTGTTTCAAAATATACTGTTGACTTCATAGAACGCATAACAAATAGCATGCTAACTCAAGCCTGAGTGAGGCTCGTATGATTTATGCATTTTCTCCATAAGTTGCAGCATGGTATTTTTACACTTCGTGACATTAGGGCACACTTCAGTACATGGAGGCTATTTAAAATAGCCAAGTTATCTATACAGGAGCACACAGACACACACTAAAAGGATTCTTGTTACAATATGATCTGAAATGTGAAGGTAGAGGATCATAGTGTTCTCAGCAAATTTGTGTGCTTGACAACTCAAAAATTTCAACTGCTTTGTGAGTGCATGTCTACAAATGATTCATTCATTAAAACACCCCTTTTGCATCATTTTTCATTCAGTAGCTTTATTTATATTTTGTAAGTAGATGGTTAATGTGAGTCCTTACCTAATGGTTTAAAATGTTTTTATGTTGTTCTGGTGAAGCACGTGGGAGAAGACAAAATGTACTGATCTTTGAAAAAAGGGAAAGCACTAGATAATTCTAAAGCAGTATTTTTTTTTGTTTTGTTTTGGTTTGTTTTTTCAAGACAGGGTTTCTCTGTGTAGTTCTGGCTGTTCTGGAACTTGCTCCATAGACCAGTCTGGCCTTGAACTCAGAGATCCACCTGCCTCTGCCTTCCAAGTGGTTGGATTAAAGGTGTGTGCCACCACTGTCCAGCTAGGTGGGGGCAAAGGCATTCAGATATCGATCCCAAAACTGATGTACTAGTCTTTCATAATTTGCTTGCAAAATGGTGGGCACACAATGAGATCTGCTTTTATGATTGTTCCAGTTATATGATGGGGGTGAAATTGGACTATAAAATTTAGCTAGATATATTTTGTTGTTGAGAAGGAATCCGGCAATCCTATTGTCTTCTTTTAATGGTAGAAAAAGAATTTCATAAATATTATTTTACATTAGGCCAAGTAACACTCCTACTAGGACCATTTAGACTTGTCTAGGAAGCCCATTCTTTCCCACTAGGACTGTTTAGACTTGTCTAGGAAGCCCATTCTTATCACTCTGACACAGCAGAGGATTCTCTTCTATTGGGATGTCTGCACAGCAGCTCTAAGGATACTGTTATCTTTCTTTAGCTCTTTGAAGCTGACATACTGATTCTAAGTGTCCCTGTTATTACTCTGGAAGTGTAGGATAATAGATAGCAATGCTCAAAAGCTTCCCCTTTCATACCTCAGGGTCTAGAAACACTTCTGTGAGGATTCTAAGGTTCTAAGAATGACATCATGACCTGACTTGCTTTTGCTTTAAGCAGGAACTATGTAACAAACTTCTGGGGAGGAACTCTTCTATGGTCAGTATTCGTTGTATAGGATGTGTGGCAGAATGACGGAAAGCCTGTTCCAAGGGAAGAACCTGTCTGGGATGTTGTCCTACAGATGGCACATTTTCCTCTTAAAAACATTTAGTTTACATTCTCTTGTGTTAGAATTGCTTCTAGATGCACATTACCAATGCACCTTCTATGTATGTACCTAAAATATTGTTCTGATCTCTTCTCAACTCTCCTAGCAAATACATTATTTATAATTCTTTTCATAAAGAGATAATCAGCTCAAGAGCTTTCTTAAGGTGGCAAAACTAGAAAGCAAATTAGTTTTATGATTTTAGAGAATTAGCTGACTATTCATTTATTAAAATGTTTTCAGACTACTTAGAACTCTCAAAGGAAAAATAATGGTCCAATACAGTGCTATAAGGTTTCCTTTATGGACACAGTAAGCCATTCAATCTTGACATGCTCAAGTGGTTTTGAGTTCCTGCCATTGATATCCATCACTGAAATAGTAGTTGTGATTAATAGTGTTCTGCCTACTAACGAAAAGCATTTATAATGTATCCCTGGAAAATATTCCAAAATGGAGAGTAGCATTAGAGTTTAAAACCTGGGCCACTGAAAAATCAATATCTGTTCGGAAAGAAGGCTGCAAAACTACTTTAGGAGAAATGGAAAAGAAATTTCCAGGTTTCCATCTAAGAAAATGGTTGAATATAGCTTCAAGAGAATTGATAGGGAATGTTTTTCACCTCTTTAATATGAAACACACCTGGGATATACTTATTAATGTGTATGTTCACAATATGGAAAAAATTAAATAGGTAACATAGGAAAAAAACCCATGTCTTCTTCCATTCATTTTCTACATCAAGCTACATATTATTGATGGTGATATCAACAAGCAGGGAGGGTATTTATTATAAGATTCAGAGAAGCAGTAGTATCCAAAGCTAGATTTGTTTTAATATTTAATGGAGTTACATTCTCTCCTCTCTTATTCAGGCCCATGAGACAAAAGCAAAATTGACAAGACAGGAGATATGCTTATGCATTTTGAAGTATTCTTGCAGAAGACCATCAGCCGAGCAAAGTTCCCAGATGAGCCTATGAGGAAAGGACTGACTTTATCACCACCCAGCTGTTAGCATAGCTGTGGTTCTGTCACATGCATGGGACCCTGGGCTTAATCTCCTGGACCCAACAACAATAGGAAAAAATGCCAACAAAAATATTACGGTATAAGCAATCATTCAGCCATTAATTAGAATAATTACATAGACTGTATGTTTATGGGCTAATGAACAAATATCTGAATTTCAGTGTCCTGAAAGATATTGAGTTAAGCAAATGAGACATGACTTCTACTTTTTTATAAGGGACGATTATTGGTAAATAAACTATGGCGGGGTATTTTATATAGGTTACATCAAATACATGAGGTGGATATTAAAAAAATAATTTCTTCTTTACTGTATGAGGAAGCTGTTCAAGAGTTCACGTGCGTGGCTTGGTCACATTAGCAGTCAGTGGCAGAGCTGTGCCACTCCAGGAGGTCTCTCGAGTCAGCTGATTACGGTGCCTACAATCTAGCAGGACAGAGAAGCATGGGTGATTGCTCTCTGGGAGGCCACCTCGGACTGCATGGGAGCATGGGAAGGTGCTGGTCACTCAGTTTCTAGGTAGCCTCTGGGAAAGCTTTCTCAAGCTGTCCTGGGAGCCAGGCCTTGAAGGCAGATGTGGAAGGGATTTTAGTGACAAGAAGTGTATACAGGCTTAAGAAACAATTTTCAAACTCAGTGTTTTGGGAATGTTTCTTCATTTCTAAATTTCTTAATTTTGACCTTCAGTGGGATTTATTGTTGTTGTTGTTTTTGAGACAGGGTTTCACCATGTAGCTGGAATTTGCTATGTAGACAAGGCTGGCTTTGAATTTCCATTGATCTGTCTGCCTCTGCTTCCCAAGTTTAAGAATTAAGGGCATGTACCACCATACCTAGTGTTTTTGTTTGTTTTTGTTTTTTGCATCTTTGCTTTTTGAGTTAGGATCTTCTATATAGCCCAGAATTACTGACCATAACTCATGAGTTTCCTTTTTCCACCTCCTGCTGTGACCCACACAGATGAGTCCTGGAAACAAAACTGGGGTTACAAGGGAATGAAGAAAGGATAGACACACAGACACACATACAGAAATGCTGGGATAAGATGGGTTATACATTCTAGTGGAGATGCAACAGTCAGGAAATTCAGCCTGCTTATTTTATACAGCTGAATGAGGAGGCAGGGTTATCCTGAACAAGGAGCAAGGTTTAGTTAACCTTGTATAGGAGAAGAGGTCTCAGGCTGTAAACACCCAGGAGGAGGAATCCATGAGTCACATTTTATGAACACCATGCAAACAAGGATTAGGGGAAGGCTTTGACATTCCCATGGGTCTGAGGCATTGAGGTCTTTGACATGTCTGCACCCATATCAAACAAATCACTGGGGACTTCATCTGCTCCCCATAACCTCCTAAATGGTGAGATTAGAAGGGTATGCTACTATGCCCAGTTTAATATGTCCTTGTGCTATCATATACATATATCATAAGAATACATCATAGTCATTGACTACATCTAACATAGTACATGTACCAAGCTGACTCTCAATAAGTATGTGTTGAGCTGAATAGTTCATTGAAAGAAGGATGCAAGACGTGGAAGCCTGTTCTAAGATTAGTTATATGTGGTTTATAATATTACAATCCCCTGTAATTCACATCATTCTTACTTTTTGACAAAAGCTCATAAAATTGACTATTAAATTTGCCTTTAACCTTTATTTCTAATCCATTCCTAAAATGAAGTACAATGAAAATTAAATTGCAAAAGTACCAAAGCAGTTGAACTTGCCTTGGAAATCACTATGTAGCCAAGGCTGGCCTCAAATTTATGAGGCTCCTTTTGCCTTAGTTTTCTAAGGGTTGGGATTATAGGGATGAGTCACCATTACTGGCTCAAAGGTGTGTGTGTGTGTGTGTGTGTGTGTGTGTGTGTGTGTG
>NC_022012.1:45387617-45393097 GCF_000317375.1 Microtus ochrogaster
AGAGAGAGAGAGAGAGAGAGAGAGAGAGAGAGAGAGAGAGAGAGAGAGAGAGAGAGAGAGAGAGATGCATGAACTGAATTAAATATATGGTTTCATACATGCTAGGCTAGGCAAGTACTGTAGCACTGAGTTATACTCCCAGCTCTAATGAAAATTAGGCTTTAAAAATCCCCACAAAGGGGTCAAAGATGGCACAGTGAGTAATGTCTGATGACCTATGTTTGATCTCTGGGACCTACATGGTAGAAGGAACCACTCACACAAGTTGTCCTCTGATCTACACACATACATTGCGCACACACAAATAATAAATAAATGTGATTTTAAAAATGAAAAGATAATCCCTGTGAAGGGCGAGGGGAGAGCTCAGTGGGTAAAGGCAGTAGCCTCTTAAGCCTGAAAACTCCTCTGATGCTGGAGACCATGTAAAAAGCCAGATGTGGTGGTGCATATCTGCAATCACAGCAAGACATGAGGCAGAGACAGAAACATCTGGAAACAGAGAAGCCAGCTGGCCTGAACAGTCTGCAGCAGAAATAAGAGAGTCCTTTAGCAAGGTGGAAAGTGAGAACTGACTCCCGAGAATTGTCCCATGCCCTTGGCATGCATGCAGTGGACTGTGTGCCCACCTGCACTTTCTCAATACAATATTCTTTAAAAAAAACCCTATAAAATTCTATTATAAATATATATATAATTTATAAATATATTTATAAATATATATAATATTCTTTTTCTGTTCTTTGAGATAGGGTCTGGTACTTAATAGTCTAAAAAGAGAAGAAAATGCTAATTATTTTAATCACTTAATTTGTTTGAAACAATCACCAGTAGTCTTCAGAGTGAATTGTTGTGACCAGAAAAGTTAAGTGAATTGATCTGTAATTTATGTGGAATTCCCAGTATGTCCTTTAGAGCTTGCCAATATGTTCAATGATTAAACAGATTAGGCCCAAACAGGTAGGTATTCTATCTCTACTTTGATACTGAGATAGAGTTCATCCACGAGTCACACTAAGTGTTGCTATTATTCATGGTATTAGCTGCTGAGTTAAAAGCTCTAGTTGCATCATGTGGCTGCCGAAAAGAGGCTTCAGGGCACCAATGTGTTTACTATCGGTTCTCAGTGAAAACAGGCCCAGATGACAGACTTATGGTCTGGTTCCCTTGGTGTTGACCTATTAAGGCAGCAATTTTCCCTTTCTAAAATTATTTTTGTTCTTAGATGGTTGTATATGGCTTGAAGCTTTTTTTTTGAAAAGTAATTCTGTTTATCTCTGTTCTTTGAGAGATCAAGTGCTCTTAAAAACTGAACGGTCTTTCCAGCCCCAAGGATTTCTAAATTTTTAATCAAAATTCTAACAAAAAAAAGCTTTTCAAGGCAGAGATAGCAAAAAAAAAAAAAAAACCCAAAAAACACACATATTTTATTTGCATGTGTTTAAAAGTAAAATATCCTAAGCACCAATAAACAAACAATATTTATCAGAATTATTTAGAAGAGTGATGAAAAGCAGAAGAAATGAAGCGTTGGCCCACCTTTTGGAGATACTTTGCTTTCTCTTCAGCTTCCTGAATCTTTTGGGCTTTAGCGAAGACATTTGCCTCCTCTAGAGTAAATAAAGTCAAATTTAATCTGAAATAGCTCTGTCATGATTTTTATAGTATTGCCATTAATTTGGATATGGGTTAATAGAGCAGGAGGGAACACAAGTATATACTGTCTTGAAACTTTATAACCAGATTCATAAATAGCTGGAGACTGAATTAATTATCTATGCTATGAGGAAACCTTTAATCCCTTTAGG
The DNA here is from genome assembly GCF_000317375.1 of Microtus ochrogaster. Classification (NCBI taxonomy): domain Eukaryota; kingdom Metazoa; phylum Chordata; class Mammalia; order Rodentia; family Cricetidae; genus Microtus; species Microtus ochrogaster. The sequence goes on from NC_022012.1 coordinate 45,389,426, forward strand.
AGATGAGTAAGCTTGTGTGGCAGCAACAACAGTCTCTAAAGAGAAAGTGTCTGTGGGCTCAGAGATGATATCTGCATTTCTAGTAAGGCTTTATAGAAAGTTATCTTCTGGGTGAGTGGTGTGGGCCCTGAGGCAAGGTGTGCCACTTAATCAGACTACAATGTAAATGTTTACACGTCTAAAAATCTTCCTAGCAGTCTGGGCAGTCCACCCACTGAAGGGTGTTAAAACCGGGTACTTACTGTTATGATCAAAGGGGAAGGGTCGGACTGGAGTTTTCTCTAAGAAATACAAATGGAAAGTAAGTTATTGGAGAAGCAGACATTAAAAGTGTTTGAATTTTCTGTACTTATTAACATTGAATAAGAACACTTTATACATCCTTGGTCAAAGGCTTGTCAGTCAGGGAATGTGATTCCTAAATTTGATTCAGCCTCCAACTTTTTCTCAGGCTTTCAAATTTGAATTCAATTTTTTTGTAAACGCTTTCCTAACCTTTTTAGTCAACACACATCATTTTCTTAGATTAACCCATCCTCTTTGCCAAATAGAAGCCCTCATTTAAGGAACTCTTAGGATGTATTTTTATAAGTAATGATGACCCTATCTTTGCGGTGGAGAATCGCAGCAGTTTCAGAACTATTTGTGTATGTATTTGCATGTAACTATTACCGCTTGTTTATACCTAGCAAGACGGTTGATGTTCTTACAGTTAGGCTGGGCAGTTTCTTCTTCGAGGAGGCATCCCCATTACTCACCGCTCACTTGGACTTTAAAATTCTTCGCCACTGGTAGCCGCTGGCTGCTGTCCCTGGTCAACACCAGCTGAGATTCAGTGGGGGGATACATGGACGCCCCGAGCCAAAACTGCTTAGCCAAACTGGCATCCTGCTCAGAGCAGCCGGTGAACACCAGTAATCCAGGGGAGCAGATTTCCTGGGATTCCTTCCCGGAGCTAGGACTGTTTCTGGGACCCGTTTCCATGGTGACTCAGGACGCTTCGCCCTGCCCCCACCGGAGAACCGTCCCTTTGGTAACTGTCACAAGGAAAGCTTGAGTTTCTTAGTTATCTGGGGTTCCTCAAGCGCTTATGGCCTTGGCTTCTGTCGCGGTCACAGCCTTCGGGGCCAGTCAAGCCTCGGAGTCAAAGCCTCAACTGTGTGATGTGTAGAGCCCTGGAGTCAGTGGAGAGCAGTTAAGTCTTAGTTCCTAAGTCAGTGTCCCCTCCCCGAAACGGCAGAATAAAGTGAACTTAAAAAGCTCTTTTGGACAAGATTGCCAAGGCTCAGCACCCCAACCCGCGAAGTTCTCAGGTCTGCGTTGATACGTCAAGGCGGCATAATGTCCTAGACCAGAACTGGGCTGAGAGGTACCCATGGATACGGTTTTTGTGCTTTAAAAAAAAACTTCATCTTTTATTGCAAATCTTAGGAAACAAGCTGGATTTAGATTGTGTTCACTAATTATTCACACCAAAAGTTACCTACAGTGCAACCGTTATCATAAAAAAATACCCAGCAAAGTGGGTTGAGCCCCCCCCCACCGTGAAAAATTATGAAAACATTTTTAATGTATCCTTAAAAGCAGGTTTACAATCATGTGTGAGGGTTTTCTTCCTGGAGATTTTGTCTATATAAAAATCGATCATTTAATTACTTCAGGGAGCAGAGATGGACAACCTAAAGTCAGTTTTGGAAAGGAAATGGACACATGATAATGTTGATAGCTGACATTTTTCGTGGCACTTTATTTTTCTGTGTTAATAATACAGTGTCGGGAAAAGTCCAGAGATTTATAATCACAAGTCAATATAATGACCAGATCAGCTAAGGAATGATTTCTATTTTCCAATATATCTAAAAATCACTGAAACGTACCCCCCCCCCAAATCTTGCACACATTGCATACTTACCTCCCCACACACGTATTGCACACACTGAATACTTAGCAGCTAAGTGCTTGCTTTTCTTTTGCCTAAACCACTTAGTAGGTAATAGATGAGCGTTTCCCTATGGCCCTGTCCTCACCAAATGGATGATGCACACGGGGCTCAGTCGGAAGAATCTCAGTCTTTTTACCTGGCCGTGTGGTTAGTGATTGGTACTATTAGCAATCAGCTAACTACACTGCCTAGTAACTAGACTCATAGAAAAAGCCTGCAGTCTTAGTTGGTGCTCTCAGATGTTGGCTGAGACCAGCACATCTTCAGTCAGGCTGTGGTTGACTCTAGTCGCTGCCTTGGTGACAGCTTTCTCAGAAGTGGAAAACAGGCAGTTAATCACAGGAACTGTTCTGGGGAGCTCCTCCGGGCACATTTTTTTTTTTTTTTGTTCAATGTTAAGGCCGGTGCACACCGATTATCTTTGCATGTCACTGAACGTTTTGCTTTGGCTCCTAGACACAGGTAGTCCCCTAAAGGAAGCCGCCGCTCTCCGAGGGTTACTTGCACTTAGACCTCGTGCTCCGGCCCCTTCGCTGACGCATCCCGGCTCCAGCCTCCGCTTTCTGCCGAGTCAGCGGGGCTGCGGCCGCCTGCTTCTCCTCCAGCGGGCAGCGGGTGATGCTGTGCCTTGTTTTGATGGCAGTGGAGTTAGTGATTGTCAGCACGGCGGTACAATCAGCTAATTACACTGCCTACAAACCGAGCACCGGGCGTCCGCTGCTGCAGTTCCCGAGGGTCCGGCCCCTTGCCCCCTTTTCTCCAGGGCCGACGGTGGCGGAGCGAGAGATGTTCTCAGGCTCCCGGCCCCTCCATACCCCGCAGGGCCGCGCGCGACCCCAGGTGACCCCAGGTCCCCGGGGGGCCCCCGTCCCCGCCGCCCCCCCTCCCCAAGACCCTTCTGCTCCACCCCGACCCCTGGGCATCAGGACAGACTCCTGCTTCCCTCCCGCCGGGTCTGACCCGCCTCTGTCAACTTCTCCTCGGCTTCCAGCCCCAACTCTACAGCAGGATCTGTCCACCCCGCGCGCCCGGCAGCTCCTACTGGCCGAGTGGCCGTGGCTCTGCGACCAACCGCCCTTGGAACCCCGAGGCCGAGGGGGCGGGGCGAGTGGGGGAGGGGAGGCAGAAGCCACCAGAAGGGGCACTGGGCGGGCTCCTGAAGAGGTCCTGGGAAGGGACCTGGAAGATGGAGACACAGATTCTTGAGAAGTTTATCTTCATGGTGTAGTAGGAAGGGCAAAGACCTACATTCATCTCTCCTACCCTGTTGCCCAGGAAGCTTCCAAGCCCACTCAGTGTTCATGCCCATTTGCAGAAACTGCTTCTCAGGCACCTCAGCTGGAGGCTTGCGCTATCCTGCAGGAGCAGGATTGCCCTTGCCAATACCTGAGTTATTTCTAAGGATTATTTTTTTCACAGGGCCACGCAGTGAGATGAGGGCCCCTCTTCTAGTCAAACATTGAACCAACCCCGTTGTGGTCAAAGTGTGACCCTTTTAAGATCAAAGTCACCATTTTTGTGATCTCATGGTAAGCCTCGAGGAAACCATTCCTACTTCGGGCTACTGTTTTATTTAAATGTCTGTTACATAGCCACCACCTAAAGGCCATTGGTTCTACTATCCATCCGACACTCTAGGTGGTAACACAAAGTAGGCACACGTTCTTTGCGGTCCCAGACAGTATAAAGTCACTAAACTGATAGACTTTACTCGTAGAAAAAGGCGCGCG
>NC_022012.1:45393197-45402095 GCF_000317375.1 Microtus ochrogaster
TGGGGGTGCAGATTTGAACTTGGTGGCAGCAGAAACACTGGGTGGTTGGCAATGTGGAAATCTCTGAAGGCAAGTTGGGGGTGGGGGTGGCAGTGGAGGGTGTCTACAAGAACTGACAGGCACCGGTCTTGAAGGAGGTGAGATTGAAGCAAGGGTGGATTTGATCATCAACAATAGGTCTGCGGAAGCCCGAGTCTTGTGACAGTTAAATTTTCCTTGCTCTTCCTATCTCATATCCGATATCGGGTGTGTTTGTGTGTATTTGGAATAGGAGGCGCTGAGGGGGCAGGGACAGCATTTCTGGGCTCTCTTCACCAATATTTTTATCCTTTAAGTTAGTCTTTCCTTTCTTTTCATTTAATTGATGAGCCCAGAGAGGATATATAATATTCTCTGATTGCAAACGTTGTGGAATTCAGTAGAAAGTAGCCTCAACAGACTGTGGGCTTCGTGTCTTCAAATACACAGTATAATAATACCCATTTGTATTGATCCAAAAGGTCTTACAGTCTACAAAGGAAACTTAGCCGTCCACAGATCCCTAAACCCAACAGATGGTCGCATGGATGCAATTATTAACTTGAATACATGCTAATCATCAGGGACATTCAGCACAAATTCCAAACTCAAACCATTAAAACCCAGGAACGTCTCAAGAATAAGGTTATGTGTATTCTAACATTATCTTTGAAAATGAAATAATGTTTTTTTTTCTCCAAAAGCATAGTTTGTTTCATGAACACTTAAGTGACAGGAATTAAAGTGAAGTAGCAGATAATTGTAAAATTAACTTGCAAGAGACATCATTCCTAAATAACTATATTTTGTACTCATTTGTCCTGAATTTGAGAAGAGCGCAATGTTGTGCGCTACAAAATGTCATTTGAATGTTCACAAAGAAATGAAACTAGTAGAAGCAGCCATCATTCCACTCGCAACAGAAAAGTTATAAATTTTGTGAGGATATCATTACAAAACTAGTTATTTTACATTTTGCTCCATTTTACTCTATCCTTACTGCTTCTACCTAGCTGACGTGTTTTTTCCTGATTATCAGTTGCATCTTAAATATCTTACCTGAATTTGATTGCTGTCATCCAAAGCTATCGCTGCATTAGATGTCTTGAGATTTACACTGTAAAATTTTTTCTTCAAAGATGAAAAAAAAGACAATAAAAATGTGTGTGCTCTAGTTCTGTTAGAAAAGCAACAACAACAGAAAAGAATGCGTGTTCTTAGGGTTGCTGTTGATTTGGCCTGCAGTTACTAGAGAAACTCTGCTGACCTCACTGCATCTGCGGGTCATGTCTAGGCATGTCTAGACACCAGGGAGACTCAAGTTTTAATCCAAGTAAGAATGCTTGTGGTTAAAAGGCCCAAACAGGAGTTTGCATTTGGTTAGACCAAATCCAGGAAGGCACCTTGAGGAGGAATTGTTTACTGTTTTAATTTCTGGTCTTTTGGTGATCAGGGAGATGGGGAAGGACCTTTGAGGAGATAGAGTGAGATTATTGACTGGAAGGAAACCAAGACGAGTATCAAAACAAGAACTTCCTACGTTAGTCTGGCAAATTTATATTGGCTTAACTTACTACTCCTGTATAGAGGGTTAGAGAGGGAAAGGTAGCTTCCCCTTCAGCATACACAAACACCTAAACATTTGCTATTGTTTGATTTTTAGACAGGGACTCAGTGAGCTCAGACTGGCCTTGAACTCTTGATTTTCTTGAGACAACCTCCAGATTACCAGCTATTTCTGCAGCTTTTGAAGGTTATTGGGGGAAGAACTTAAGAATGACACTAATTAGAAAGTAATTGTCTTTATCAGCTTCTTTCAAAACTTGTTTTTAAAATGCATAGTCTTTGCTAGGAAGTAGAACCATGTTTTGTTTTTCATGTAGACTAAGACTATCAAATGTCAGATGGCCATGTTAATATTCATGATGGTATACTTAGGGACTAGTTTATAAAGTTGAAGCCAGGCTGAGTTGAAGTCAATTTAACGTTTGAAAAACTACAAATCAATGAATCTGTTTAATTATGAGAGGAGATTTTCATCTGAGCTAACATGAACTGCTGGCAGTTCCATGATTCTTGTTCCATCTCATCGGACTCCCATTAGGAAGAGTGCAGTAGGTTCTTAATTAGCTTCTTGCTTATATTTATTGATTAATCAATAGCGTTGCTTTACATATCAAATGTTAATTTATCTTTTAGGCAGATCAGAAACAATCTAACAAACTAGCTTCCTAATTGAAGTTGCTGGAACTCTGGGGCTCAGCAGCAGGAACAATTCTTATATAGTTCCCATCACTAAGGAACACAATCTCCAGAGATATGCTCTAATTGGAGGGAGAGGTTGTTTACAGAGACAATTAAGAGAGTTAAATTATGTTAATCATATCAACACATCATAATATTAATATATAAATTAATATTACATTAATGCATAAAATGCCTAGATAATACATTTATATCACATAGAAGTACATTGAGTGTCAAAGTTGTTAGATTAATAAGTGCTTAAGGACTCTTGAATTCTAGTGTTATCTCTGTTATTGTCAACATTTGGGGAAACATAAGAAAAAGCACTGAAATATTGGACAGAGAGAGGGCTACATAGAAAAAACGGTGTTAACTCCAGTAGTAAGAGGTAGGCCTGAAAGCCTCTGGGAGTTTGAATATCATTCTTCTGGATGGAAAGCTCCTGATGAATACAAGTGTGTTCTTTTATGGAGGCTAGAGCAGCATAGATTGCAGAGGAGATTTGATGTAGACGATTTTTTCACAAGTCTAGAGATGGAGTGATTGAGAAAATACAGGATAAGTAAGAGATTTCATGAAGGGATTTTACAGGGTTTGCTGACTTTCAGTGAGGAGCTTGAGGTGCTGAGGCAAACACATGGTCAGAGGACATTTATGATGAGTTTGGGTCTAAGCAAGTCTGGATTGAGTAAAGTATTTAAATCTGGCAAGAGGTCAAAACTAAAAATAGAGATTAGAAATTTTCTGACTGTGAAAATTCAAGTTGAACGAAGTCTCCAAGGGTGCGTGATAACTTATTCTTGTTGCCATGGTTCTCATAGGAAGGATAAAGTAGGTGAGCAACAGTGGAATGCCTTTGTATGTGTGTGCTGGGATTGAACTCAGGTGCACACTAAATAAGGTGGGTGGTCTTCTCTAGACTGGATGTAGATAGATTAGCTTCCCTGGCTATCGACTTTCTTCTGTCACTCACGGTAGATTTCCTGGTTTGTAAAAGTAACTTTGGGGTTTCAGAACAGCTAACTGGTTGTCTAGGTGCTTTGTTGCAGAGAGTTTATTTTCCTCCAGAGGTCTAACATGTATTCTTAACTCTGTAAAGCCAAAAGAGGGAACTACCTCATCAACTAATTTATTTACAAGAATGAAAATAATTTATGTCATTCCCACAGTCATCACACTGTGTATACCAGTTCTGGTCTTTATTTGTACTGTCTTCATCTGCTGCTTAAGCCTCTTTGATTCCTCTATGGAACTTATATATAGTTTAGCAATTATATAGCTCACTTCTTTAGTTCCTCTAAACCCATAACATATATATCAAGGATTTCATTGTATTTACATTTAGCTAGGTTTATATTGTCTTTTTCCCTCTTAGCTCATCTATAGCCTGTCTAAAGTTTGAGCTCAAGCCCTACTTCCTGGGAAAATATTCCAGTGTGCCTTTAGTCACCTTCATTCTTCCTCTTCTCTCCTTTCTTTTGAACTCAATATATTCAGTCTATAGTTAGCATCTTCCATTAATAAAAGTATCAACCACCTATACTTTTTAATTTATTATTTGTTTCAGACAATATACAATGCTGTCACATGTACAGACACATTTGTTAAATTAGTATACTTTGTGTAAAAACATTTTTCACACTCAGAATTATTTTTGCTGTACTGTCTTGGTTTTTAACTTAAAACTTGAAAATTATGTCTCAACAGTTTTTGTAATTTTTTAAACTGCAGTTTGAACACAATGAGATTGAGTTTATATATAGGGTATAGAGTCCACTCATTGCTTTATGAAATGGTATACATATACTATTGCTAGAAGAAGCTTCCAGTGATGGCAAATTTTTGCCAAAACAGCTATATCCCTCTACTTTTATTAATAGTGGCAAGTGTTTGCAAATGAATAGATGGGCCTAGAATTATAATTTACAGTTTAAGGAATGAATGGTAAAGAAATTAAATAGGAGACAGGCATGGTTGTGCACACCTTTATCTCAGTACTTGGGAGGCAGAGGCAGGAGGATCTCTGTGAGTTCCAGGCCACCCTGATCTTCATAGTAAGTCATAAGCCATCTAGGACTATACAGTGAGACCCTGCTTCAAAAAAAAGAAAGAGGGCTGATTATAATTCTGTTTATTACTTCATAAATCAAATTTAGTGTTCAGTGTAGATAAATGCCAGATGTGTTCGGATGCTCCAGGAGGCCAGAAGATGGCATCAGATCTTTTGGAGCTGGAGTTACAGGCGATTGTAAATTGCCCAATAGCCGGGGTGCTGGGAACTGACCTGGGTCCTCTGCGAGAGCAGCAGGGACTCTTAACTACTGAGCCGTCTCTTTTTATCTCAATTCTGTAATTGATTGATGCCTTTGGGACTTGACCATACCTTGATTTATCAATCAAGTCAAACTCCATATGTTTTCTTTTTTCTTAAAACAATATTTTAAAATTTTATTTTACATACCAATCCCAGTTCTGTCTCCCTCCTCTCTTCCTGCTCCCCCCCACCTTTCCCCCACCTCATCTGATCTCCATGTTTTAAAATGGAGAAGTTGAGTTTTTGGACACTCCCTTGCTTAAGGCCATTTTCATGCTCTGTACCATTCTCACAGCCATACTAGACAGGAGAATGTATCTTTTTTGCCTCCTTTTCTTTCTGATCTTCCTCATGGAATTCAAATGGAATGGAATGGAGCCTCCTTTTTCTCGTTTTCTTACACAGGTTTAGCCCCCTTACTCAAACCTCTACAGAAAGAACATCACCATTTTATTTATCTGATACTTTTTAAAAAAAATTTCTTAAAAGACAATGTCTTAGGTAAGAGAATAGATGTCTTATAATGGGAACTTTAGACATTACACATGATCGGTTGAGAGATTTTTTTTTTTTTGCCTTTTAAATTTTAGTCTTTTCTGGCTAAGTGAGGTTAAAACTGGGCATGGTGGTACATGCCTGTTGTCCCAGCGTGTAAGGTTAAAGACAGGAAGGTTGCTGCAGTTCCAGGCCAGCCTGATCCATGTAGTAATCACTAAACCAATCAGGGCTGCATAACGAGACTATCTCAAAAGAAAACAAAGTCACAAAGCCCAACAAGGGAACAATGAATCAAGAGGTTTGCTTAGTCCATGTTGGATCTAAGTTTTTATATCCCTTCCTAATAAAATAATTTAAATGTACATTTATTTACTTGTGTGTGTGGACACACGTATGCCATAGCACACACATGGGGGTCAGAGGACAACTTATGGTCGATGATTCTCTACTTTCACCCGTGGGTCCTGGGGTCTGAACTCACCCTTACCTTCTGAGCCCTGTTGTTAGGCCTCTCATCTCCTCTCCTTAGACATTTGTACTGGGCATTTGGTTGTCATTGGGAATTCAGTTTTAAGCTTAAGGAATCAGTATTTTTGTTTTGCCCTGACCATCCCCCTGGACTACTTATTTCAATATTTTCTTGGCTACTGAAAACTTGGAGCCATCTTGTGAGTATCCTGTCTTTAAAATACTGTATTCAAATAATAGCTTGTGCATATGTTAATTTTCCTTCTCTGGATTATACATCTCTTGAAAGGGAAGGCTGAGTTCTGTGTTTTGTTTGAACCACTCAGCACACAGCAAGGTCTCATGTTAGTGGGCCATCAGAAGGAAGTCTGTGTCAGTAAAGCAGAAGGGACAGATGCCATTCGTGGGAAGGAGGCCACTGAGATCAGGTGACTGAAGTCCTACGCAAATGAAGGAAGTTTTATATGATGTTTAATCTCTGATTTTTCTTTCCTGAAATATAAGTACATTCTTATTATATGGTTCTATTAATGCTTTCCGAGGCCTGCTTGGGCCTGTTGCAGAAAGTAAGGCTGGGGAAAGGTTCAACACCTTACCAGTGAATAAGCCTGGGCAACTCAGGGTAGCCGAGCAGTAAGTTATCTGGGAAGGTGAAATCATAATCATTAAACACTTGGCACTATTAATTCAGCAGTGTAAACAGTAGGCATTTTCCAAGGAAAAGCATGTATTTGCTATTGTTTATGTTGCCTTGAGTTCAAAAGCAAGTTCTATTTCAGCCATATGCAGGGAGTCTGAAATTTTAGTTTTGCCATTTCTAACACAATTAAAACTACTTTGAAACAGTGTGGTAAATGGCAAAAGAAGATGAGAATAAGAATTATCAAGATAATCTCTTACGGCATTGTTGAGTAATTAAATATGTTTTGTGATTTAAAAGTCTCATTGATAGCAAGGGGATCTTTAAAAAAAAATCTTGATATTGAATGCTGGTATCTCTCCAGTTTCATTCAAATGACTGAAGAATCTGGAAAAGCAGTTGCTGCTACTGATGCACGAAAGTCTGCTACTGGTTGTGTGTGAAGAGAAGTGTGTGTGTGTGTGTGTGTGTGTGCGTGCGTGTGTGTGCGTGTGTGTGCGTGCGTGTGTGTGTGTGTGTGTGTGTGTGTGTTTGGAAGTTTTAGAACTATAGCTATACTGTCAGCTTTGGAAGAAAGTGCCCCACTTTACCACACTGAGTTGGCATTTATAAACATTAACAGCCATATTGGTGTAGAAACGTTAATTTTATTTTTTCCCATTTGTACAGGGGTAACACACAGCATCAAATATGGAAAGTGTTATCTATGGGGTTCTAGTGCAAAAATTAATATTCACTAAATTAAATAAAAACATTGCTGTCTAGGTTTTAATTATTTCTAGTTCGATGGCAGTGTCGGAGGATAGGAGGCAGCCTTCGGCGTCTTAAGGTGATTCCAAAGCGTGGCAGTTTGGGGATCTCTTTCACGAGTAAAGAATGAGAAATACATCATGGGTGGCTGAAATAAATAGGATACTGAGAGGGTAGGTCATTCAAGCCCTAGTTGCACTTTTCTTATCATATGTTATGGACATAGCACACATATACATAATGGATCTAACTGAATCAACCTTAATTTGATCTTAGGTGCTCATTCTTAGATGACAAAATACTCTGTTATCTAGCTCAGTGGGCCTTATACTATACACACACACACACACACACACACACACACACACACACATATGTATCAATACCTAGGCATGATACATATATATATATGTATATATACATATATGTATGTATATCATGCCTAGGTATTTAATGTCTAGGACAATCCTTAACATCTGTATTTTATCTTAGTCCACCACTGCTGAGTTTTGACACTCATGCCCCTCCAACATGCCAGGAGCTCTCCGGACCCATATTCCACTACCACTAGTTAATAGCTATACATGCCTAGTACCAAATGTCTCAGTCTGGGTCCTTGAACACAGGACTCTGAGTTGGGAGTTGTAGGTGGGGAGGCTTTAGGGAACTGAAAAATATAGGATTCGGTAGGGGGAGATGCCATCTGTAACCCAGTCGTGGTAGGGACCTTGGCCTGTCTTGTGGGGCAACTGTAGAGGTACAGTTGCCCTTCAGAGTTGTAAGTTGAACCAAAGGAGTCAGTTTTCATAAAAGAGAAGATGGTAGGCACCTTAAATTGTGTGCCAGCTATCCTAAGCCCAAGCAGGCAAAACTCTCAACTCTTACCAAACAGATGGTTCTTGTATATTGTGGAAGTTGGGATTACTTAGAACAAGAGGGCCATGTCTGTTTAAAATTCCTTCTCCTTTTATGATATAGTATTGCTGCTCTCTTTGCAGATTAGGAAGATGTTGATGGATTTGTAAGATCTTCGTTTTACCACTGACTCCATGGTATATGAGAGAATTAATTGGCTGAAGAGAAAGAAAGGCAGTTGGAAGTGGTGATGCTTAAGGCTTTGACCAAGCCTTGCTTGGTTTTCACCCTGTTCAGCTTGTATCTTGGAAGGCACAGATGGTATTCTTACTAACTATACAAATGTCAGAAAGCCAAAAGAGATAATCGACTACATACCAAAATTTTCATTCACTGTAGCAATGACCCACATTTAACACATGCGCAGGAAATATGGCTCAGTGGTTGAGTACTTGCCTGGTTTGCACGTGGTCCCGGGTTCCACTTCAGCACTTCATATAAATCAGCTAAACAACACAGTGAAATATGATAGCATAGCTGCAACATGTAGTTTCCTATTCTAGCTAACCGATGCAACATTAACATTGACAGAGAAAAGAGTATAAGATCATTTGTACTTGTTAATAAGACAGCCACTTTGAGCACTTATGCCAGGTGTGGTCTCTAAAAGACTTTATGAGTAGTTTTATAATTTAACCTTGGCAAAATTCCTTTAAGACCACAGTCAAGTTGCTAGCAGAAGCGACAATACCTAACATTTATAGAGCACTTACTGAGCTCCAGGTATCTTCTAGCATTTCACTCTTAATTCTCATAATAACCCTACAAAGTGTGCACTGTCATTTCCTTTGTATACACGAGGAAATGGAGGGACAGAGTGGTGGAATCACTTTAAGGCCAAGCCCTGGGTTGAGCTGGGATCCATCTCAGTGTGATGGATTAGCATGGAGCCAGCAGTCTAGTTTTTCACTTACTTTATTTCTGTCTTTCCAGATAGAGGTCTGGAAGGTTAGAGAGCATGTGGAACTTTGCTAAGCTCCTAATGAGATGGAGGGCTGGGTTTGAAACCTACAATGTTGACCATACAGCTGCTTTGTATTTTCTTTTT
>NC_022012.1:45402195-45432426 GCF_000317375.1 Microtus ochrogaster
TAGCCAGCAACCTGGACCAATGGGATAGACAGCAACCTGGACCAATGGGATAGACAGCATGCCTACTGCCTCCTTTCACCCTGAGCTACTAGGACTACCTTTTTGTTGTTGTTTTGTTTTCCAAGACATGGTTTTACTGTAGCTTTGGAGCCTGTCCTGGAACTAGCTCTTGTAGACCAGGCTGGCCTCGAACTCACAGAGATCTGCCTGTCTCTGCCTCCCAAGTGCTGGGGTTAAAGGTGTGCACCACCACTGCCCAGCTTGTATTTTCTTTTTAACTGTCCTGTACTACCTTCCTACAATTTATGGCCAGGTGTATTAATTATCTACCGTAATCTTGATAGCAACCCCTGTGAAATTGCATTCACCGACAGGAAATTGAAAGTTATGAAGATTCGAAACCAGTTGCCAAGATTCTGCAGATAGGGTTTTGTTTTATGCTGTTTCCTTTCTTTTGTTCTTTCTGGTTTGTTTTTGAGGCAAGGCCTGTGCTGGAACTCCTTCTGGAGCCCAACTGCCTCCTGAACGCAAGCTCTTCCGCTCCCAGCCTTCCTGAGAGCTGCGGTTCCAGGTGGGCCTCCCCACACGCAGTCAACAGATAGTGAGCTGCTAAGTTGCAAATGCACAGACTTCGTAGACATTTTGCCATGCTGGAAGAGAAAGATGTGAGAAAACCAGCAGCCTCGGGGAAGAAAGGCATACTTGCAAATTCAGTGTGAGGTAGTGACGTGATGTCGGTGCCCCACAAGGGGAGGCCACCTGATGCTGCATCTGAGGACGGTATCTGGAGCAAGGAAGGTGGCAGTCCCACTCCAGTGCTGGTCAGTTGACACGCCTGGAGCATTGTGAGCAGCTCCTTTGAAAGAGGATGTGAACCTGTCACACAGTGTGACGCTCATCTAGATGCCGGCTTGCCACACTGCACTATCTGAGCAATATGTACTCAGGAACAGCTGCCAACAAGCTGAAAAAATTTAGCCTCTAAAATGGGAAGACATGAGAGGTCAAATAGCTAAAATTTAAAATACCCTCCCCCTATGATGGAGGATTACATCTAATCTGTATAGTTTCAGTGTGGAAGACTAGGTTGCGTAGGTACAAAGAACTGGCTCCTTATAAGGACTGATTGCTATTTGGGTTTTTTTTTTTTTTTTGGATATGAAATCAGCTTCTTAGCTGAGAGTCAGTTCTTTTTCACCGTGGAAGAAACTGGTCACTAATTGTGGGTGTTACACACACACATACACACACACACACACACACACACACATACTTGTGGAGTGGGTATATCTTTAAACACTTTAGAGAATGGTCTACATTTGCTATGGGGGAATCAGATGAGTTCTGGAAAAGCTAAGGGATTGTCCTAATGGAAAACACCTGTGTGGGGCCAGCTACCAATCAGCTTTGACAGCCTGGCATATATGGAGTAGCCCAAACCTCACCAGACAGGTGTGAGCAAGAGTTGGCAGGAAGGAGTCTAGCTGGCTTTCTAACTCTGGCCCACATTTTTTAGGGGACTAAAGGAATTTTTAGAAATTTACTGGCAAGTGTGATGTGTTTTTATTAATCTTAACTTTTAGTGTAAGCCACGTATTTCACCTGAACCCTGAACGCTTGACTCCTCGTAAGTACGCTCTTAAAAAGTGCTCGCTAGTGCAATCTACTGTCCGCATTGGTAACTTTGTACTTATCTTGCATCTTGGTTGCTTAAGTGTTTCAAACTTCGGACAAGGTTGTTTTTCTTTTTGGAAAAGTGTGAGGACTGGAAGGTTGAAGACTAGGTGTGTTTTCTTTCTCCTATGTGTGTGTTGATGTGTTAGTTCACTGAGGGCTCACCCCCACTCCCCCCAAAATCCTAAGTTTTAGGCATATAAATTTTTCAGCCCTCAATCACAAATTGCTGATGAGTTAAACCTAGGCTCCTCTGTGATCCTGCCTTGCTTTTTATTCATTGGTTTCAGGTCTCCACACAGACTGCTTTGGAATCATGAGAGATGAAATTGCAACGGCAGTTTTTTTTGTCACAAGATTGGTGAAAAAACACGAGAAATTGAGTGCACAACAGATAGAAGCCTTTGCACTAAAACTGATGACCATCTTGTTTGAAAAGTACAGAGGTCATTGGCACCCTGACTGTCCTTCTAAGGGACAGGCTTTCAGGTGAGAGCCTGTGTGGCATAGGATAGGGGAAGGAGCAATCAGCCAGCAATAGCATCTGCTAGGAAAACGCAACTTTTTTTTGTCCATCTTCAAGTTAGGGATGTTTTATGAGCTCCCATTAATTTGTTTGAACATAGGTTTAAAATAAAGAGGTGTGATATAGTCGAACACTTCATTAGACGATTTCTCATCTGTTTGCCATAAAATATAGACCATGAACATCTATCTGGTGAGCTAACAATGTGATTTAATGTTACGACACCCATTCTGAGTCAGCATGGCAAAAGTTAATTAAGTTTCATTTCCATTTGTAACCATGGAGGGCGGGGGAGGGTGAGGAGAAGATGTGGGTAAGGCAAGATCTGTACCCATGATGTGTGATTTCCTACTGAAGAACCCGTCAACTCACCTTCCTTGCCCCTTTCTTGCTTTATATTCTCCCCAGGTGCATCAGGATAAACAACAATGAGAATAAAGACCCTATATTAGAAAGGGCTTGTTCTGAGAGTAATGTGAATTTTTTTCACCTGGGACTTCCAAAGGAGATGACCATATGGGTTGATCCCTTTGAGGTGTGCTGTAGGTGAGTAATTTTGTGGTTTGTGTGCTTGGTGACCCCTAGGAAACCTAGGTTGTTTAGCCAGCTCTATGTACCTTTGTGAAAGCTGATGCCCAACGCATTGGCATAGCAACTAGGATGCTATTTGATCACGGTTGGTTTCAGATGCAAACTTTTACTCAACACGCATTTCCATTAGGGATGGTTGAATTGGCAAGCACAAAGGCACTGCTGTCTATTTGCAGTGGGACTTGGGTCATTGCAACCTGTTGCATACTGCGGATTTGTAACTTTTAAGTACTGTAGGAACCACCAGGAAGGCAAGGGGATCAGCTAGCGTGGAGGACAAGTCAGTCCATTAATTGACCCCCAAAAAAGGGTTGTTTTTTTTCTTTCTGATCAATTAAATGGATATGCTCACTAATTGTAACATCCTTGTAGCTTCAGGTTACATTGTAGTTCAGTTTGCTTTTTTAGAAGAGTCAGACTCTTTAAAATAGCTTTTTAAAAGTTAAAGTTAGTATGGTGTCTCCAGACCAAGAGATTATGCTTGTGGGAAGTTGAGTCTCTTAATGAATATTTTCTTTTCCTTCTTAGGTACGGTGAGAAAAAGGATCCCTTTACCATTGCTTCTTTTAAAGGCAGATGGGAGAACTGGGAGCTAGCTCAGCACATCAGCTACGCAGTCAGCAGGGCCACTGCCGATTGCTCATCTGGAACATCTTCTGATGAAGAAAGCTGCAGCAGGCAGCCCCGAGTCATTCCCAAAGTCAACAACCCCAACAGCATCTACCAGGTTGCGTGTGGTACACCATTCTGTTCTAATTCTAGAAAGAACACACTCGCAAGAAACAGACCAGGAAGTAGTGAAATGACAAAGAGAAGTCCTCTTCCCAGTGTCAGTATTTTGGCAGAACCTTTTCTGTCCCCCACCCCCGGAGTGTTGTCGCCACTTAACTGAGTTTTTATGAGGCATGGTCTTTTGTTGTCCTGTTTCTCCACGTACTTCTTGAAAGCACCTGGCTTTCTTTCTACTTATATTCCTTCTGGTTAAATGGTAATGTTTAGTGGGTTTTGTTTTTTGAGACTCCCTAAATAGCACAGGCTGGCCCATAGTTTCTGATCCTTCTGCCTGTCACCTGCTTGAGTGCTGTGATTTAGAGGTGTGTGCCTCCTCACTCTATTTAGTAGGCTTTATTAATCATAATAGCATGTAATTTAGAGAAAGCCCAAACTATTTAAGAAAGACCAGGACACTTTCATTTTGGCACTAGTGCAGTTTGTTTTCAAAACAACAATAACAAAAGAGCTTTTTAAAAAGTCATAGCCAGTTTCAAGGGAGCTTGTCCAAAGAACAAAATACTCAAATAATCAAAACCAGTAGAATCGTAACCCATCAACAGAGATGTACATTTATATAGAAATAAGTTGCATGAAATAATACTAATACTTACCAGGAGCCTCCCACCCCAATACTTCTGACTGTGTTCAGTAGATAATTACAGGCATCTTAAGTTGATTTCATGACCCGTTTGCAAAAAAAAAAACAAAAAAAACCAAAAAAAACAAAAAAAACAAAAAACAAAAAAAAACCCAAAAAACAACAACAACAAAAACAAAACCAAATCTGGCCAGGTGGTGGTGGTGCACGCCTTTAATTCCAGCATTCTGAGTGGAGCAGGGACAAAGATCTGTGAGTTCAAGGCCAGCCTGGTCTACAAGAGCCAGTTCCACGACAGGCTCCAAAGCTATAGAGAAACCCTGTCTTGAAAAGAAAAGGAAAGGGAAGGGAAGGAAAGGAAAGGCAAGAAAGAAAAGAAAAAAATAAGTTTTGAAGAGCTTCTCTATCAATTTTTATGCATGCTTTCACCTTAACCACTTTTGTTAACATTCAGTTGTTTTCCTCTTAAGAGTTACCAGCCAATCTTTTAAATTACTTCCATATTGCTTTATTAAAAAACAAAACCCCCCCAAAACCCTTAAAATTTGGCATCATTATAGAAGTTAGTTCTGTTTTCTTCCTGAAGTTATTTCTTAAGACTTGGTTCTCAGACATGGAATTTCTATGCCATTAAATATGGTAGTCACTTATTCCTGATGTATGGCTTAAGTACATACTAGAAAGCTTTTTTCTTTAAATTTTCACTAGTTCTACTATCTGCTTTACCATTTTTCCTAAAACTGGCCTGTTCTCAAAAGGCAAATAATTTGAAAAATAATTTCTGTAATAGATAGCACTAATAAAATTAAGTATTCAAAACTGTTTCATGAAATTTCAGCTATTCTTTGACGTCCTTATGTGTTATCATATATTATGGGTTAGAAACGTATTAAACTTTTGTTATATTACTAGAAAACATTTTTCCTTTAGTTTTTTAAAACTGCGTGTGTGTGTTCACATGCATCTGTGTCTGTATGTGCGTGTGTCTGTGTCTCTGGGTGTAACAGTTTAAAACTATATAACACTACATTTTTAGGTAGGGTTCAGATCTGTAGGAGGCTAAACTGTTCTATGGTAAGGTCTTTCCAGAATGTGGTCTATTAAACATCTTTGTCAATTATTTGTGATGTTTGTAATGGGTGGGTCTTACCCCAGAGATCATTATTAGGCAGTTTTGGGATGTCAGGAGGGAGTGGGGTAAGGATGAACATTTGAATTGCTTTATGTTTTTATCTTGTGTGTGGTATAGGGATTGAACCTGGCATGGTAGATATCTACTTAGACACGAGTTGTGTTTCCAGGCCTAACTCATTACCTCTTCTTTTCTTTTTGAGACAGGGTCTCATTAATTTCCCCAAGCAGGCCTTAAACGTTTGATTCGGTACCTCAATTTTCCAAGTAACTGGGATTAAAGGCCTTATTAATAACACAGCTTACATATTTAGAGTTTCACTTAAGAGTTCATTTTAGGGGCTGGAAAGCTGGCTTAGCAGTCAAAGGGAACTGGCTGCTCTTTCAGAAGACCCAGGTTCAATGGTCAACATAACCATGAACATGGTAGCTCATAGCCAATTGTAACTCCATAGGGGATTTGACACTCTTCTGGTTTCAACTGCCCTCAGTGGGCACCAGGCACGTACATGGTACAGACACTCATTCAGGCAAAACATTCATACACATAAAAGAAAGAAATTTTTGCTTAAAGATATAAATTGATAATCTCTATAGGATATAAAATTTTGGAAATTTTTTCTGTAGATGACTATTTACTTGTAATCCCTATGCTTTGGAGGGACTTCCCTTCTGAGTTCAGGGCTCGTAGTCTCAAGAGCTGCCTATAAGTCCAGAGACCTTCACACATTGTTTTTCCTGTCTTTTTCCTTCCCAGGTGGAAACCTTCAAACAGTCCTTCCAGCCGTGCTTGTGCCTCCCTCGTAGAAAGCATTTGGCAGATGGTCGTGGGGGTGTCTTGGGGGCTGCTTACCACCCAGTGCCCAAGAACCCTAAATGGTGCCGGCCTGCCGGGCGCCGGGTGGACAGGTACCACTGGGTCAACACACAATTGTTCAGTGGCCAGGCAGCACCGTGCAAGCTTGAAGGAGAGGCCTTGTCTTCCCTAAAGCAAAAATGAGGTCAAAGCCAAGAAATCCCCCACTAGAAGGAAGAACTCTCTCAGGGATGGGAGTGCACACAGATCACCGCTCGACTTTTAGCTATACTTTTAATTCTTATTTAACTTTATATAAATTTTTATGTAACACTAGTGAATATATGTGTGTCTTGTAAAGTGACTGAATGGAGATATTGCCTGTGATAAAATAAAATTAATTATGGGAAGGAAGAGTTGAAATAAACGCACTGTGTTTTTAACAAACCCCTTAGTTCAGTTTGCTGCAAGACAGTTTTAAGTCTCTTGTTTCATCTGTGGTCATTGTTTTAAGAGCAGATTTTCAATTATGGGAGAGTGATCCTGACAGAAAACTCTTCTGGATTCGTCTAATATTTGTGGTAACCAGTCTATTTTATACATCTTGTAAGAAATTATTGGAATTTATTTTTTTTAAGATAAGAGAATTCCCTTGGTATGTCTTTTGAAAAGTTTGATTTACTACTAAAACTTCATAGACATACTCATATGAACTATTTTATAAAAGTGGTACCTGCTTCTTATAAAGAATTCAAACCAAGCCAAGCAACTCACTATCAAAAGAAATAAAAATCCCTGTTACTGAGCCACATGCAACCATTACTAATATTAAATGGTGGCCGTGTTGCAGGTACATTTTGCCTATATACAGACTTAAGAATGGATACAGAGGCTTTCAGGTGGCTCAGTGGGGAGAGACTTGCCACCAGTTCTGTCACCAGAGTTCAGGTCCCAGGACTCAGGTAGTGGAATGGAGGATGGACACCTACAAGTTGTCTTCCGCTCTCCACATGTGTGCCATGGCACCGCAGGCCCTTCCCCAAATATGTGAACATAAAAATACACAGATAAACCATTCAGTAAGAGACTCATGTTAGAGGAGCTACCCATTCAATATTTACATTTGGTTTTATTTGATTTTCATAAAGCAACAAACAACCTTGAAATGGAATTGAAAGTGGCCTGAAATGGTTCAAAGCTCTCCCATGCCAGAATATCTAATTTCTTAAGTTTTATCTGGAATTCAACATTATGTTGGTGCAGTATTTAAAACTTTTTTTATTTTATATTTACCCATTTGTTGCTATACCCACCATCTGAGTTAGGATTATTAAATTTTTGTCATTTATTTACAATATTATTGTGTGTTTGTGTGTGTATGTACATTTTCATGTGTGTGCGCATGTGCCTGTGTGTACACTCGCTTGTGAAGACCAGGGGTCTACTCTGAGTGTCTCTTCAATGTTTTTTCTCATTTTTTGAGACAAGGCCACTTACTTGGAACCTGCTCATTGGAGAGATGGGCTGGTTTGCAAATCCCCTGTCTCCCCCTCCCCGGTGCTGGGATTACAGGCTCATGCAGTGGTGCCTGGCTTTTTAAGGGGGTGCTGGGGATCTGAACTCAAGCCATTAAGTTTGAACAGCAAACACTTTACTAACAGCCTCCTCCATAGCTCTCCTTTATGTCATTGGAGAACGCCTTAAAGACTTCCTATGTATGAGTGTTTGCCTGTGTGTGTATGTGCACTGTATGTGCACTATCAATGTGCCTGGTGCTCATGAAGGCCTATTCTGAGCCTCTGAGACAAGCGACCTCCCTCTTGAGTGTTAGGCTTTGTCCCCTTGCATAAGATCATCCCAGCTGGACCTTTTGATCCCTTTGAGAGTGGCAGAGAGAGGTACAGGCCCTATCTGAGGAATCCAGCACCGCCCTACTACCTGTCCTGCACAGCTCGGCCTTAGGTTTATGTGGCCTTTAGGGGATGTTAGATGTTAGGTTGGGGAAGACTAGGGAAGGGAGGCCTCCAGGTATGTGGGTACAGGGAAGCCTTCATCCCTGCTGGGTAATGCTTTCCAGGTATGGCCTGTTGGGGGCGGGGCGCCCACACGGCTGTAAGTATTTCCTAACCTATGCTCTGGAAGGGGGTGTAGTAAACTCATTGCTCCCTAAAACTTTGGTGGAATCATGCCCCAGTTTGTCCTTGAACTTACCAAGGGAATATGTTGCTTATCTCTCCTCCTGGGAAGGAATTTTAGCAGCAAGTCCATAAGAAGGCATCAGATTCCCTGGAATGGGTGTTACAGATTGTTGTGAGCTGCATTGTGGGTACAGGAACCAAACCAGGGTCCTCTGCAAGAGCACTTAGTGCTCTTAACTGCTGAGCCGTCTCTCCAGTCAGGCCATGCCAATTTTAATGCTGGGATGTAACATATTCTATGCTGAAACAATTATTCATGTAGCTTTTTGTTTATAGTTCTATTTAAAATGGTTAGATGCTTGTTAGGAGTATTTTGTGTGAAATCTGTTTTGTTGGAGATTTTTTAGGAGACTTTTCTCCAAATGGTTCATAGGTATGATGTGAATTCAACTGTGGTTTTTTGCTTTCTTTCTGTCTTCCAAACACAATGAAATGGTATTTCTGGCACTGTATATTGCAGGGAGAAAAACTGAGATCCATTTGATTTCTTGGAACTCCTTGCCACGCACCAAACCATGTACGTTTTACTTTCTTAGGTATCTGTTTTGTCTGCCAATCTAGAAAATTAATTCTCTGTACTAGAATCAAATGTTCCAGTCAGCCATTCTATATCAGTTTTTCTTGGAACATTATATATATATAATCTTTCTGATCTGCACATTTACTTTTCCATAATCATCTTAGTCACATTTCTACTGCTGTAATAAAACAAATCATGACCAAGGCGACTTAAGAAAAAAAAGCATTTATTTGTGCTTAGGGTCCCAGATGGTTTGAGTCCATGATGGCCAGGGAAGACATGGGCAGCAGGACAGCTGAGAGTTCACATCTCAATCAGGAGACAGAGAGAGCCCGGGGAATGGCAGGAGGCTTTGGAAACCTCAAGCCAGGCCCCCTGTAATGCATCTTCTCTGTCTTAGCTCCGGTTTCTATTGTGAAGAGACACCATGACCATGGCAACTCTTATAAAGGAAAACATTTAATTGGGGTTGGCTTACCATTCAGAAGATTAGTCTATTGTCATGGTGGAAAACATGGCCGCACGCAGACTTCGTGGTGCTGGAGACGTAGCTGAGAGTTCTAGTTCTACATCTGGATAGGCAGGCAGCAGGAGACTGTGACACACTGGCCAGGCTCGGCTTGAGCTTCTGAGACCTCCTTAGCGACACACTCCTTAGTGACACACTCCTTAGTGACCTCCTACCAGCACCACTTCCTATGGAAGCCATTTTTATTCAAACCACCACACCCTCAGAAAGGACTGCACCTCTCCATCCTTCCTAAGCAGCCACCAACTGGGCACCAAATCCCCTGGGCCGTTCTCCTTCAGACCAGCCCAGGAGTCTATGTCACCTTTGCACGCCTCATTCTCCATCCATCTCATGGACACCAACCAGCGTTCTAAGGGGTCATTTTGTTCTTTCATCTGCATTGGACGACTTTAATCTTTTTTATTTTTCTTTAAACCCGGTTGCCTTAAGCCTCCCTCTGTCCACTTGATTCTCACTCTGCTCAGTCTGTGTCTTGTTTCTACTCTATTTATTAGTTCTAAAATACTTTGGAATTTAATTTGTGGCTTTCTTTATAGTCTACATTATTGTATTTTTAACCATCTAGTTGTAAATGTTTCAACTATATTGTTTAAAATATAAAACATGAAGTTTTCTTTTGGGTCCTGACTTAGAATGTCTATTACCGTGGATTCTTCTGTATTTTGTGTTAATCTTCTTAGTTGAAGCGTTAATGTAGTTACCACACTGGCTTTTTCCTTGTTCCAGTTTAATGTGGACAGTTCTGTGTAGAATTTTCATTTCTGAAGTATGGGGTGCATGATCCTTTTTTGTCTTCTTATAAAGTCTATTCGTCTTCAGTGTTGGGCTTAGCTATTGTATTTAATCTATTTTTATACAGCCTAAACCATACAGTTGATATTGGAGGAGGAGCTTCTCATCTGGTGCTGTATGAATCTTAGGAGAAAAACACACTCTGTTGTTTGAGTTTTATTAAACACTCTGTATGCTCAAGGCCCTAGCACAGCCAGGACAGAGCTGGGGGACAGTGTATTTGCTTGCTTTCTGTTACTGGTATAAAGGCCATGATCAAAAGGACTTGGGCATAAAAGGATATTTCATCTTACAGCTTCCAGTCCAATATGAAGGGAAGTCAGGACAGGAACTCAAGGCAGAACCTAGAAGCAGGGACTGAAGCAGAGGCCATGAAAGAGAGCTGCTTGTTCCTCAGGCTCACATTCAGCAATCCTTTCTTATACTTCTTTGGACCACCTGCTCATGGGTGGCAGGGCCTACCCATGTCAATCACTAATCAAGAGAATGCCCCACAGACTTGCCTATAGGCTAGTCTGATGGAGGCATTTTCTTAACTGAAGGGCCCTCTTCCCCAGAGACTCTAGTTTTTGTCACATTGGCAGAAAACTAACCAACACATGTCCCATTGGTGCCTTTGGGGTAGGTCTGCCTGAGACATGGTCTTAGCTTTCTATATAAAGGTATTGTTTTCGCCTTCATCCCTTCACCTGCAGCTTCCCCTGGCTTTAATGGGTTTTAGTGAGCTATTTGATGTCATTTCTTCTTCATACACGATCATTTTCTCTGTTGGGTTGGGTTTCATGATTCTTTGCTTTTCTCTTGGGTTGCATGACTTTTATTTATGACGTGTATAGATGTGCATATCCTCTTTGAGATTCACTAGGCTTCTCCAGTTATGTCTCTTGCCAGATTTGCTCACATTTTGGATCTTATTTCTTTGGTTACTTTGTTGTCTTGAGTGCAGAATGTTTGGCGCTGTCCCATAGGTCTCTGGAGCTCGATTCTCTTGTTCCTATCAGATTGTTTATATTGTTCTAGCTGACAACCCATGGGTGGTTCTCTCCATGATCCTCATTTTACGGGCAGAGGGGCACTCTGGTGGCAGTTTACTGCAGCGAAGCAGTTGCCATGTGGACATTTGTTTGTCTTGATGTCTGTCCTGGCCCTGTGGATAGGGAGAGCAGACTTCTGGGGTCTCTCATGATCTTTGCTTAGTGGTGATGCATATGGGTTATTTACTACTTCACTTGCAAACTTGGGATGCATGAGGGCAAAGAAATATTTGTGGACCTCATCATTTCTTTCCTTAAATTTTGAAGCTGCTGTTCATTCTGTTGCCTTAGGTATAGTTTCTTGTGTTTAATATATATACATATATATATGATAACTCCAAATTTTAGTTGCCTATTTTGGGAGGTGTATGAAGAATAAATCTACTCTAATTTCCTGAGAGTGGATGTTCACATACCCACTTTTGAAATGAGAAAGAAAAAGGTGATTCATGTGTGTGTGTTTATAGTGTATATGTGTGGTGCATGCATGTGAGTGTGAGCGCATGCACCTGTGCATGTGCATGTGGAAGACAGGACACTGGGTATGTATCTCCGTCACTCTCCACTTTGTTGCCTTGAGACAGGGTCTCTGAATTGGAGGCTCATTGTTTAGGTTAGGATGGATAGTTGCTGAGTTCCTAGGCTCCACTTGTCTCTGCCTCCCAGTGCCAGGGTTATAGGCAGGCACAGCCATGCTGGGCTCTTTTTGTGGGTGCTGGGGATTTGAACTCAGGTTCTCAGGTTTGCACATAGTAAGAACTGGTGTTCTTACCAGTTAAGCCATCGCTTCTGCATCCAAAGTGATTCCTGATAAGGATTACACCTGGGGAAAGGATCCTTTTTGCTAGGATGTTTTGATGGGAATGGCCATGTGCCCCCCCAGGCTCTTACGTTTTCAGCAGCTGGTCCCCAGCAGGTGCTACTGTTTTAGAGGTGGTGAAACCTTTTAGAAGGTGGGGCTTGATTGTTATGGATAGATCACTGGGGTTGAGGCTTTGAACGTGGTAGCCCAGCCTTGCTTTTGTTCAGCTTTCTGCTTCCTGACTGACTGCCATGATGTCCTCAGCCACCCCTTGAGCCAAACCATTGCTACAGCTGTGCTCTTTCTGTTGTGATGCGCTGAAGTCTCTGAAACCATAAGCAAAGCAAAATCCTTAGGTTGCATTAGTCTGGTATTTTATTGCAGCAATGCTTGCGATCCTTGTCTGCTGCAGTTTTCTTATCTCCTGTCTGGTTGACAGGATGCACATGTGTGTTTACACATAAGCCGGTTCAGGATAACCTGTACCTCAGACTTCCACAAAGGAACTTGCTGTTGACTTGGTTGGGCAGTCACTGCAGATAATGCAGTGGGAAGGAGAATTGATCCTGCCTTGGGTTTGTGGCTTTTCTGATATGAAGCATGTGCTTCCTAAAAGCTTGGGGCTATTAGTATATTAATGGAGATTTGATGGAGAGTCTGAAGAGGTGGCCAGAGAATTAATATGATTGTGTTCTGGTAGGTGCCTTGTTCAGCCAAGAGTAAAGACTATGCAAGAATTTCTGCACTGCTTTTTCTTTGACACGTCTCCTAGGGGCCTTCAACTCTTGGCCTGACTATTCTAAGGAGTCTTGTGTGTCTGGCTTAATTCATCTTTACTTTGCTTGCTGGGAAATGTATTTCATAATTTATTTGAGTAGCTAAATAAAGGTATCGAGTCCACATACCCAATATAAATCAAATCAAACTAAAAGTGCTGGAAGAGTTTTACCTTGTGAAGTTGTTAAATGTTGGTTTGGGAGTGCCCGGTTCAAGCTTGGTTTGGTGGTCAGGCCTGGAATTCCAGTTATGTGGGAGACTGAGGCAGAAGGCTAACATGTTTAAGGCAGCTTAACGAGACCATGATTCAAAATGGCAAATTAAAAGCAAAGAGGCACAGCACTTCCTGCACATGATGTGTAGGGCCCTAGGGCCAATCTCCAGTACTGGGGAAAGGTCTTGTTCATGGAAAAGATGGGAGAACAGTTCATATTTATACATCATTTTATTGGTGTCAGTGCTTTGAAAGCAGCAAGTGATTTTAATCAGAACGGCAACGGATGTGGCCATTTCAAAGCTCACACATTGTTGTAACTTTCCAGCGGCTGGGACAAAACACTGTGACCAAGACAACTTACAGAAGAAAGTTTATTGGAGGCTTACGGTTTCAAAGGGTGCATTCATGGCCATCATGGTGGGGAGCATGGCAGCAGGCAGGCGGGCATGGTGCTGGAGCAATAGCTGAGAGCTCACACATAGAGCCACAAGAATGAGTCAGAAAAGGGCGGCTGGGAATGGGATGGGCTTTTGGAACCTTAAAGTCTGTCCCCAGTGATACACTTCCTTCAACAAGGCCACACCTTCTGTTTTGGTCAGGATTGCTATGTGAGGAAACACCATGACCAAAGCAGCTTGGGGAGGAAAGGGTTTATTTGGTTTATTTCCTTTATTGGGGAGGAAAGGGAAAGCGTATGCTTCCACATCCTTGTTCGTCATTGAAGGAAACCAGAGCAGGAACTGGAGCAGGGTGGGAACCTGGAGGAAGGAGCTCGTGCAGAGGCTTACTTACTTAATTCATGTGACATGCTCAGACTGCTTTCTTATAGAACCCAGGACCACCAGCCAAGGTTGGCACTGCCCACAATGGACTATGTCCTCCCCATCACTCATGAATTAGGAAAATGCCCAATGCAGGACTTACAGAAGCATTTTTCTCAATTGACGCCCCTCTCTTTAGATAACTTTAGCTTGTGTTGACATAAAACTAGTCAGCACACCTTTATACCTTTTCCAAACAAACAGTTCCACCAACTTGGGGCCAAGCATTTAAATATATAAGAATATGGGGCCACTGTCATTCAAACCACACTTCGCTCAATGACTGGGTAACTAACCTAACTATTAACACGGCTAAGCTAAAAGACAAACTGCTAGTAGCAAAGAAGTTAGATTCGGTGCCCCATATCAGGTGGGAGAAACAGAAGACATGCTTCTGAGCAGGTGTTCTTTATGGCCTGATTTCAAAACCTCCGTTAAGCCTTAATTATAAATCTTTTCATGGTGTCTCAGGTGGTTTTGTTTGGATTTTGAAACAGGGTTTGACCACATAGCCCAGACTGGCCTGGAGCTCATGCCCCTCCTACTTCAGCCTAAGCACTGAGATTACAAGTGTGTGCCACCCACCAGGCTGGGCTTCAAGTATTTTCAACTTATTTTCTGTAATTTCCACTAGTACTTTTATTGGTTGAACTCAGAGCTAAACTACAAGCCACATATAGACAACTCTTAATTTTGGCAAAGATTTGCAGGGTGAAATTATTGAATGAGTAATGCCCATTGTGGGGCTGGGGATATAGCTTAGTTGGTAGAATACTTGCCTCATGTGTATACGGTCCTAGGTGATAGATCCTGAGTTCTAATCTCAGAAATGGAAAAACAAAAATAAGCGAATAAGAAGGTGAGCAAAACCAATGAACTTATTGATTACTTACTATCCACTAGTCGCCCAAATAAAGTCTGTGTACAGGGTTTTGTTTTTTGTTTTGGTGAAGGGCTTATACTGGGGATTGAACCTAGGACTCCCTGCTAAACTTGGCTACAGCTCCAGTCCGATTGCATGAAGTTTTAATCTTTTACCAGCCTGCCTTCCTCCCATTACTGAGGATGCTTCTTAACAGTTGCTACATTAAAAAAAAATCACTTTTGCTATTCATCTTGAAGTGCAGTAAAGAGAATTATCTGTATGGGAAAAGGCTTGAACTGCAGCCGCTGGATCTGTAATCTTAGCAGGTTTTAAGTTTGGAGTTTGTATCTCAGAGTTTCCTTGATATCAGTTCATGCACTGGTGGTATCTCTCCTGATCTTTAACTCTCTCCGGGAACTTCGGTTTCAGATGATAGCTTACTGATTGTTTGAGACAATCCCTTCAGAGAATTTTGTCTGTCACATAGTCTACTACCTCTTAAGTACTTTGATCCAAGTCCTCAAATACTGTGACTACCTATCCATCTACTTTATGTTGTGATTCAGTGATATAGATTTTACTATTCCAGGAAGAGGTCAGTCAGTATATTGAGCAAATAATGAAACACCAGCTGTAATTCAGTTACGATGAAAACAACAGCAAGTTCCTTTCTCCCATGCAGATACTAGATTATACATTTGTATGGTTTATGCATGAATAGTACAGATATTTTCAAATAATTTTTTTACATTTTACCAGATGTTGTATTGACTTTTCTTTCCCCATGCTGGCTAAAATGTGATCACCACTTTCCTTTCTAGGTCTAAAAATAAAGCAGAAAAAAAGAGGGTTACATTTTTATTTTATTTTATTTTTTTCAAGGAAAACAAGCTATCTTTTTTTTTTTCATTTTACATACCAATCATCTCAGTTCTCACTCCCTCCCCTCCTCCCGTTCCCTCTACCTACTCCCCACTCCAGCCCCATCCACTCCTCAGAGAGGTAAGGCACATTGCTTTGGGGAAGGTCCAAGGCCCTCCCCAGTATATCCAGGCTGAGCAAGGTATCCATCCAAAGAGAATGGGTTCCCCAAAAGCCAGTACAAAGGGTAGGGATAAATCCTGGTGCCACCGCTAGTGTCCCCACAGTTTGTCCCAGCCATACAACTGTCACCTACATTTAGAGGAAGACGGTTACTTTTATCTTTAAAATGTTCATGAGATTTAGAAAGATAATTTCTAGAAATCAATAAGAAAATAGGCAGCTGAGTGGGAAATGAGCAAGAGAGTTAAAGGCTTCTTTACAGAATAAGATCCTCAAACATTTGCATATACGCACTCAAAAGTGGTTATTACGAAATGAGAATTTAAACTTTCTGCCATGTACCACAGTGAGTTGCATATGGGTAAACACAAGAGACGTACATTCTAGGAGCTGCCGATGAGAGACGCAACGCTCTCCTGCTCTACTGTGGCAGCACATAGTCCATCGCTTTGGAATTCTAGTCAGTATTTACTCAAGCTGAAAAAAAATCTATTCCTTGGGGCCCCGCCCCTACTGGAGGGAATAAAGACCCTTGATGGATGCTGAAGGAGGGTCCCTCTTCTTTGGGGGATCTAGCCACAGGTAAGCTGCTCATGTGCCAGTTGGTAGTCACACACATATGCACACGGGCAGCATTATTGGATGCAGGGTTATTAATAACAAAAACTAAGCATAAAAGGAGGACGTGAAGTTGGGAGGAAGATGGGGCAGAGGTGCTGGAGGAAGGTAGTGGTGGACAGATATATTAATGTATGTTGTATAAATGTATAAAACTTTCAAAGACTAAGATTAGTTTTTTAAAAAAGCTATTCCTGGGGCCAGAATTTCTCCTTGGTATCTAACCAACCTTATTAGTGTTGACTAATTATAGTAAATCCTAACTGGAAAATACACACATCTACATCACTAGTGGGAAAAGTTCACACAATGGAATACAGCAAAGAGAACCCAGTTCTGACTCTTTGCCAGAATACGGATAAATTCCAACGCTGAAGAACAGAAGCAAGACATAACAGAACTCATCCTTTGTGATCGTTCTGTTAGTTTTGTGAACACGTACAATGCATGAAGGTAGAGTGGTGGTTCTTACGCCTGAGTGGCTAGATGACGCAGAGTGCTCTGGGAAAGGTCCACAGTAGGCGATTCTTGTAAATGAGCTCTGAGGCATAATTCTTTTAGTCACAGTAGAAATACTAGTGATTTTCTAACGGGGGGAGGGGCAGCTCTTATTGTACTGACTGGAGAGATGGCTCAGCGGTTAAGATCACTGCCTGTTCTTCCAAAGGTCCTGAGTTTAACTCCCAGCAACTACACAGTGGCTCACAACCATCTGTAATGAGATCTGGTGCCCTCTTGAGGAAGAGACCTGGTCAGTCGTCCTCATCAACTTGGACCTTAAAACCCAATAGGGACAAGTTCAACAGAAC
Organism: Microtus ochrogaster; assembly: GCF_000317375.1. Taxonomy (NCBI): domain Eukaryota; kingdom Metazoa; phylum Chordata; class Mammalia; order Rodentia; family Cricetidae; genus Microtus; species Microtus ochrogaster. The sequence continues at coordinate 45,419,315 of NC_022012.1, forward strand.
CGCCATACATGGGCTTCCATGCTACAGCATTGCCAGGGCATACATTTCAAATTTCAGTTTTCACACCCCAAACTATCTGCTTGTGAGTCATACATGAATACGAGTTGTTTGCGTTTAAAGTTTTGATACATTTTTTGTTTAAAGTTGTGATACATTTTAACAAAAATTATAAAGGCAGCCTTCATCTCAGGCATTCAAGATACTTTTAAATAAAGGAAATAAAGCTAGGACTGAGCCATTATTTCTGCAGTAGCTAGTTTCTGATCCTGGTTTTCCTATGTAGGTCACTATTCTACATGAGAGAAACGAAGACATTGGTGTTCTTTCTTTATTAGTGTTTTCATAGACATTATAACATTAATTTTGGTGATTTAGGAAGGGAAATTGGTTGACTTTTAACGATTTAACATTTTGGATTGGGGATGCATTTCAGTTGTAGAGCACCAGTCTAGCACATGTAAGGTCCTTGTTTGGACCCCAGTACCACTAACAAAACTCATAGCGTTTTAAATATCTGTGATTAAATATATTATTTTACAAATGAGTAGCGGCTGAGTGAGAAGGAAGTGGACACAAGTTCTAGCTCTTTCCCCCTTTATCACTGGGTGAAGAAAAGCAAGCCACCCTCAGTTCCTTTTCTCTACAGTTAACACGTAATCCTCATAAGGGAAGAGGCATAAACTCTATCATCAGCTGGGTTCTTTCTTACTCGAAGATCTGAGATCTGTTGGTACCAAAAAAGTTAAGTAATAATGTACTTTAAACCATAACACTATTAACTCTCAATCTTTTGTTCTGATATCATATCCAGCCATAAACATGGCCCTAAACACAATGTATTTCCAAGTGCATATAGTGAAGTATAATTCCAAGGTTGTTGATCACTCCTTAGATCCATTATCTCCCTTTCTCTCTGTCACCGAGTCCAGCTCTTGGTGCTCTTAAGTTTGCTGCTCTGCAGAAAGGATGCTCTTTAGGAAATGTTCCACATTAATGAAAAGGAGACGATCTTTATTTTTCTTGATATACTGTGGAGTGCACGAAGGACAGAGTTAATGTTCTTGTTCTTATTTTAAGTACTGTTGCATCTACTAATCCAGATGTGAACTTACTAAGACAGTGCATGTAAAATTCTCCCCATAACATATGACACATGACAGGCATATAATAAATGTTCCTATTATGCCCTATATAGTTGGCTCTGGTAGATTGTGTTAGTGTCAGTATGTAGCTTCAGGTTCAACAGAAATATATTAGACAGCAAATATATCTAAAGTCCAATAGATGGGTTATATCAGAAAACAAAACCAAATAGCATCCTTGTTCTCATGTGGCTCATACTGTAGCTGCTCTATCCTTCCTATGCTTACAGCTCCTGTGGGTAGGGTGGCAGGCAGAGCAGAGAGCTGCTTACGCCCCGTTCAGCACACTCCTGTTAAGGTGCCTAGGCCATCAGTGTGAACCACGGTATTGCTTCCCTGCTTATCAGGAACAGGATCCTGAGTTCAGTGTAATGGGAAGGGGTGGAAATGTCCACCTGTAGCTGGCCATGTCTTTGGCCTTAGGTGTTGAGTGCACTGAGGTGGTTCTGGATTGGCTGGGGGGGGGCACCCACCATCTCCTTGTGTTACAATACTGTTCCCTACAGTGCAGGGCACTCAACCAATCAGCTTTGATCAATTGTAACTGTGCTCTGGGTCTTTCCTCTTGAGAAAGCATGTAACTTGTTTTGGATTTTGGGTTTTTAAAGAGATCCTAGACTTTTAAAGTATTGAAAAACATCAGACTGTGAGACCTTTTAAAGCCGTACTGTATTTGATGCTTATGGGCATGAGATTTGGGGGGCAAACAACAAAGGAACTGGTATAAGTTTTACAGCGTTAGATTTATGTGCCCACGTTGACAAGGGGTGGACTCACAAGGGTTAATTTTGGTTATCAATTTGACACACCGAGAAGAGGAAACTGATCTGTGAGATTGGGCCTGTGAGCATGTCTGTGCAGCAGGTCTTTGACCACTAGCTGGTGCAGGAGTCTACTGTGTGTCCTGCCATTCCAGGGCAGGTAGAACTTGGAATCCATTAAAAAGGTAGGTGGGTGTGAGCCCAAAAGCAAACCAGTAAGCAGCGTCTCTCCATGGTGTCTGTTTCGTTTCCAGCCTCCAGGTTCCTTCCCAAGTCCCCACCGTAGTTTCTCTTGACCATGGACTACAACCCTTAAACTAAATAAGCCTTTTCCTTTCCTAAGTTGCTTTGGTAATGACATATATTATAGCAACAGAAACCAAAAGTGTCCAAAGTAGGGCTACTATATATATTTTAGGTTACCTGCCTAAGAGTGCCATGACACTATCTGGTAGCTACGGTTGCCAGCAGCAGCACTGATAGAGTCAGGGAGACTCCCTGCCCTGCAGAGCCAGGGTGGCAGCTACCTGAGATACCCTTGTTCCTCTTACTGTGCTCTTCTCTTTTGTCCCCAGTCTCTCCGTTGCTCCATAGTTCTACTCCCTGTAAAAGGCAACCTGTTTCTTTGGTTCTTTTTTGGAGGAGGAATTGAATGCTCGGGGCCTCTATTTAGCTATCTTGTACCTCCGGGATCTCTTATTTTTAATTCTAGAAAGGATTATGAGATAATATTTTCATAAAGGTCCTTAATAATACCATATTGTGGAGGTCATAATTAAGTTTGCATAGAAAACAGCACATTATGTTTGGATAACTGTGGGATCATTTGGTCACTTGCATTCAGTCTCTGAGTCACAGCGAGGTGACAATAGACTTCTGCTTATTTATTGATAATAGGCAGTGGCAAGTCAAGGAAGTGTTGGAACTCTCTGAATGGGCCTCATACCAAGGCCTTTTCTTTGTGAAGGAGTAGGTTCTTAACTAAGACCACGTGATATACGAGATAAATTTAGTTACCTCTTCTGATGACTCTCTTGTCAAGCAAGGCTCACGCTTCCTCTCAACAAGTTTAGAGAGGAGATCTCTTTCTTTTCCAGAGGTAGGCTGATCTTTCAGCAGTACAGCACTTAGGCTTTGATCAGACTTCCTGTCCCAGGAAACTGCTGACATCTGCAATGTGGTAGAGAATGCCTCCTTGAAGTAGGCTTTCAGCCCCTGGTTAAGGAAGAGAAGGCACAGATTGGCGTGACTTGCTATGAGAGCTTTCAGATAATGGTTGAAAGGAAAATGGGGCTTGAGACCATCCTCACCTGCCCCTGCCCTAACAATGCTGGTGAGATTCATGCATCGGCATTGTTTCCGCAGCTGAGATGCTGTTCTCGGAGCTGGTTTGCAGCTCCAATAGAGCATGCATTCTGCCTTAAGCTATTAAAGGAAGTTTGGCCAGGAACAACAGCCCTTTCCCAGTCAGTGAGGTCACCAATGGGGCTTCAATAGACCCCAAATATTACAAAGCTTACAGCATTTATTGTCCTGGGGAATGATTCTGAGTAGCAGAGAAAGAGAAGTTCTGTATATGTCATAACTACCTCGTAAAACAACTCCAGAAATCTGGGCTTGGAATCCTGGTTGAAGTCCCCAGTAGAGATGTGGGCCAGGCAGTGGATCAACAAGAGAACGAAACTTCCCACAGATGCCAAACACTCTCTCCGAACGAACAAGGTGTTTTCAGTGCTCTGCATGGAAAAGATGTCCGCGCACAGACATGTCAGCCTGCTGAGCATTTTCATATTTCTCAGTTCACTTAGAATCAGACTTCTTGGCCTAATTAAGATTTACTGAAAGGAAGCTTCAGAGATGAAGACAATTTTAGTTCAACTTTGACTGTTGTGTTAGGAGTGGCGAGGCTGCGTCCCCATCACCCCGCTGCCCACAAGGCTAGCTTTACCCGAAATAATTACACGGAAACTGTATTCATTTAAACACTGCTTGGCCCTCTAGCTCTAGCCCTTACTGGCTAATTCTGATATCCCGATCAACCCATCTCTAATAATCTGTGAGCACCGGTCTTACCGGGAAGATTTTAGCCTACGTCCATCCTGGGTTGGAGCTTCATTGCGTGTGCCTCAGAGAGCAGAGCTATCCCCGCATCCTCCCAGGAGCCAGGAGCATGGCGTCTCTCTGAGGCATCTGCCCCTGAGAGGAGAGCTGTCGAGTCTTAGCTCGCTTCCTCTTCCTCCCAGCATTCTGTTCTATTTACTCCTCCCGCCTATGTTTTAACCTATCAGGGCAAGCAGCTTCTTTATTTAATTAACCAATGACCTTCCTCCATCACTTCCCCACCGCTCCTATCACAACATTTGACAAAATAATTTTTCTCACTTTCTCCAACTTTTAACTTTTTTTTTTTTACATTTATTTATCTCCCTCCCCCTCGTGTGTGGGTGTGTGTGGGTATGTGTGTACGAGTGTGTGCAAATGTGAAGGTCAAAACTTGAGGGAGACATTTCTCTTCTGAGGATCAAATTCAGGTCGTCTGGCTTGGTGGCAAACACCGTCACCCACCCAGGCACACCGTCACCCACCCAGGCATCTCAATGGCCCATCTTTTAATTTTTTCAGAACACTTCAATTTACAGAAGGCAGACTGTTACAAATTCCGACCCAGGTGACTCGTGTCTCTTCTCAGGGCCACCTGATCAGATACCTAAGCAATGCTTCATAGCTTCAGGTTGAATGGGTATTGCAAGAGGGGTGTATTATTATTAGAGCCCACTCCAGGACTTCTGGCTCTGTGGGCTGTGGCTGGGACCAGGCATTTTCATTTTCATCAAGTTCCCTAGGTAGTCGACGCAATCAGTGCGAAGACCACAGTTTGAGAATAACGGCCTTAAAGGATCCTAGGCTTTGTCCTTTTGCTTTTATTGTATTCAAGTTCTCAAGTTACTTGTGACGCATATGTGAGATGACTCTGACACCCTCCCCTGGGTTCTGCAGCCCCCGACATGCACACGATGCGCAGACATATACACAGGCAAGTCGCTCACATGCGTACCTAACTCTTTCAAAAAGGAGAAAGCTATGTGAGGCCAGCAGCCATCTCTCTCTTCCCGACTGCAGAGGCAGTGTGTGGGGAGCTCCCCGTTGGACGCCCGTGGGGCTCACCCTTGCTCACCGGGCTTGCCGGTGTGTTGCCGGTCACATCTTCTCCATTTCCCTCCCTGGCCCATGTGGAATTTGCGTGTCCTCATCTACTCTCCCAGGAGGCAGCAGGTTAGCATGGGAAAGTGAAGGATGATGGGACTCAGTCTGAGAGTTGTCCCTTGAACTAGCTGGGAGTCAGGAGGATGAGGTGTGTGACGTATACAGACATCTGAACCAGACTCTCAACTCTTGCTAACACATAGACTAATACGACATCTCTAGGCCTCCACTGTCCAGTTACAAAATGGAGGCAAAGAGGACCTGCGCCATAGGTAGGGTTGCTGAAACTGAAAACACAACACATGGAGGCACTGACGAGGACCCAACACCTTTCCTGCAAGAATCCAGTTGTTGGTTTTCTTTTCCCCCCATAGTAAAATGGAACTAAATTCTTGCTGAGTTCGCAGCTTCTTTTTTTTTTTTTTTTTTTTTTGGTTTTTCGAGACAGGTGTACGCAGCTTCTTTAAAGCTCAAATGAAATAATCCTTCAAGGGTACTCTGTAGGAGCATTTACTTCTCTTGGGGGTTCCTATTAAAGCCCCTAACAATCCACAACTAACCAAGTTTGAACTGTCCCTTGGTCACACCGACTTGCTGTTTCTCCTTAGAATAGCTCATGTGTGGACTGTCATCAGTGCTCAAAATTCATATCCATCAGCTTGGAGTTACCAGGGAGAGACTCCCAGTCTACATACTTGAAGAGCTACTGAGGCAGGAGAGATATAGACCATTTCTGTACGGAGATGTGATTGTTCAAGATACCATGAAGCTGGGCCCATGGCTCTTACGGGAAATACCAGTTTGGCAACACCAGATGTACAGCGGCAAAGATCTACTAATGGGCACCAAGCCATTATGCTTCCTTGGGCACCAGCCAGGACATTTTACTTTGCTGATTAGAAAAGCACTTACTCAGTGACATTTATTATGCTTTAGTTAAATGGCTTTTCCCCCCTCAAAGGAGAATAAAATTCATTAGGGTTTGAGGGAGGAAAATGTTTTATAAAATTTGTTCCTTTTGCTTCGGTGTGTCTTGCCCAGATTTCATAATTCAAGAGTCCCTATCTAGGGATGAAGTTGCATCACCTGATAGAAGAAGGAACCTTTGAAGGCATTTCCAGAGACTTCCATGGCGGGCAGATGAGAAGCAATCTGTAGGGTGGTTTCCGGAGCCTGAAAAGAATGGCAAACAAAACCCAAACCCACCCTTTGCTTAAAAAGTTGCTCAGCTACATGTCATCAAGCATTGTGGGAGAGAAATACACTGGAGCATCCATTTACATCATAAACACACTTGGGGAAAGAGAATCAGAATACACTATAGGAAGATGGAGCTTTTAGCTGTGTATTTTGTATTTACACCAATTCTGATAGGTATAAATAACAATCATTTCAGCCCTCTACGTCTCCTAGACAACAGTCAGATCTGGAGCTTGGATTCTAACCCTGCCCTGCCTTCCTGGTTATGACCTTGGGTAAGCTGAATCAACCACTCTGCACCTTTTCTCTCAGTGTGAAAGTGGGAAAAAAAATTATGGGTCGGTGTCATAGGGTTTTGAAGCAATTGAGTTGTCCCATGAAAATAATCAACATTTCTGACACCTAGACTGTTTTTAATTCATTTCTGCCCATGATTGCAATCATCTAAAAGGCTTGATTTGAGATAGCTGACATAGCTTCCATCAGCTGCCCTAAGGGAGGCCGTTCGTTGCTGTAGGAACTTCTTCCTTGAGAGGATTTGCTGCCTCCAGTCTCTTCCCTGCCACCCTGACCACTACAGCCTCCTGGGAGGCTGCTTCACAGAATGCCAGAGACAGATGTACCTGCATCTGGGGGATGAGGAGGTGTAGGATGGAGAGACCGTACTGGTAAACCACGAACTCCCAGGCAGAAAGGTGCATGACTTGCACAGCTACTGGCTCTCCCTCCATTGCCTGAGTCTTCTGCAAAGAGTTTTTTGGGTCTGCAGAAATCAAGACAAATCAGTGATAATTTCACTGATTTTTTTATATGGTAATGATATATTAACAATAACATGACAATTCATCTTAGGAAAATATTTATATCCATCCATCCATCCATCCTCCAGTGAAGCCTGTACTGCACACTTCCCTGGTCCTCTACATGGAAAAATAAGCCCAGTCAAAGGGACAGAGGACTTAGAAGGAGCCACAGAAAAGATGGCAGTATTTCCTTGGCAGTAGATCTGAAGTTGTTTGGATCATTAGGTGTGCTACACTCCAAATACTGTCTGGCATACAGCAAGCACTCAGTACATGTTAGATGTATCCAGATTTTTACTTATCTATCAAATTGTCTCTAATGGGCCTTTAGATAATTGCTCTAAATGGGTTTTTATCTAAATGGGACTTTAGACACTTCCATTGTCTGATTCTTAAGAGGACAATGAAAAATGGCTTGGACAGCAATATATAATGAGAATAGAAGGAGCAGTCAGGAGATCTGTGTCCTGGCTGTGTCTAGGATGTTTAAGACCTTGGGACAGTTAATACTTCTTTGAATGTTGTTTTTCTTATTTATATAAACAATGAGTAGTAGAACTGGAGTTAGATTTCTGGGGGGCAAACCAGACAGCACACATAAGAATGTGCTTACCTAGAAAGGTAGGTATTAATACTCACTTTATAGGTTGTTGTAAATGCCATAGGTTTAGGACAGGACATGACATTGTAAAAGGCCCCACATTGGCAAAGTGATCTGGGTGCTCTTTTAATGGGGCAAAAATATTCTTTCTGTTGTTTCCTCTGTATCCCTGTATCTCACATTTCCTGCCCTCCCTTTTAACATGTTGATGAAATACCAAGATTTAGATTCAGCGTTTGATTGGAAGGTTGAATACCTTTAGGAACTGTCTTTTAAGGATTGACTAGATTCAATGATACTTTGATTCTTGCCTGATAGGCCTTATATGGAAAAGTCCCTTGGGGGCCTTAGTAAGGGGTGGAGGAAGGAGGAAAGGATGTCTGGTAAGACAGGATCCAGGATTCCTTGGGCTCTCAGGTTTGGAAGGTACATCATCATTTATGGTGAGTGCACCGTAGTAAGTTTTCAAGGGAAAAGAGGTTACCTTGTCTGCGATGTATTTGTCTTTGTAGTTCAGCTATTCCTCTGGGGTCTGGGGACCAGGTATCTATTTTCTTCATGATGGAGAATAGCGGCGCAGTCCAGATATTGTCAACTTTGTCTGCATCTGAATATGAGTGAGTAAAGGTATAACAATGTAGCCAAAGTGAAAGATGTGCCTAGGAGCCAGGCCTGCTCCTTCAGGCCTAGGATCCCTGCAACTTGGAGGTAGAGACAGGAGGATTGCAAGTTCAAGGCCTGCCTGGGTTACCCAGTGAGTCTGAGCCTGGTCTGCACAATTTAGTAAGACTTTGTCTTAAAATAGAAGATGGATGGAAAAGCACAGGATGGAGATGTGGTGGGTTCCTTGTCTAACATGATCTTAGGTCAATCCCCAGTGCAGCTAATCAGCTCACTAGCTTTCTTTCCCCTTCCCTTTCTCTCCCTTCCCCTCTCTCCTTTACTTCCTCCCTCTCTCTCCCTCTTCTTCCTCTCCTTCACTCCCCGCCCCCTGCTAAATATGGATGACAGGCAGCCTCTGAGACCGTCTCAATGATCTCTCACAACGGTGTCAGCTCTTACATGAGTTCCTCCCCTTGAGTGTGGGTTGGGTTTAGTGATTCATTTCAGCAAAATGAAACAGGGCAAGTGACAGGCCGTCAGTTTTGAGATTGATGCATGAGACTATATCAAAGCCTCCCATCATGCTGCTTTCACGTACTCTCCTGCTTGCAAGCTCTGAGGGAGGCAGCTGCAGGCTGTGCATTGCACTATCAGGCCTTTGTGCTCAGGTATTCATATTTTTGGTTAATGACCAGAGAAAACTGGAGATTTGCCAGTAACCTCAAGAGTAAGGGTGGAAAGTGAACTTGTCCAGGCCAAGCCTTGAGACGGTGCAGCCCTGGCTGGTACCCAGACTACAGCCTGCATGAGGCCCTTGAGCCAGAGGCACCAGGCAAACCTCACCCAGATTCTTGACTCACAGAAGCTATCAGCTAAGAAGCTCTGAAATATCGGGGGTAGCTTGCTATACAGCAATAAATAATTAACATATCATGCTTCTCTCTGTCCTTCCTAAATAACCCACTGTAGCCTGATGCTGTGGTCCCTGAAGCACTAATTGCCACATTGAGAGCATCAAAGCATGGCCAGGGCTGTCAAAAGAAGAGGAAGATGGACAAGTGACCAGCCTTACCTGCTTCTGGCCTCTGCTCTTCTAGCGCTGGATGATGGCCTTGGTCCTCTGAGAGCATGGCTGTGATGACTCTCAGGAATGGGATCAACACGGGGCAGAGAGCAGCCTGGTTCCCGAGACAAGTCGTGACCATTCCATAGAATCTGCCTCCAGGGTAATTCTCCAAACACACAGGGGTTCCTGAGGTAGTGATCTAGGATGAAAATGAGAACTGAGTTTCACGCTTAGACACCCCCACCCCATTTGTAAATCTGTTTTGGGAGTTTCTCTGTGAAGCTCCTGTCAAAGATGGAAACTCAGATCTTTCTGGGCAAGTCCGAAGGGTCAGTACCTGGATATGCAAGAGCTGCAGGCGGCTGAGCTCCCGGTGGAACTGCAGTTTTCCAAGAGCCCTACCCAGGAAGTTCTGTCTGTCCCTTACCATCTCCTGAAACTCATCTGAGAGATGCTGCATTACCTAGAACACAGGAAGCATGATGCCAAATTTAAATGTTTTTCATACTCTTTCTGTTGCTCCTCTTTGCCTATCCAGTGATCCTTCAGCCCCAGCAGCCCCTGAGTATTATACGGCCCCCGAGAACCTTACGATGGGAGAGAATGTCCTTATCCTAGAGGGGCCCCTTGCCAGCCTCAGGCCTTACCTTCCTATGACGACTCCAGACCCGTGGGCTCTGATCCTCACTCTGCTGTCTGCATGCCTCCTCCTCCTGGCTCTGCAGCCTGACCGACACTTTCCTGAGCTTCTCCGATGCCTGCCCTAAACTCTGCAGGACCTTCCGCATGCCCAGCAGCACTTGCGCCTCCTCTTCCCACTCTTTCTTATCTGCTGCAAAGGACAAAGAGAAAGTCCACAAAGCAACAGCTACCAGCATAGTAAGTAAGGGAAAAGAAAGAACAGTTGACTGGAGCCAGTGAACCTGCCAGGTATGAGCTGGTGCCTAGTGGGAATCAGTGAGAGACGAGCACATTCAGGTGGTGGAGGGGCTTCTCGTGCTCCCTGGCACCACCAGTAGGACCACAAGCAGGACCTGCTACCCACCTTGAGAAAGTAAGCACGATTCTGGGCTGCTGAGCGTGCTCAGGGCTCTAGCTCGCCGTTCTGTCTCCTGCAGGCAGCAGGCCTCCAGGGCTGCACAGGCCTCCTCAGCCATCCTCAGCTGCTTTGGACAGAAATCACAAAGGGCCGAGCCGTGGAGAGAAGGCATGGCTTTAAGTCTGGCCATCTCATGCCAAGCCTCCCTTCTACCTTCATACAGCTGAGGGACTTAGGGGTGACAGGGATCTAGTTCCTGATGGGTTTGCGGACCGTGGCGGTTTGAGTGGGAATAACCCTCAGGAGCCCATGGTACTTGGTACTTGGAGGACTTGGTCTGCAGTTGGCAGAACTATCTGGGAAGGGTTAGGAGACATGGCCCTATTGGAAGAGGTGTGTCATGGAGCTCTGAGGTTGCGAAAGACTCAGGCCACTCCCAGTGTGCTCTCAGTGGCTCCTTCTCGCACATCAAGTTATGAACTCTCATCCATCCTTTCTACCATGCTTTTGTTCCACCATCATGGTCTCTAACCCTCTGAAACCATAAGTTCAATGAAGCAGTTGCTTTTATACATTGCCTTGGTCATGAGCACGTCGTCACAGCAATAGAAAAATAACTAAGAGACTGTGTCTGCTCTGAGATGGGTCCTGTTCGTGTGGCCAATGGGGAAACAGGGTCTCTCGACATTAGAGAACTTGTATGGTATTGGCAGATGATGGTGGTGTGGAATATTAGTTAAAGATGTGTTACATCTGCTTATTTGTGGAACATTTCTTTAATGATGCGAAGAAGTACTGCATTCTTTTATGCTGCCTTTGTTTAACTCTGTGAAGTTGTGCTACTTTGACCGTCGAAAGCACCTGATTGGTCTAATAAAGACTTGGATGACCAATAGCTAGGCAGGGGAGGGATAGGTGGGGATGCCAGGCAGAGAGAATAAATAGAAGGAGAAAAAGTGAAGAGCAAGGAGCAGGAAAAGGAGAAGGAGCGGAGGAGGATGCCGGGGGCCAGTCACCCAACCATACAGCTAGACATTGAATAAGAAGGAAAGAAAAGATGTGCAGAAAGAGAGAAAGGCAAAAGCCCAGAGGCAAAAGGTAGACAGGATAATTTAAGTTAAGAAAAACTGGCTAGAAGTAAGCCAAGCTAAGACCAGGCATTCGTAAGAAAGAAGAAGTCTCTGTGTGACTATCAGGGAGCTGGGTGGTGGGCCTTCCAAAGAGTAAAGAGTTAAAAAAAACCCAGCTACAGAGTGGAAATGGTGAGGTGGCCCTCCAGGTCTTACCTGCAGCCTGGCTTCATGGCCTGGGTGGAAGTGGAGCTCCTGGCTCAGGTGCCACAAGTGTTCTGCCAGCTGTTGTTCCTCCTGCTCCTGCAGCTGCCAGTACTGCTGACGGGCCCTTAGCTCCTGCTCCAGGAGGATCTGCTGCAATGTGCAGCCTGTTTAGGCGTTTCTAAAGAACCATAGGCCCCAGGACTTGGCTATAGACCTCATGGCTTCTCAGGATGCTCTGACCATCCATGCCTAACTTGGTGAGGCAGTTGACTTGGTTGGAGATGGGAAACAACCCCATACCTCTTTCTGGCTCCCTAGTATCCCCTCCTTTTTACACCCCAGTCTTTGCAGAGTCCCTGTGCCTCCCGCCCCAGTGTTTCTCTTGGGGAAGCAAGGGAAACAGGGAAGTGACTGCAGAGAAGAGTTACCACGCCACCCTCCAGTGTGGCTCCTTCATACTGATGGTGAAACGGTGGTGCTGGGACTCAAAACTGAAATGTGCTGGTTTCTATCAAGATGCTCCGACCATCTTTGTGTCTGAAATTGTTACTAGACTCAGCATGTATGGAAAGATGCTAAATCATTTTTATGTTGATGGAGATCTGCCAAGAGCTGAATTACCGCAGCAACCTCCTGACAAGGTTTCCTGCTCTGGCCTGGCTCCAGTCCATTCATCCTTTGCACAGCTGCCAGAGGGAAATTTCTAGAATGCTGGTTATACATAAGCATAAACTGTCTGGGAGGAGGTGTGACAACCTGTTAACGGGGGCTACATCTGGTGGGTGAGTGTGGAAATAAGGTCGGGGCATCTGGAAGAGGTCTCTGCGGGGGCGTTGACCCTACTGCAGAGGGTGTTGGGGAAAGGGCCCTTTGCTTCTTCATTTATATAATTTTAAAATGTAGTGGGCTTATAAATAACGTTTTGATATTCCATAGATTTAAAATTTAATTTCTTTAGCTTATTGCCTATGTTCTTAGACTCCTTCACTGGCTCCGCATAGCCTTCTCAATCTACTTAGCCTCTAAGCACAGGGGTTGCTTGACATTTATTTTCCACCTTCCTCAAGAGCCTCTTTGCTTCCTTTCTCCCTCCATCCTCCTCCTTCCGGAACATTTGAGGCCCTTACACTTGGCATCTTTGTTTGTCCTGCTGTCACGGGGCTGGAGTGGCTTTCTCTGTCTTCATCTTCAAGCCTCCTCCCAAGCTTTATCTCTGTTGGTAAAGCCTTCCCAGAACTCTCTGTGGTTACAGGGCTCTGCATCTGAGCTCCCTTAGCATCCTCATCTCCTCTAATCTAGGTGAGAACCACTTCTCCAGGGCTAGAAGCCCAATGACCTTGCATCTCCACCCCTGCACATTGACTGGAGTCCAATGACCTTCTCTCTCTCTCTCTCTCTCTCTCTCTCTCTCTCTCT
>NC_022012.1:45432526-45448027 GCF_000317375.1 Microtus ochrogaster
CTCTCTCTCTCTCTCTCTCTCTCTCTCTCTCTCTCACACACACACACACACACACACACACATACACACACACACACACGTTGCCTGGTGCCCAATGACCTTGTATCTCTACCCCACCCACACTGCCTGGAGCCTAGAAGGCTCGCAACACGTGGTTGCTGAATGAGTGAATGAACAGAGTATGCCCCACCCTACATACCGAATTGGGGTTCCTCACTCCACGTGGCAAGGCCTCCAGCACCTGTACCACAGGCACCACCACTCTAGTAGAAGGGTCCATTTGAGCACCAATGACGGGACCACGCTTCCCAGTTAAGGGATCTATGGCTTGAGCCCCGATGGAGATTGGGACAAGACCTGTGGAAAGACAGAGCCACCACTGACTTTAGTAACCAAAGATGGAGGAAGGAAGTATAGTTATGGGAAGAAGCCCCAAGAACCCCCTTATCCTTTTCAGAGCTCTGAGCTGGAGTGGGTGGCTGTATGTGGGTCGCTGGTTTCTAAAGTACTTGTCTTCGAAAGGACACAGATCTTTCAGGGAAAAGTCTTGATCTGTGGGTCTGCCACTATGAGAGCCTTGGCATCTTATTGTGGGGTGTCAGAAATTCTATCAGCATCATCAGAATGCACCTTTCTCTTGGCTTACGTGTCAGCGAACCAGCGCCACCTATCCTGAGCTTTGCAAGGCTCTCTCCACCAGGGACTAAGTCACATTCCTGATCCCCTGGAGTTTAGGGGTTCCAAGTTGCCCTTCACCTCCACCAGCAGCATCCTCCATTGTTCCCGCTAGGGGTGTGGTATTACAAGAATCCCCATCTTTCTGCATGCCCAGGATGGGCACCATGAGCCCGGAGCCTTCAGGGTCTGGGATCTCCATTCCATACAGGGCTGGGACCCAGAGCTCTGTCCCAGGGTAGCACATTACTCCTAAGGCAGGGAGAAGAGGAGTTGGGGGTTAGGCAAAACCACTGGAGGTTTCCCAGGTTCCTAGTGCCTTCGGCCCAAGATGGCATGTTGCATCCTGAAGGGAAGATGTGCTGGTATTAGCATGGCCTGAATGGCATCGGATGTTTTGCGAAGCTGAGAAAGATTTCAGGGCCACACTGAGAAGTGGGATGAGATGGGAACTCATATTCCTGAGCACCTACCTGCTGTATGTCAGAATCCGAGCTGAGAACTCCATAGAAGTTATATTTTAGTTTGTCTTTTAACTAAGTCTATGAAGTACTGCAATTTTGATCCTCATGATGGTTAAAACAGTGGCAGAGAGGTTAGTAACTTGCCCGAGGTCAAAGAGGTAAAGGATGGGTCTTCAAAGTTCAAACTGTTTTAACCCAAAACCGAAATAAAACCCAGGGTCTTTTTTTGGGGGTGGGGTCCCATCATGGGCAGATGGAAGCTTCTAGAAAGAGTGAGATGTGAGATAATCTCCAGGACAATGCCACTCATTTCCTCTTCCTGCTTTCTTTACGTTTTCCATACGAGGGTTATAGAGAAGAGGCAGCTCCTTTCCTGAGCTGAGAGGCGGGAAAGGAAGACTGTTGTAGGAATAAGAGCGAGAAGGGGGCTGAGGTTTAGGGGATTCCAGCCTTGAGCCTGCCTTTGTTGCCAACTAGCCATAGAACTCTTGCTGGGCAAGTCACTCAATTCCTTGAACTTTAGGATCCCCATGTAAAATGGGTGTCATGATGGTTATGTGCCTGGAGACCTTATGAGATAACAAGGCTGTACCTTCTATGAACATAAAGTATCAGACTCAATCGAGTTGTTAAGGGACCAAAAGAGGGACGCAGACTAAAGCCACTCATAGAGTCTGGGCACAAAGTCCTGATCTGTTCTCTTATTTTGGTCACTCATATCCAAGGCCAGTGGAACAGAGGTCCTGTTCTGAGCTGGCCTGAGAGGAACTGAAGCAAGCAGCCATGCTGGAACTGGGAACCCAGGGCCCCAAACAACACATACCTAAACAGCCGCCAGTGGCTTCAATGTCACGCGCTGCCTGCAACTGTCTCTCCAGTCTCTGAGCCTGCTGGAGGATGTGGTGCAGACTCAAAGCCAGTGCTTGTCTCATATCCCTTATGGAAGACTCCAGAAGTCCTTGTGCCCCGGACCCTGGAGTCTCCCGATACTGCTGGAGCATCTTGATCACTTGCCTCTGGGCCACCAAGACATTGGCATCCAGCAGGGCGTGTAACCCTCCTGTGTGGGGTAATATCTGGCCTGCCTGTTGGGAGGCTCCCAGGAGCTGGACTGTCTTCCCACTCAGTGGCTCCACATAGCTGTCACCGGGTAGCAAGAGGTTCCCTGTGGCATCTCGCAGCCCTCCCACTGCAAGCACCTGCCCTGGAAGCAAGACACCTAGAGGCTTAGGTAGGAAAGAGACCCTTGGTAATATAAACATGCCAGGCAAGGCGTAGGGGAGAAGAAAGACGGGGGCTGCAGCAGGGCCATGGCAGTACCAAGGACAAGAGCAAGGGGAGTATGTGGAACTGCTTTCTTGGGGTTACTTCTACTGTAAAATCACCTTGGGGATGCTGTAATTGAGATGGGAAGAAGAGAGAAGGTTGGGGGCATAGGCAGAGTGGAAAGAGAAGATGGGGTGTAGTTTCTAGCCTAACCAGAGCATGGGGAAGGTTAGGAGAAACTGGGCATCCAGGCCAGACAGGGACAGCAGGGGAGAAAACAGCAAAAGTCATCAGACCTGTGTGTTCATCCAGCCCAACGCCAAGGATTGGCACAATGTCTCCGGTGACTGGGTCCTTCATCGGGCCCCCCAACTCCAAAGGGGCCAGTGTCTTGGTGAGAGGATTGCGGTATGTCCCTCCAAGAGTGAGCCACTGCCTTGTCTGTGGGTGCAGGGTCACGGCGAGCACAGGCACCTCAATGCCTGTGAGGGGGTCGGACATGAGAGCCCCCAGCTGTGATGCTCTTCCTGGCTGTAGAATGGGCAGGTGAGTGGCTGGAGGGTAACCTGTGGTGGGGCTCATTGGGTAGGGCACGTAGGGGAGAATGGCAGCTGCTGCTGTCCGGACGCCACCTGGGTAGGGAGACAGAGAGGTGTGGGTACCCATCGGCTTGCCAGCCTCCTCTCCTGCTGCTCCCCTTCCCTCCCCCACCCATTCTACAGATTGGGAAAGAAAGCAGCTGTGCACACCTGCTCTCATTCTTTGAACAGCTCTCTCTGCCCTTCTTTTTTAGATAGAGTCTCTCTGGGTAGCTCTGGCTGGCCTTGAATCTGCTTTGTAGATCAGGTAGATCAGGCTGACCTCAAACTCACAAGAGAGCCTCCTGCTTCTGCCTCCCAAGAGCTGGATTAAAGGTGTGTGCCACCCAAATCCAGTGGCAATAGTAAGGTGTGGGGGGGTGTTTACTAGTTTGCTAGTCATCGAGACTCCTGCCCAAGGACAGAGCCCTGCTATCTGTGCTGTGGTCCCTGGGTATTTGTCCATGAAGTCCTCAGGGAACTCTCCGTCATCTCTGAAGCCCAAAGTAAGGTCAGGGTCTTACCGGCATTAGAGTCAGTAGTGGGTATCAGGGCTGTGTTCAGCAGATCATATCCCAGGTGCCCAGCCTCAGGCAGCACCCGCCCAGTGTTGGGGTGGATAAAGTAGCCAGGGGGTATGGGCCCTATGTGGCCACTGGTTGGGAGCATCATACAGTTGGGTCCAGGAACCATCAACTTGGTGACAGGATTCACAATGATGTCATCTGCACCCCCTTGAGGACCCGCTGAGGCTGCAGGAAAGCAAAGGTCACTTACTGGGCCTCTCCTGAGGTCATTTGGGAAGGTTGGAAGTCAGGATAGTGACAGAAAGAAGTCATCAGGAATTTCACCCCAACCCCACAACGGTGGTGCTCCCCAGGACAGAGGCCTGGGTTTTTGCTGAGTCCAGCACTGGGCTTTGCCCTTGAAATGCACCGTTGCAATAGCATCAGATTGCAGCTGGCTGGAGGGCCTTCAGGAAAAGGTTTGTGGGTAGTGAGCTGGGGCTGGGAACACCCGGAACTCAGCATGCCTTTAAATCACCGAGGGCTATCTCTTCCAGGCAAATCCCCCAGTGTCCAAAGCTGACTGTTCACATTTATCTGCCAGGCTTTGAAGAACGGCCACGTGGTCTGCAAGCTGTCATTTGTATGACTTCTGTACCTATCCTCCCTATTTCTGAGCTTCCCTCTTTCTTTGGGTGGGACTGTTGAACAGGAACCCCCTCCCAATCCCCACGGGCTCTTGGTTGCTTTGCAATCCCCCACCCCTCACTGCTGTAGGTACCCGAGGGCAGAACTTAAGTTTTTTGTGGCGCCTGTCACCTTGAATGCAAGGACTTGTTTCAGTGCAGAGACCAGCTTCCCGCAGACTCCGGATGAATTCAAGTGGGGTTTACCTGGCTGTAGCAACTCCGCCCCTGTGCCAGTGCCCAGGAAGCCCCAGGCCTTTAAGCGGTGGCCTTCTTGCAGCATGGCCTCGGACAAGTGGCCCAGCAGTGTGTCCAGCCGTGAAGTCATCCTGCAGAGACACAGGATACGGCAGACTAGTCAAAGTGCAGAGATAATGAGAGCTGGGAAAGGTGCATTTTAGTATGGCTATTCTGGGACTTCGTGAAGCCATTCTCTCTCTTTGCCTAATAGCCTGACTTAGGTTAGCCAGGTACATACCCTTCGGGGCTTTGCCCAGGCCGAGGGAAATTTCCTGGGCTAGAACTTGCACGTGCCTTCAGCAGCCACCGAGCTTCCATTAAAGCTGAGCAGAAAGAGGCCCACTGGTCCTGTCTGGCATAGAGGTCTTGGTGAAGGAGCTCCAGCTGGTGACCAAGGCTTGTTGCATACCCGCCTGCCAGGCTTTGCCTCTGCCGAGACTCTTCCTCCGCAGCCAGAGCAACTATCTCAGCAGCCTGAGTCAAAGACACTTTGGCCTGTTTACCTGTAGGGCTCCAGCCACCAGGGACAGCAACCTTGGGGACCACACACCCAATTTCCTTTGGAACTCCAGAGTACCCAGGGCTGGGGCAGTAGAGGAGACAGGAGTCAGAGGTGGCCGGGTGGAAGGTTTCAGGGAGGGAGCCAGGGGACTGTGAGGGATGTGGTGGTGGGGGGCGCAACTGTGTTTGGGCACAGAGGCTGGGTGGGAAGGTGTGATTTCAAAGTCCAACCTCTTGTTGCTGTCTCTGGGTGTTCCCCAGAAGCTGGTTAGTGTAGGCTGAGGTGCGGCGCTGAGCACCCCACAGCTGCCGGAGGGAATTGGCTTCCTTCAGAAGTTTAAGATAGAGGACTTTGTGCTGAGAGAGATGATAGAATGAGCTGTGAACGCCATCCTAGAGCCGCCAGCTTTTTAACCGTAGAGTTAGAGCGCCCTCTTCCGCCAATATGTGGAGAGACTCCAGAGAACCCATCTCTGAAGAAATAAACGCAGCTGGCAAGAATACAGTTTTCCCCTCAAGGCCCCAACACAGAGCTGGGGATCAAACTCAGTGTATACAACATGCCAGGCAGATGCTCTGTCACTGAGCTACACCCCCAACTCCTTGCCTAGTTTCATTGACTTTCTTTCCAATGCCTGTCCCAGAAGACCAAGGATGGGAACCTGAGATCCCAGATTTGACCTTGCTATAGGTTCTCTGTTTCTCTCTCTCTGTCTCTGTCTCTCTCTCTCTCTCTCTCTTTCTCTCTGTCTGTCTGTCTGTCTCCGTCTCTCTCTCTTTCTCTCTCTCTCTCTGTCTCTCTCTCTCTCTCCGTGTGTGTGTGTGTGTGTATCTGTCTCTGTCTCTGTCTCCGTCTCTGTCTCTCTCTCTCTTTTGGGACATGTTTTTTTCTGTAGCTTTGGAGACTGTCCTGGCATTCGCTCTGTAGACAAAGCTGTCCTCACAGAGATCCACCTGCCTCTGCCTCCCGAGTTCTAGGATTAAAGGAGCCACCACCCCCGGTCTAGATTTCCTCTCTCAACTCTTAGGCTGTAATTTTCCCAAAACCAGTCCTAATTTAATCTGAAATCTATCTCTCCCACTCTCCTTTCCCCCAGATTCTTCAGGCTCCTGTGCCCCATGTCCCTCCCCGCCCCATAGGTCCATTTCTAGCACAGTTGCTCCCTCCAGCCTTGAATGGATGTCCTTTGGGGCTTTCAGTTACCTCCTCCGTGGTTTGGCTGAGTTTGGCTGTCATTGCCAGGGACTGCTGATGCAGAACCTCAAAGAAGGCCTCGGTGTCGAAGCTCTCTAGGTCTACCTGATCCTCCCAGGTCCAGCCTGTGGGTGGTGGGAAGTAGGGCTAGCCCCCACAAATGCAGATCTCTACACATCCTCTGTGTACCTTCATCCAGGCTCTCAGCAATCCAGATTCGCTCTGTCTACCCAAGGCATGGTCCTAATGCAAACACCACTAGTGTTTCTGAGAGACTTGACAGAAATGCAGACTGCTGTACCTGGCCCCAGCCTCATGGCTTCGGAAGACCCCAGGTTACCCCTCCCCACAGCTGGGAGTCCTTATGCATATGAAGTTCTAGAGGGTCCCTGAGTCCCAGCCCCACCTTCCGATCACACTTTGAGTGGCACCTGTCAGAGGGAGAAGACTCGGCGGGATGTACAGTGCCTTTGGCAGCTTGTCCCTCCAGGTGGTGGGCTATCACAACTTGTAAAGATAAAGTGAACCCTCTGTATTGAGAATAGAGGCCGTCTGCTGAGGACAGAGACGATGGAGGCAGCCTGGGGCCAAGCAGCCTTCTTTCAGGAAAAGACACAGTCAACCATTCCACACCTAAATCGATGTATCTTCAGGCCTTTGTCTTATAAAGGCTATGAACGGTAATACTGCCACAGGTGCAGCAGATAGACATTAGATTCTCTTGCTCCCCGATTGGGGAACTAAAAATAAATGCATTTCCTTTACCAATCTCTGTTTCTTAATTTCTTTTCAAATACAGGGAATCCAGGGTGGTTGGTTATGGACTAGCATGTCAGACAACAGCGGCATTCCCATTTCTTAATTTGAGTGCGTGGACATGGCAATACTACTTTTCCCTTGACGAATTTGTGTTTCGTTGCCTCCTACCCACTCTACACTGTATTCCTAGTGCCTAGCAACATCTGTATACAGTAGTCACTCAATAAATGCTGAGAAAACAAGTGGACAAATGATGGCGGGAACTGAGCAAGGTGTGTAACCCAGGGAGAAGAGAGCTAGTCAGAAGCTTGGCAGGATTTGGGGCTCTGCCCTTGGAGTCCACCCCAACTTGTCACTCACCATGGCTCTCTTCACACTCTGGGTGTGATTGGGTCCTCTTCACTGATGTCACCCCAGTTCTCGATGAGATGTAGACATCAAGGTTATATACTCGCTGGTGAGTCCTGAAGACGGGGTGTGGAGCAGTCTCCCGAGCCCAGCTGAGGCGGTTACACTGGATCTACGGGACACACAGTGGGGTGGCAGGAGGGCTAGGGGAGGTGGAGAGGCCCCCTTATGGAGAATTTGAAAGGAGAGTTCCCCACTTGGATGGGACTTGGGAGTGTCTCATCTTTTGCTTTCACCCTGCAAGAGACCTGGCTCTCTTTAGCTCTTCTCTATCCTTCACTCTTTATTGCTGATCCTAAGTTCAAATCTTCTCAGATGATCTTGTTTGGCCAAAAAATCTTATGTGTTGCCTTGAAGACAAAGCCGAAACTTCTTGGTCTTCTTAGCCACAACTGAGGTAGGAGAATGGATTGTCTCAGCTTCCTCCTGGCCCTCACAGCTGAAGCTCCAGTCACGGGACTCGTCCTTGGGCCCTAGATCTAAAGGCTGGTGTTTCCTGTCTTTGAAACTTTGCTACTAATGCTGTCGTCTCTTAGCACCCATGGGGACTGGTTCCAGAACCTCCCACGGATGCTCAAGTCTTCTATATTAAGTGACATAGTATTTGTTGATAACTCAAACACACCCTGGACATACCCCAAACCATCTATATATGTGTATTTTACCGAACGCAGTGTAAATACACTGTAAACAGTTATCATGCTGTATTCTGTAGAGAATAATGACAAGAAAAAGCCTGTGCTTGTTCAGTATAAATTCAGTTAGTTCCTATTTGGTGTGTGTATGTATGCAGGTGGATGTGTGTGTGTGTGTGTGTGTGTGTGTGTGTGTGTGTGCATGTGGAAGCCAGATGTTGTCTGAAGTTTTCTGTCCTGCCTGGTTCTCGTAGTCATTAAGTCCCAAAGAAATCACACAGAGGGCTACATTAACTATAGACTGATTGGCCCATTAGCTCAGGCTTAGTATTAACCCTTCTAACACATATTAGCCCATTATTTTTGTCTATGTTAGCCACATGGCTCAGTACCCTTTTCAGCCAGGCAGTCACCTCTTGCTTCTTCTGTGGCTGGTGAGGACCGCAGAAGAAACTTACTTCTTCCCAGAATTCTCCTGTTCTCATTGACCCACCTCTACTTCCTGTATGTTTGTCCTGCCTATACTTCCTGCCTGGCTTCTGGCCAATCAGTGTTTATTTAAAATATAATTGACAGAATACAGACCATTTTCCCATATCAGCCAGAGGTCAACTTCAGGTGTTATTCCTCAGTTGCCAACCATCTTGTTTTATGAGACAAGGTCTTTATCTGGGCTTGCTGATTTAGCTAGGCTTGCTGGCCAAAAACCCCAGGGGTCCATCTGTCTTCATCTCCCCAAAGCATGTGCCACCACTCTCAGTTTTTACATGAGCACTGGGGGTCAAGTTCAGGTCTTCATGCTTGCAAGGCAAACATGCAACCAACTAAACTATCTTTCCAGCTCCTCCCAAATGTGTTTGATTGGTAGTTGAATTCATAAGACATGAAACCTACACACTTGGAGGGCTGGCGACACCCTCTTCATTTCTTATTGCTTCTTTGAAGAACATACTCTTCTCTTGACTTCCCAACCCCCTTATTGGTGCAGGAACTGCTCCTTGTGTCTGCTATTTCAGGGTTCATGTCTTCTGGAAAGTCTACCCTGCTCTCCCAGAGAGAATGGTCACCCCTGTCTTTGTGTGGCCAGGGACCCCTGCATAGGCTTTGCTACAGCTTTGCCACATTTCCCTCTTGTCTGTCTTCTCCATACTAAGTGTTAGGCCCTGGAGGCCCAAGGCCTCTGTACCACCCCTTCCCCGTGTCTCAGCAGCTATTCCAACGCCTCCTACAAGCAGGAACATGCTGGGGACTGCGGACCACCAGACTGAATATCTTGTAAACAACTTGTTTTCCTCTGCTCTGACCAGCCTGCAGCTGCTCTGAGCATGAGACCCGATGGCGGGTGAGTGGGTTCTGATGAGTCTGCAGCAGAAAGATCCCGAGAGCTGGGGTGTGGCCAGAGCCCTATAGAAGCTGCCTCTGAGCACAGTAAAGTGGGCTTTCTTGGCATTCTTGTCTCAAGGATGTCCCTGTAGCCCCATCTGTCTGGGTCTGTCTCTGTTTGTGTGTTTTTAAATTTTCAGCCTCATTCCCGTAGCCCATAGTTACAGGAACAGAAGGAAGGGGCTTGGAACGATCAGTTCAATGCCAACCAGGTGCTACATGTTCTCTCTACTCACCAAGAGAAGCAGGCAGAGCCCCAGGAGAAGCAGCATGCCCCCCAGGACTCCTGGCCAGTGAGGCTTCTTCACTGGTTTGGGGATCTTGGCAATGCCAGTCTGGATAAGATACCTGGGCGTTGTAGAGACGAAGGGTCCATGGGCAAAGCACCGGCCCCCAGGTGGGAGAGTACGGAGGTACTGGGTGGAGAGAAATTTACTCAGTTTTTGTGCCACCGTTTGCCAGAGACTAGCAGGGGACAGAGCGGCTACCTAGGCATGTCAACTTTAACCAACTGGTCCAGATGTAAAGCCTTAGGGGCTGTGGACAGAGGTGGGGTTTTCCTGGGAACTTCATTTGTATCAGATGACTCTCCCTATAGACGGGAGCTGGTTGCATGCTCTGGGACTCGGTCTCACAGGGGGAGGCACTAAATCCCTCGTGTGACATAGACAGGGCACCCAGATGCAGAATGACATGGTGTGTAGTTCCCTGGGATGCGTCACTATGTAGATTGACTTGGGATATTCAAGGATGAAAGAAGGGTGGGCAGGGCAGGTTAAATGGAGGGGTATGAGAGATAAACCAAGATCCTAAACCAGTCAGTTGGCTTTGCTCACACACCCACGCAGCCCAACACATCATATATTGGGCTACCTTGATGGGAACCTTGGTGATCCTAGAATCATCTCTTAGGCTTATGGGATTCTGAAAGTTTGATTATGCCAGATAGGGTCTCTTTGTCATTGGGTATCTATCTGAAGCAGTATTTTTTTTTTTCTAAAGAGAGAAAAAATGGTAGGTGATGTTTTAAATGAGGCGGACAGACAACAGACAAACCATCTTCCGATGCCGGTTGCTGTTCAAACGGAAGACGTAGACTCCAGGTTGCTGGAACTGCTGCAGGAAGAGGCGGGGACTCCGCTCAGCGAGGTGGAACTCTTCAGCCAGAGCCCGGAAGCGCCCCCAGTCAAACTGCTGCAAAGTGTTGTAGAAGTGGCCTCTGGGCATGGAGAGAGTGGGCATGCTGCTGTTTGGAGGTGGTGGCGGATGCACAGCCTTCACGGTAGGGGGCAGCGACTCCGGATACTCACAGGTCATATTCCGGGTAGTGCTCAGGAGTCAGCAGGAAGGCCAGCGTGTCATTGGTCTGGAGGCAGACTGTGGGGTTCTGGATGCCTGCCGTGTCTCCAGAGTGTGTGGAGTTGAGACTCAGGGACCAAGGGTGGGGCTGATATTCTTTTTGTAACTTCCCTAGGAAAGAGTCTGAGCATGCGGCACAGCAGCTCCTTTCAGAGGACCCTGAGCTATAGCCCGGGAAAGGGCATGGATCAGGTGATAGCCTGTGGGGGCGGGGCTAAGACTCACCTGGACTCTGGTCTGAATGCCTGGTATTCATGAGAGGCAGGCCCCATAGGTGCAGAAGCTCAGGGCCAGGTCTGGTCAGGCCCCAGAAGCCATGCTCTAGACGAAGACAGAAAACTTGGATTCCGTGGGCACTGGAATGAGAGACTCTCCTACTCCAGGGGATAATCTAAAGCCAGGAAGCCCTGATTTGTACATCATGAGAGTCTGTTCTCTAAAACATGGAGGAACCAGAATTTGTAGTTTTTAGGGAGACTGTCTTGGGTAGGTATTGCCCATCACTCCCCGACTTCTACTGGAAGGCAGAGCTTGTGCTATGCAAAATATTAGGTTTACACATGCGTGGTCCTGGGTCATGGAGTCCTGTGGCACCCTCCATTTAGGTTTACACATGTGTGGTCCTGGCCCATGGCGTCCTGTGGCATACTTAGGTTTACAGGTGTGTGGTCCTGGCCATGGTGTCCTGTGGCATCCTTAGGTTTACACGTGTGTGGTCCTGGCCATGGCGTCATGGGACATCCTCCCATTTATCTCTTACCATTCACCCTGATCAGATATAGAGGGACAGATTTCTTCCCTTGGTCCAAGTGACAGGGATGACCCACAGCACGTGGTGAGGAAGGCATGTCCAAGAGGTAAAAATCCTAGAAACGAGGATGCGAGCATTTTAGGTGGGCAGTATTAGCTCTTTCCAGAAGACACCAAGAACGGCACACTTGGTAGGAAGGTATGGAGAGCCTAGGGCTCTTGGGGAACCCTGTGTGAATGTCTGGAGGGGTGGAGCGGAGGTGGTATTACAGCAGATCTAAGAACTCCTTGATCAGAAACAGCCTTGGCTCATGCTCTCTTAGACATGTGACATGCATTTCTTCCTACACACACACACACACACACACACACACACACACACACACACACACACACACACGGCTACTGCATCTTTAATGACTGTAGGAGGGGAGATGAAGCTGCCTAAAGGGCCATTTCTCTTGCTTTGGAGACTTATATAGAGGGTCACTTGAAACAATGTGAGCTGTGCACAGTGGCCTCTAGGCCTGTGCAGTCATAGACCACACGGCCCATCTTTGAACGGTGTTAGTCTCACTTTGATTCAGTGTAGGCTTGGGCCTCAAGACCCCATACCTGGCTTCCAGTGCCTTCAGCGACAGAGATCTGTGGGCTGCCCTCGGTGCAGCTGAGCTGCAGGATGTGTCTCTGTGCTTCTGGGCAGAGGGGCCCACACATTCCGCTCGATTGCTGTCCCCAGCACAAGCAGAGCCCCAGGCTTGGGTCATAGCCATGGGCATCTCCTGGTGTGGGACACACCTGCACAGCAATGTAGACTTCTTGGGGGATACCTCCCTGGGGGAGGGGCTCCTCCACATTCTCCAGGTTTCTGGAGGAACTACTTCAGGTGGCAGAGTACAGCCTTCTGCATTCCCATGGAGGGTCTATGGGATAATTCAGGTCAGGCTTGGCATGGCAGAGTGGAGAGGCAGGACCACAGGGTGAGCATCCTCCTACCTCGTGGGCACAGTGATGGTGCCATTGTTCCGTGGTCAAACATAGTCCCTCCTGGTTCCAAGTGGCCCCATCCTTGCATTTCTTATGTTCTCTCTGGACACAGCCCATTGGTTCACCAATGTCTTGGTAGCCAGGGAGGCAAGGGCACTGACCGTCACTGGGCTGGAAGTAAGGATATGTATGGGGATAATCCTAGTTCAGGTCGGCTGATGAATGCCTGGTGGTGATGGACCCCTCATCACCCTTTGTGACCTTTCTGAGATGTGCCAGGAGAGAAGATCGGGGAGGTGAAGCGACCAAGAGCAGGGTTGGGGTGACACGGGGGCATGGGGGCACGGGTACTGGTACGCGTGGGAAAAGGTTTGGTTGGTACAATCACTTCAGCTAAAAAGACAAGGAAATTTCAGCAATGGAAAAATGTACATACATATTTACTGGCTTACAGGAAAAATTTAGGCTGGGAGGGCTTGGGTGAAGGTGTGTTTTGAGAGTGATCATGGAAAATAATAACATTTCCTTCCAGGAAAGTAACTACATTTAACAAATAAACAAATAAATAAACGATCAAGCAAATAAACACATAAACTAATTAGCTAAACCCACAAAGCATCCAGTTAAATCTGAAATTCAGATTTATAATGAATACTTTTTATCAGTCCCGTGAGACACTAAAGCACTATTCAGCGTTTGTTTGGAATTCAAGTTTAAAACCCCCGTATCTTATAACCTCACTCCCTTGTCCTTTGGAAAGCCGAGCACACTGATCAGGTTACAGTTGAACCAAACTAGACTGGAAACCAAAAGAGTCCTGAGTGTGTATCCTGACCCGGGTCCCACTGCCAGAGGACATACCTGGAACACTCGCCCAGGTCTCTGACAGACACAGGTGTCCTTGCCCTCCTCTGGCTGGGAGGCCTCTGACCCACAGGGGAAGCAGGCATTCTGGCCGTGCCAGGGGTTGAAGAACTCCGCAGGGCAGGGATGGCAGAAAGGGGTGTTGTGGGGACCCATTCCAGAAAGGAAAGTTCCAGGGGGACAAGGAACAGGTGGTGATCTAGAGCAGAGCCTGCCTGGGGGTGAGGGTGACAGGCGGTTCCCCAGCTTTAGTCCAGATGTCCCGTAGAGCCCTTTACCCTCCCCCCCCCCGCTGTTCTTCTGTCCCCTCGCCTCAATTTTACCCCCAAGCTCCTTTGGTGCAAATTTAGCTCAAGCCCCTACCCTCCAGACATTCTGGTGGGTCCAACTCTTCTTTTGCACAGGCAGCCTCACCCTGGCAGGCCCGAGGATGCTCCCTGCCCAGGCATGTGGGGCTCTGGAGGATGAAACAGAAGACAGTTATGAGGGCCCGTACCACTGGGCTGTTCCCAAAAAAAGCCCCCATGTTCTGGGTAAAGGTGACAGCAGCGGAGAGTAAAGCAGACAGGGAGGCAGGGATGGAGAGACACCATGGATGGCTTCAGGCAAAGGTGGAGAGGTAGGGGAGGCACTGTGATAGACACCAGGAGAAGATAGGATGAGGGTGCTGGCAGAGGCACAGAACAGTCTGGGCTTAGGAAGGACAGCTTCTGCTGTGCGGCAGTTCCGTCATTCCCTGAATAATTCACAAAGATGAAAGCTGAGATACGGGTCCTGCAGGCAGCACTGGCCCACATCATGCAAACCCATGGCTCCTTTTCCCTTTCCTCCCAGAGCAGTGCCTGCATGGCAGCATGTTTATAATCGGGTGAAAAAACAAGGGTGGTTCCAGCACTTTCCATTCACAAGGCCGAGTAGTTAGTCTTGCTTAAGCGCTCACTGTGGTCAAAACCCAAATGAGACACGGGGGGGGGGAGGGGGGTTAAATATAACCTAGAGTTTCTGCCTCTGCTACACACATGCACGCACGCACACACTAAATCTCAGAGACCCATAAGGGAGACTTCTGGATCATATATTTCTCCTCCAACCAATTTACAGTGGAAAAATCCAAGGCCCAGCCTGGAGGACAGCTTTCACAAATTGGTGACATCAGTCAAGTGCTCTTAAAGAATATATATATATATATATATATATATATATATATATATATATATATATATATATATACATACAGGAAATCCCCAGAAACTCTAACACAGCTAGCATCCCTGGAGTAACCAGGCGGTGCTGAAGAGAAGACATTGAGTGGATGTTTTTGAGAAAGGCTGTCTTTCAGAATAGGATAATCAATCCATTGATTTATTGCTTATAAGAAGTGACTGTGGGTATTGCCACCCAGCTTTCTTCACGGCTGCTGTGAAAACCAGCCAAGTCAGCAAAACCAGAAGTGTTTGGGAAAGCAGAAACCCAGAGTGGGTTCAGTGCTCCGGTGTGAAGTATGGTTGCTCAGAAGCCTTCTGAAAAATTCATTGCATCACACTGGAGTGGGGCTAAGCTGAAGAAGAAGGATGAGGGAGGGGGAGTGGAGTGTCTGGTTTGATTTGTCCTGGGTTATTCGTTGGCTCCCCCCCAGATGACCAGATGACTGATGATTGCTTGTTTCTAAGAAGAGATCTGCTCCCCCACACTTCCAGACAAGTTTCCCCTAATTTGAGAGTATTCTACTTATTTAATCCAATTTTGTTATTCCTTCAGAAGATGTATATTGTGCATTTCCCATTTCCCAGGCTCTTTTCTGGCCATGGCAAGACTTAATGTGTTGGAAACTCGGAAGGATTGTTGGGTGCTGTTTTGCAGCCAGGGCTGGAAAGAGAATTGAGGGGTACAGAGAAGTAAAGGCTCCTTGTGGAGACATCTTTGAGGAGGAAATTTAGACTGCTGGGAACAAGAGGCTGCCAACACCCAGGCTGATAACTTCATGTTGATCCACGGGGCTTTGTAGAGTCCCCAGGCTGTGACTGTCCCCTTAGTGGCACGTGACTGCTACTTTGTTTCTAGGTGGCTCACTCGTCCTGTCTTTGGCTGTTCAGTAGGTGGCACTATGAACTTGCAGGAAGTAGTGAGCTTGGCATGGAGCCTGCCATCACGTGGTGTAGTGCAGGCCTGATGGAAGGAGGAGCGGAAATGCTTGTTTGCAGGTGTGTGTGTGTGTGTGTGTGTGTGTGTGTGTGTGTGTGTGTGT
>NC_022012.1:45448127-45478018 GCF_000317375.1 Microtus ochrogaster
AGAGAGAGAGAGAGAGAGAGAGAGAGAGAGAGAGAGAGAGAGAGAGAGGTCAGACAGAATGAGAATTTGGTATCATCTTAAGTATTTTAATGGTAATTAAGATGAACATTTGTGTATGTTTTATTTTTAAAATTCTCAAAAACTCAATTATGCTATCCAATCTCATCAGGATAACTTTAAAAAGGAATATTCTGGTAGGGATTAAGACTCTGCGTTCCTAACATGCTCTCAGGGCTGTCCTTTAACTAGTGGAGTTTTGTAAGGAACGTTGATAAGCCACACCAGCCCTCCCCCCATATAACCATTTTGTGGAATAGACAAGACAAAGCATCTCACTTTGTTGTGCAAGAAACGGAGGTGCAAAGACATTGAGTTACCTGCTCAGTGTCCCTCCTGCGAACGGGAGGCAAAGTGAGAAAGGATCCCAGGTGTACTGGTGCCCAGGCTTACTGCATGCTGATCATGCTCCGTTCCCCAGGTAGCAGGATATGCGCATCTCCTCAACCTTTCTCACCAGTGAGAAGATGTGAGATTTCTCCTGTTCTGAGATCTTGCAGTAAAGCCCCTAACTTTCTGGGCTCTTCTGAAATCTGCCTATGACAGTCATGGCTGCCTACTCCAATCAGGGCCAGCAGCGCTCTGTGATTCCCCCTCTTTCTATGAAGTCAGCCTCAGTAGTTAACTTTTAATCTGGTTAATGGGACAGTGAGATTGCACTTGAAAGGTAAGAGGCTCCTGAGGTCCTAAATAGGCTCAGGGCACTCTGTCCCTTGAGTGGAGAAATAAGAGCCAGAAGGTGTCCTAGAGGCGGTGTCTTTCAGTATTATTTTTATTTTATGGATAGGGGAAGCAAAGGCCTGGGAAGCTAAAACAACACGTCCTAGGTCAACACAAGAAAAGATGGACGTTTCCCAGAAGACTAGATCAATGTGGAGGATTTCCAGGAATAACAATCTGGAAAAGATGCTTAACAGTTCAGGTTGTTCCTTAGGTTCAAATTTTAAAAAAATGGACCCTCAAATCTCCTCTACTTTGAGTTGTTTGACCTCAGAGTCTTTGGCTACTGCAGATATTTTGGGTCTAGGTCAGCTCCACAGAAAGTAAAAGACAGCGGCGCAGGTGGGTTCATCCCCTGCCCCTGCGAGGTCTTCCATAGGATGGAGGAGATGTGAGTCCAGTGCCAAGTGTAAATGATACATGCTGACAACTTCAGACAAGAGTGGGTTCCCTAACCACGGTTGGCATGGCTACCAACAGGAAGGGATTGAATGCTGGGGCTCACCGTGGCCGTGGGATGTCAATAAACTCCCTGTGTCAACTCACCCATTATATTGACAATCACATGAGAGCTTAGCTTGTGTGTTTCAGCTTGTCGTCTTGAAGATGGAGAAAACCAAGTCTCTAGGGAGATAAGGGAGTGTCGCCCCAGTGACACGGCAGTGACAGCAGAATAAAGGGGTTGTGGCGCAAGGGCGGCCAAGGTTACCTTTCCTTGGAGCATCTGCGGCGTCTTCTTTGCTACCGCCCTTTCCTTCCAGTTTGCCATTCTTTCCTTTCTTCCAAGGCTTAGATTTAATGTCCTATAAACTATAATGTTATAGTGTTGAAAGTTAGCTGACTTTGCTTGGCACTGGTTTGGTAGAGTGCTCCCTGTTGCCTGCTTCTCAGAATTACCACCACCACCACCACCACCCCCAGTCCGCCACCCAGCACTTCCTTCACCTGTCTTCTCTCCACTGTTGGCTTATTAGTGCTTCCCTCCAGTTCTGGGGAAAATTAGGTCTGATTCCATCACACTTTTAAGGGCGTCTGTGTCCTTTGTTTTCTTCTTTCCTTTCCCTCCCTTCTCTTCCCCTCCTCCCCATCCTCCGGCTTCTTTTACACACACACACACACACACACACACACACACACACACACACACACACACACGTGCACGCACACACACACATGCACATACACACACACACACATGCACACACGCTATTCTATGTCTGAGCTGATCACACTCAGTTCATGACTTGTCTGGGCAGGATCCCTTCCCTGATTTCTTTTTTCTTCCTACTTTTTCTCATTCTCAGCCCCTATGGATAATAAACTAAGCATGTAAGCGTGTGTCCTTTAAAATAGAGACTGTTTAAGTAGATACGCCTTTTGAATGGTGGCCACACTCACTCATCCTGGGTTTTACTCCTCCCCTAACCTCAGCACCATTTTGAAGACTCGCTCATGTCCCTAAGCCCTTCTCTGGCATGAAGCTTCTGAGAGGGCTTAGTGACAGGTCTTGTCTTTTTGCTCAGTTTGCCAGGCCTACTATCCCCCCTCAGGCTCCAACCGTCATTTCTTTTTTTTTTTCTTATTTTTGAGACAGGGCTTCTTTGTCTAGTCCTGGCTGTCCTAGAACCCACTCTATAGGCGATACTGGCCTCGAACTCACAGAGAACTATAGTTGGGCTTTCTTGTCTGGACTACCAGCCCTCAAATAATGACATGCAGGCTTATTAATTATGAAAGCTGTTAGGTTTCCTCCACT
The DNA here is from genome assembly GCF_000317375.1 of Microtus ochrogaster. NCBI lineage: Eukaryota > Metazoa > Chordata > Mammalia > Rodentia > Cricetidae > Microtus > Microtus ochrogaster. The sequence goes on from NC_022012.1 coordinate 45,450,661, forward strand.
GTAATTCCCTCTTCTCCTTGCTGTACTTGCTGGAAGAGGGAAAGAAAACCCACAGTTACGGAGTGGAGAGCTTTGTTCCAACTCTCGGAGGGAAGAATACTTCTTGAAGTTACCTGGAATTCTGCATGTAAGATTTGTTTTCTCATTTAGCCATTTCATGCTTTCACCTGAGAGTATCACTTCTTTTTGTTTCTTCAAAGCGATTCACACTGACCACTAAAATCTCTTTTAGTTGGCTAGAGGGTTCATTTGACCTAGTCCATGGTGTATGTGTGTATGTGTATACATACTTCCCTTCCTTTTTTTGGCATAACAAGATATCTCAAGCTCTATTTGTCTGTTTCTTTCCCTAGCCATTCCATCAGTCAAGGAGGTTTGGTTCCCTTGACATTAGACTCAAGGATCCAGGAGCTGGGTATGTTTTGGTCTCTTAATTATCAACCCATCTTTCCTTTCCCTTTCTCCTGTCTCCAGCCCATTAACTACAGAGGTTTCAAAGAGTAAATCACACCTTCAACTCAGTAACAGAGCCCCAACTCTGTATAAGAACTTGTGAGAAAAAAGAATAAAGTATAGCCATGGAGTTCACAGTCAAGGGTGGGAGATAGGTAGACATATGTACCTCAAGTGTAGGGCCCTGATACCAAGTCCTAGGGCTTCCCTGAAAGGTTAGTGACTAATTCAGATTACACCATCTGGATAATCTCTGAAATAGAAAGAACACTCTGGCCTCCACACCCTGTTTCCCAGTTCAGACCGTCGCTCTAAGCTGCAGCACCTGACCAATGCTCCTTCTGAGACTAGACAGCCATCGCCAGCGCTGAGGCTCCCTCTCTCTTCCCCTCAGGGCCTCTCTCTTCCTGTATGAAAATGGACAGAGTTGACTCTTGTGAACTCCTCAGAACCCTGAGAATTCATGTGGTTATCTTTTATTTAGGTTTGGTTGTGGGTACATAGCAATTTGTTCTTGTATTCTTTATTCCATTGTTTTTCATGGCTTATGAAATTTTAAAACCCATTTATGGAGAAAAACAGAAAAAAAAAGCTGCCTATGGCCCCGGCATGTGAGAAAGATGTCTTAAATGACAGCAAAGTGAGATTCTGGGATTTCTGAGCCCAGATCATATGACACCTTGTAGTCGCTGCAGAAGACTTTAAGAGCAGGGACTTCCCTGCCAGACACCTGCCCCTCTCAGGCTGGAGCCAAGGAGCATGGAGCTGGCTTGAGTCTGCTGAAGCCTGTTTAACGAAGGGTTGCTAGGTGTTCATGGGACCCAGTCCCTAGTAAACTAGCTCTCCCCTGCCCTCCCATAATCCTGTCTCTATAGTTCAGACAACCTGAAAACAGGGACACTTTGAGAACCCTTGATAATAGGAAGGACAAGCAACTACAGCCAGTTAGGAAAGTTCTGGCATGAGACTTCAAATCTAGGGTGTTATCTACCTACCGTGTAGGAGCATCTTTGTGTCTATCCTGAGTTGACTCATTTTCTTATCTCCCATATAAGGTCATCTGTGAATACAAATCAGAAAAGGTCTTGTAGCAGGAAAAAGCAAGGCAAAGTTCTTGCTGACAGCCAAGGGGTGAAGAGGCAGGCTGGGCACTGGGCCGACTGGGGATGCTATACTGGGCTGGAACAAGGGTAAGGTGTTAGTTTGAGTCTTTGGCGAAAAGCTTGTCAGTGATACCAACACCTAGCGCATATAGGTTGGTAACAGTAATGTTCTATTTACAAGGCCAGGCCGGGAAGTGCTAGAAAGCTCTGTTCTGCATTGCTTTTATGGTTAATGCTATGGAGAAGACCTTAGGAAGGTGTCTTCAGTGACCAATGAAGTGAGATTCTGGGCTTTCTGAGCCCAGGTCATATGACACCTTGTAGCCTCAGCATGGTACTTTTGGGCCATTCTTTCTGGGAGATTTGCTATACTGCGTAAAGACTCTCACTGTCTGGAAGCTGCCATGCTTGAGAGGGGTCATAGATAGACACTTTGGTCAACAGTCTCAGTTAAGCCATGTCTTTAGTGACTCCTGTCAATTCAGAAGCCACGAATAAGAGATAGTTTTAGAGCCTTTGCTTACTCCATTCATCAACTAAAGGCCACAGGGTAGCTCTCATCAATGCAATGTAGACAAAAGCTTGCCCAGTTGAGCCCAGAACTGATTTATTATGCGACGTAATAAAGGGCCTTGTAAGATGCCTGCTAAGATATAAATAGATAACCAAAACATTTGGGTCACCTCCGTTCAACCCACAAGTCTGAGTACCAAGGTCTAAATACCGCATCAAAGTAGGAGACAGGGCTTCTAGGCTCATTCTGAAAACACCCTGTGGCCGACAACTTGGGTGAAGACCAAGGCTTGAGTACGGTCTTGGAGGCTGTCATTTCAGGGTAGCCTGTCTCACCTGATAAGGCTTAAGGATGAAGTACAGAGCAAGCAGGAAAGATGACCTAGGAATAAATAACACCAGATACAGGAACCCTAGCGCAGAAACGGAAGGGAAGAGTCTGGGAGTGGAGGCATGGGGGTGAAGGGTAGACACGGGATTAGGAGGAAGATGAACTTGGAAGAGGCTCCATTCATAAAGAAAGCTTAATTTCGGGAGAAGGATCTGAAGGTGTTTCCTGCGTGTTTCTCGCAGGGCCTCCAAGAGTAATGGGCAGCCTCGAAAGGCTGTCTGATGAAGCTGCATTAGTGCAGGGCTGATGCATTCTCCCTGGCTCTAGCTCCTGTCTCTATGCCTGGATCTCTTTAGAGAACCCTGCTGGATGTCCAAATACGCTCACACAGCGCAGGTGCAGGCTTGGCCCATAAACCGCAACAGCAAGGGCCTGTGAGTCCACAATACGCTGGGTCAAACCTCCGGAGGGGGGGGGGTAAATGGTGATTATTTGTTTAGCATCATTAGCAAGAGTCCAGAACCCTGCAAAGCAAAGCAGAAACTTTTGTATTAAGGAGATTAAACCTTAAACTCAGCTGAGAAGACTCTCCTTTATTGAGAGGCTTTGTTGGGCCTGGCATTGTGTGATTATATGCAAATCAGGGAGAGGCCTTGCTGGGGTCCTGACCACAGAGGCTTAGCTGCATGGCCAGGGAGATCCTGCAGCAGGGACGGTCACACATGTTTGTCAGGCTCTATCCAGCACCTCAAGTGGGGAAGCTTAGATTTCCTCAAGTTCAGGGGCTTGGGGATTTGAAATTACCTTTAGCATGTTAGCCAGTGTTTCTGATGGATGCCTGGAAGTTAGGTATGTGAAAGTGGGCCTGTAAATTCATGGCAGTGTCCAGTGAGGGGCATATCCTTCTGCCCCCGTCTCCTGGAGTGTTTCATTATTCAGTAGTTTCTCTTTGGAAATTAAGTGTCAGGTGCGCAGTCTCTGAGGAGATGGATGCGTGTTTTGGTTTCCTTGTTTTCACTTCTCTGAGTGTCTGACCTTGATCCCTAGTAGCCAATGAGAAAGGTTGGGGGGGGGGTCATTTTGGATATATTGATCAAAAAGATATTTGTTTAATGTCCATTCTTGGCAATGTGGAGAGTGAGGTACCGAGTGGGAACAGAGGTGAGTCAGACACCCCCTAGTGCAGAAGTGATTACAATGCCGGGTAGCATTTAGTCAGCACTGAGGGAATGACCTATAGGGGTGCTTGGCTTCTAATTAGGACTAACTGAAGGGGCTGGAGGCTTCACAGAAATAGAAACATTCAGAGCCAGGCCTTGAAGCCTGAGAAGTCATATACAAGGAGTAAAGGTGTCCCAGGACCCAAAGGTAAGGTGCAGGCTGCTCTGTACCTGGGTCACACTGTGTCTTGGGACTGCGGAGGGAAATTTTTGTACATTACTACTTAAGTTCTAGTGTTTGTGTTAGAAGTTGGCAAACTGAAGTAGAAGTCTAATACAAAATCTTAGACTTAGGTGTTGTAGGATCCCATGTCAGCACCCGCAAAACTGCTATGGGGTCACTCCTGGAGACTCCTGTGTTCTGTCTCCTATTGATCCTTTGGGTATTCTAGCATGAGTCCTCTGCCTCCTCAGCCAAGAGGTGGCTACTTCCTAGTTTGCCAATAGGGTTGCCTTAGACATCTCCAAGCTCCTGCTTGCAAGTGGCCAGAGAACTGCCCGCCAGGGTCAGCAGTCATGAGTCTCCTCTCCTGGGGGACGCTGGGTGTTCCTGAGGTCCTGTGGGTGTGAGAATAGCAGAGAGGATGATAGAAAAAGCCTGGCACCTCACCTTCAGGACAAGTTACTGAAAGAACACAAAAGGCCATTGAACTGATGAGAAAACCCTAGAAGGTCAAGTAGGTAAACTCTCAACACAGGGAACTGGGTAGAGCCACGGAGGCAGGGAGTTAGTTGATGGGAGCAGGGGTGATCATAGGCACTTCCCACTTCCCAGCTGTGGCTCTAACCTCAGTTATGGGAGGTGAGGGCATTAGAGGTTCCCTGTCTCTTGACTCCTGTGGTAGCTGAGCTGATTCCTTAGTGGGGGCTGGTGGTGGGGAAGGAAGAGAAGAAAAGGAGAGAGGGAGAGGGAGAGGAGAAGGGAAGTGGGGAGAGAGAGAGACCAGGTCACAGCATTCATGCTATGGACCCAGACACTTCATTTCTTTCCATCCACATTCCCTAGGGAGCCCCTAGCTTCAGGGTGAACTCCCTCAGAGGCAGTAAAAAACGCTGAGGGTCAACCCTCCTTTTGATGAGGAGTCCTGAAGACTGGAGTCATTTTCTGTTTTCCACATATCAGTGATCAATGCAGTCTTTGCTAGAAGTTTCTGTGGCCATCAGGATCTCCGAATTCTGAGAGGTGTAATGGCTGGAAGAAAGAAGGAAGGCAGTTGCTCACTTGGAACCCCGTGCCCTTTGCCCTATCAGAGAAGCAGCTGTTTTTGGAAGGGTGGAGGGCACTGGGGGCTCCTGCAGGACCTGAGCCAGGCAGAAAGCATTCCAGATGATGAGGGAGCTAAAGGGAATTTTGTAAAGATATTGTCTGTGCCTTGGGCTGGATAAAAGCTGCCGGCAGACGGGACGGTTCACCTGCTGGAGCTTTTGTTCAGCTTGCAGCACTTGCTTGCTACACTGCCCTTGGGGTGGGGTGATGCTGGGGAGGGCACGCTGTCTGCCATCTGCAGGAGAAATACAACAAACACCCACACGCGAGCCAACGGAAACTCTCAGCAAAACAAACAGCCTGCGAGACAGCTCTGGGCAGGAGTGTGTGGATGGGCGGGGCAGGCAGGAGAGGCGAGAGGGCACCTGCCAGGGATGGGCTGTGGCTGGGCTGGCTGCCCTGATTAAGGGTCAGGCCGGGCTGTTAAGGGCTGCCAGGTGAGAGCCTTTTATGTGTTTTCCTTCTTGGTCTGCAATAGCCTCTGGTGCAGGAAAGGCCAGTATTAATTCTCTTCCTCTCCAGGACCCATGCAGACCAGGCTGCTGGATTAGGAATGGCTGTGCAGATGTGAGGGTAGAAGCGGACAGCATGGACTCAAGACCCCACTGCTGTTTCAGTAGCTACCTCTTGCTCACTGTCTATAAAACGGGCAGAGAAGGCTCGACTTAGAAGGTGTTAGGAGAATGAAAATAGCAGCTGTAAAACACATTGTCTGCAAAGTGCAGCAGGAATGGTGGTCATTCGCATCTTCTCTTTGTGTCTGTCCGTTTGGATCTTGTTAAGCGGTCTGAATGCTTGCTGCGAGACACACGTCATGTGCACATTCCCATCCCTTGGCCTGGGTAAAAAGTATGTAGGAAGTCCCAGGGAAGATCCTGGACTAAGAGCTGGCTTTGAGGCTGGGTCGGCAAGGCAAGTGAGTGCAGAGATAGGATGGGGTAGATGGAGCCTCATCAGACTCTGGTCTGACGCTTGGGGTTGGAGGTCTGCTTTACCCCGTTTCTCCAGCATCGACATCTCTGTGCAGTGAGTGGCAGCCGGCTCTACAAACCTGTTAGGATAAAGAAGGCTGCTTGTTTGCTCTTCCCAGGCCTCAGCCTGGTGGGCTGGACTCAGAAGTATTGTGTTACTCAGCCAAAGAATTCCTCCCCTCGCCTCCCTCCCTCCATTTATAAAGTGGAAACAAAACCCCTGAGCTATATGCACTCATGGCCTCAAGCCAGGTCCTCAAGTGTCATTTCTGGGGTACTGCTTCCTTCCCAGGCAGGGTGCAGCCTTCTGGGGAAACAAGAGTTCCTCCTTTCCCCACCCAAGATGGTGTGGGTGGGCATTCTCCAGTTCCCGCCCACTCCAAAGAGGCCCTGGGTTCTTTGACCCTGCTCTTGCATTGTCCTCCTCCAAGATCTGAGCCCTTGAGCCTCCTCAAGGCTCCCTGACTCAGTGGAGACTGGGACAGAGCTGCTGGGGCTCAGCCACATCCCCAGATGGTGCTGGTCTACGCTGGGAAGGGGAGTCACCAACGAGGAACTCTTGCTTGTGGCCTGTTGCTCTCCTGTCTGTTTGCTTTAAGAAACTGAGATGGCTTTTGGTTCCTCGAGGGCTTGTCTTACTAGACTTCAGAGTTCTGGACAGAACTAGGTAGCCCCAGGAAAGCCTGGGCAGCTCTGGAGAGTTCCTGTGACTGGGGAAAAGTCTGAACACTTGAGCTCTGTCAAGTGACATGTATTGTTCTGCATCCAGTTGGGGTTGGTTGGTAGAATGAGAGTCAGGTGGGAAGGGTCAGCAAAGGTCCGGTTGGTTCAGGGGTTGGCCTTGTAGGATCTGCGAGTTGTCCTGCCTCTTCATTTCCCCCTTGGTGGATAGCTCATCTTCAGTGTGAAGAACCTGCTAGGATGTTTGCACTGGAGTCTGTCAAAGCTACTGTCTCACGACGGAAAAGCTATCCCAAGTCTTCATGCTTCAGCTTTGCATTTTGAAAATAAAGATATTATAAATAAAATAAATGATTTCCAGGTCTCTTCCACCCATGCTGTATACATTTTTTAAAGTCAACTTTCACCCTGGCTAAGGTGGAGGATCTTTAAACTAAATTATTGTTGTGTTTATACCTTGGACAGAATGTGATTAACTGGGCTCAGCTGAAATGAGAGAGGCTTCTAGAATTATGTCTAGGGCAGTCAGATATAGCGCTGGAGAAATGGCGGTAATAAGATTCAGTTTCTGACGAACATGAGTCGAATGTTTTAAGACAATGCAAAGTCATTTATAATTAAATTTGACCAGTACTCTTTTCTGTTTCCACATATGTTCTGAATTCTTCTATCTGGAAAGGTAACTCCTCTCTGGAGCCTGCCTTGTGTTTTCTTATTTAAAAACTGCATAGTAGGATTAATTGGTGGTATACCTCCATGGAGGAGTGTTTGTTTGCTCAGCATGTGTGAGGCCCAACACTTTCACCACCACACACAAGATTTAATCATCCCTGTGTCTTTTAGTGTCCAGATCTTGTCTTTAGGTTTTTGGAAAGCAGATGTCACGATCTAACACCTTCAAACAACCCCATGGTAGAATGCCTTGATTATAAGAATTCTTTGAGGTCAGGGCTGTCCTGGTATTCACCTCCTCTCTCAGGCCCCAGTTACAGCGCTGGCTCACGCTAAAGCTCGTTCAATGCTTATGTAATGAATGGAATATCAGCCAGTGCCCATAAGCGTTTACTAATTCACCGACTCATTCCCTGTCCTGTTGCTCCCTTCGGCCTCTTCAACACTTTCCTGCTTCCCACCCAGCGGATACTCACCCAGGCTCCATCTCTGAGAGATTCTTGATGCTCATTCCTTTGGCCTATCTGTGTGCCCCACCAGGAATCCCAGGGAAACTGTGTGACAGCATTGTTTACATTCCTCTGATGGCTGTGTGGTGGTGTATGTCCCAGGTCTGCATTTTGCCAGATGTCTGCTCTTACATTAGGTTGAACACTGGAAGGAAACTTTGAAGTCACGCCCTTAGATTTCTTCTCTGAGCACCCCACACTTTTCACCCATTATGCTCCCATAGGCTGCCTCTTTCACTGCTGTCCAGATCTAGCTGTCCTGTGTCCTGCCTCTTCCTTGTCATGGGTCCCCTGTCTAGATGGCAAGCTTCTCCACATCAGGCATGATATCTTCTGTGCATCTATCATGTTCTCACAGGAGAGAGAATATTTGCTAATAGGATAATTTTGAGCATTTTGTGTGGGTCTGCTTTCCTCCTCGGCCTGTTGGCCACCATGTCAAGAGGAGAAAGAGTCAGATGGGTCAATAGAAAGCTTTGGCAACTTACGAGTAAGAACGGAGACAGCCCTCTGGGAGTCAGATTCTGTGAATCGGCTGACTGTTATTCCAGAGTATAAGGAATATATAAGATCAGGGAGCCTGAGGACAAATCCTGATTTGCATTAAATGGCCTGCTCCTATCACAAGGCTTAGTATGTGGCAGTAGGATCCTATAGCAGAGCCCCTAACACAAATCTTCTCAGCAGTGATTTGTGTCACGGGTCAAGCTAAAGATGAAGCAGGCATCTGGTTTTAGAGACAGCTTTTAAGATAAGGTCAGTCTTCCAGGCCCAGGGACATTCTCCAGATGAGGGCGAGTAGAGGCAGGAAGTTCTACCGGAAGGAGAAAGCTCCATCTTGCTGAGCTTTTTGAGATAAGTAGCTAGGTCATGGTGTGGGGGGCTGCGACCTCTGACCTGCCAGCAATGTCTTCCAGTATCTCCCCCTGTTTTATTTTTTGATGGAGAGGTGTCATTGTAAGTCCTGAGGAATCTGTGACAGAAGGGTCCAGGGTCTGGTAGTGAACCATGGCCTGACTGTTGGTAATTTTGTTAATGGCGGTGATCGCTGTTTTCCAGATCTAGCTGTCCTGTGTCCCGCTTCTTCCCCCTTGTCGGCCCCCTTGTCTAGACGGCAAGCCTCTCCACATCAGGCATGCTATCTTCTGTGCATCTATCATGCTCCCAAGGGATAGAGAATGTTTGCTAATATGAAAACTTCGAGCATTTGAGCTTAGAGAGGAGGCATTGTTCTATAAATAGGTGGTAGGGGTCTCTTATGGTTTTGGAGCCAGAAAGCCCTGGATCTGAATTCCAGTTCTACCATCTACCAGCCATTGAGCCTTTGGGAAAATTTCTCCTCTGCGGCTTGATTTTCTCATTGATAAAAGAGTGACTCGTGACTCTAACAGTACCCGATTCAGAGTCTTTGTAAGTGGACTCAAACATTGAAAACCCAGCTCTTGGAACAGTGCCTGACATATGCCAGGGGTTGTTATTGCTAGGTTGACATTGGTAGAGAGCACAGGGTTCTAGGATAACCACAAAGAAATGAGTGGCTCTGACCTTGTCCTTCCCCAGTCCTCTCAAGGTGGCACGGACACTCTTTTTCACTGCGTGGGTTAAGGTGTAAGGATGCATCCCACCTTCTGGTAAGTCCCGTGGTTTTCTTTCTGAAGTTTGATTCAGACACAGAGACTAAGGGAGCGTGTCCAGGAAGGAGACTAATCCACATTTGTGTGAGATGGTGTTGAGCCTCTCTCACATGTGGGCATCTGCTTTCACAATGTATCTAGCCTGGCAGAAGGCAAGGGCTGATGCGTGTGAGATGATCAGGAAGCAGTATTGACTCCGTACCGTGAGGGTCTACCTGTGAGATGCACTCTTGGTGAAGGTGGGCCCTTGGTTACAGCAGGTGGGAGAGGTTCTAAGGGGCAAGTGAGGTGATTGCAGTGTAAGTTCAAAACGTGAAAGAGAGACAGGAGACTCCAGGCTGGACTGGGGAGATGGCTTAGCAGGTAAAGGGCTTGCTGTGAGAGCATGGCGATTAGAGTTTGGATCCTTGGAGCCCATGGGAATGCCAGGTGAGGATGGTGGCCATCTTGTAATTCCAGTACTCAGAAGGCAGCCATGGGGGATCCTGGCGCGAGCTTCCTAGCCAGACTAGCTAAATTAGAGAACTCTGAGTTCAACTGAGAGACTGCATCTCCATAAATAAGGTGGAGAGGGATCTAGGGAGACAATCTGGTGTTAATCTTTGACCTCCATACACGTGTGCCCAACTCCCCATAAATGTACACACACACACACACACACACACACACACACACACACACACACACATATATATACCATACAGACATATAAATGTAGTGATATTGGACCTGAATTCATAAAAGCCATGATTCTAATCCTTGTTCCGCCTTCTAGTGGCCATGTGACTTTGAGTAAAGTGATTTAGCTTCTCAGGCCCATTTCTTCATCTGGCTTCTTTTATGGAGATTAATGAGGGTGTGCAGTGGGCACTTTTTTTTAAAAAAAAAGAGGTAGCTATGGTGGCTTGAATGTCTCCCATAGGCTCAGGTATTTGAATACTCGGTTCCCAGTTGGTGGTGCTGTTTGGAGTTAAGGTTTTGGGGAGGTGCAGCCTTGCTGGAAGAGTATGTCATTGGTGGCAGGCCCCACTTCCAGCTGTTTCTGGTGCTTTCTGCATGTGCTCAAAGATGTGACCTCTCAGCTTCCTGCCCTGGCTGCCACACCCGCACTTGCTGCGTGTCTCTCTGCCATGATGAACTCTACTGCCCCTGGCACAGTGAGATGAAATAAACTCTTCTGTGTGCTGCTCCTGGTTTGTATGTCATAGAAACAGTAGCTGGCACAGCAGCGTGTGCCAAATAGCAAGGACTCTGTAAGTAGTGCCTGTTCTTGGGGCTTGTTTTATTGTATGTGTATGAATGTTTTGTTCACATGGTGTGCACACCCTATGCAACTGATGCCCTAAGATGTCAGAAGACATTATCAGTTCCTCTAGAACTGGATTTACAGATGATTGCTAGCTATCATCTGGGCCCTAGCGATTGAACCCATGTTCTCTGCAGGAACAAGCTTTTTAACTGTTGAGCCTTCTCCAGCCCCAAGTAGTTACTAACCTTACTGTTGTGTACTTTTTTTGGTGTGTTAGAACAAGGAGTGTTGCTAAGGTCTGTGCTTATCAGAAGGGATAGTATATAGATAAATTAGGGGTGAGATGACGTCTAGATAAAGTCAGTGGTGACAACAGGAACAGACGGGAGAAGAGTAAGACCCAGGAGACAGTAGGAGTGGCTAAGAGAGCTGGGATGCCTTTGAGGGTCTGGGTGGAGAAATAGTCTAGGAAGACATGATGGAACTGAGTGGGACCAGATGAAGGGCATGTGATGTTGGGGGCAGTGTTCCTTCCTATTCCACACTGGGCTAGTGTGGAGTTATGAATTGTGGTTGGAGTTCTGTGACTTTACTGTGGCTTGTGTCTCCTCTGCTAATGCGTTCCGCTGGTCTACTGCCTTTTATTGCTGCTGTTGTTATTAAGTCCCCTTCCCCCAGTTCCTAAAACTATCTGATTGAAAACTCTGTAAAACTGTCCCTCTTCCTAGTGTCTTAGACATGATCAAATGCAAGGAGACTTTATCAGTACTTTATCATACGATGGGGACGATGGTAAAGCCATCCACATACAAGCGTCTGCCCCATTTCCGAGGCACACAGTGTGACTTCATCTGTTGTTGAAGGACCTTGGACAAGTTACTTAACTTTTCAGGTTCCACTTTCTCAAGTGTAATAACTTTTGGAGCAATGTTCTCGTTGTCTGTTTATTGCTCCTCCGCTCAGGGGCCTGATCTGTAAGCCCAGCCCCACACAGGCATTCTGTCATTCTTTGAGCACAATGCTCAACTCTGTCCGTAGAAAGCACCTCCTTCCAAAGGAGGTTTTTGTGAGTCACTACTTAATGAGTGTGGGGTTTCTTTGGGGGCATGGTAGGGTTGCTCTGGGATTAGATAATAGTGACAGCTGGATAACACTGGAAGTCACTTCATTGTATAATTTAAGTGGCTTAAATGATAGATTTACTCAGTAAAAATGTAAGTTAAGCTGGGGAGATGACTCAGTAGGCAAGCGCTTGCCGCTCGAGCACGAGGGCTGGAATTCAGGTGTCCAGAACCCAGGTGAGTGCTGGGATGTGTTAGCACACCTGTAACACGACCCTTGGAAGGCAGATGCTGATTACAGGAACAAGCTGCCTGGAAGGGCTAGTCAGATCTAGCTGTAGGTTAGTCATATCTAGCTCTCCAGCAAATTCTGGGTTTGAATGAGAAACTCTTTCTCACTGAATAAGGTAGAAGAATCATCAAGGATAATTCCTGACCAAAACTCAACAGCCCTCCAGGACAGAATAGATGTTTCTTGACTGGAGACATTGCGCAGCTCTGTACTGAATTCAGTAGGGCCCACTGAGGCTCACAGGGACCCAAGGAAGAGCAGCAAGAATAATATATGGCAGGATTTGAAGACACACCGAGGGACTGGTTTAGGGAAGAATGTTAAGATGTTATCATTGGTGGTGGCGGGGGCAATTGGAGAAGGGTATAGGCTTGTAAAAAGGACTTAAATTCTTTATTCCTTCCTTGTCAGATTCCTTAGCTAGTAGTCCCTCCCTATCCCTCACCCCCCTTGCTGTGTGTAGGGGTACACACACATATGTGCATGTGCGTGTAAAAGTTAGAGGTGAACCTTGGGTGTTGTTCTCTAAGGATCATCATCCACCACTTTGTAAACCAAAACAAAGCTTATTTATTCTTCCAGAGTTACACACACACACACACACACACACACACACACACACACACACGAGAGAGAGAGAGAGAGAGAGAGAGAGAGAGAGAGAGAGAGAGAGAGAGGAGAGAGAGAAGGGGGGAGGACATTTCTTGTGGGCAACACTAAGTCAAAAGATTTCAGTCTGAATGTCTCCCTGAACATCTGTGCCCTTGAGGGTTAAGAAAATACGATCTTTAGTCAAAGCACTTGCCCAATACCCCACCTTGCTTTCTCATGGCTACTTGCTGTGGGTAGACCTTGTACATCAGTAGTGGGTGATTCTATTGCGTTGGGCTGTCTTCTGCAGGCCTGTGTGTGTCCTCAGTTGAGCGGGGAGGCTCAGGCAGTAAAATCATGTGACTTGTGGTGTGACACCTTTGTTACTATTGCTGTTTTCCATGAAACTGACTCAGGACGCCTCAAGGAATCCGTGTCTATGCAGAAAGGAAGAGACCTGACTATTCTATTTCCAGGTCTCACACATCTGACTGACCTCTCTTGCTGTGGGGAGACCCCAGCTCCGGCACGCATTAGTTTTGGGGTCCCTAAACTGTCAAGCCATCCCTATGAGGGCTCCTTTTGGACCTCCCCTGAGGCATAGCTACCAAACATGTTTTTCATCTTTATTAATCTTGCCCGCTTCTCACGTTTCTCAGGTCCCAGCTGCATTGTTATCTGATGGGCTTGCTGCCAGCAGCATGAAGGCTGACAGTTACAGAGGGCACATTAGCCGTAAAGGACCATTTATTAGAAAAAGTCCCTTGTTATTTTTCTCTTGTCTTATGTGGAATTGGCCATGCCGACTGCATGAGATGAGAGGGTGTTCTCAGAGTGATGAGCACAGGTCCCACACCTGGGGATTGACAATGCTGGGCAAGCAGTTATGAGCCTCCTGGGCTGCTATGGTTCGTCTCCCTGGGTCTCTCTTGGGAGGTCCTGCAGGTCTATAATCAAGTTGGCTTTCTTCAAAAAGAGAAGTGGCATGCGTGTGTGTGTATGCGTGTGTGTACTTTGTGTGTGTGTGTGTGTGTGTGTGTTGTCTTTACCTTTTCTATAACCTTCAGAACTGGAGGGGAGTAGAGGACAGATCATTGATCGATTATTTCAATTTAGTAGCTCCAGCTTGAAATAGTAAAGAATGGGGATGGGGGTTGGGTTGGTAGTATTATGAGAGATAGAAAGATCCCAGTACCCCATACAGATAGACAGGGTCTTTACCTTTTTATGAAGAAATGCTGATATTGAGACAATAATTTAAAGTCTCAAAAGAAATAAACTTATTTGTGGGGAGCTGATTTCATTTTTGTTTTTAAGGCTTCGCTGGTGAGATCTTAAATTGAAAAGGTTTATAAACCTGATAACTGTTCTGAAGGGAAAACTTAGACCGGACGATAGCACGGAGGACTGGGCTGTTGGTGCACATGTACTCTGAGTCACCTCTGGGGAGATGCCAGCTTTCCCACCCCAGCCTGGGGCCTGGTTGGGTCAGGCCTGCCCAGGCCTGCCTGCCTCTGGATGTAGGGGAGAATGTAAGAAGCTATACATGCTGGCAGGAAATTGACTTCTGGTGCAGTCATTGTTTGACAGCTGGGCCCTGCTAATCCTGGGAGTATGGGGAGAAACTGAGTTAGAGTCTCTAGAAAGGGGAGAGGAATCACTGTTGAGAAAGAAGTCAGGGCAAAATGCCAGGGGGAGAGAAGACATTGGTGGCTGAAATCTCTTGGGCACCCAAACCTCCCTACATTTACATTTTCTTCTGCACCCTCCCTTCGTTTGCACCACGTGTGTCCACATGGTGTCCCCCAAACCCATCACGTATGGCCCAGGCTAACCTCAAACCCCTGGTATAATTAAGGATGACTTGGGAACTTTTGATCCTCTGCTTTCCACCTCCCAAGTTTGGGATTATAGGTGTTTACGATCACACTCAGTTTATGGGATGCCAGGGTTCAAACCCAGGGTCTTGTGCATGCTAGGCAAGCATACTATTGACTGAGCCATTTCCCCAGCCATGACTGTTTTCTCCATTATGTGTTCCCTTGAAGAAAAGCCATGGCTTTTGGAAGAGAACTCATCTTTCCATGGAGCTCAGAAGAAGGTGGTGGAGAACAAGGTGCTAGGGTCTCAAGAAATGTGATTGCCTACAAGCCAGGCCCTCTCCCTTGCTGTTTATTGCTCGCATTCTCTTTCTTCGGTCTATTTGTGATTTCTCAGCTGTCTTTCATTAGATGGATCACCCTCTGCCTCACTGGCAGGCCAGATGCTGTGTATGCACATCCATGTTTAGCTCATCAGGTTCTTTGCCATTTCAACATGTTGACTCCCTTACGTTTGGATAGTGGCACTAGTATTCTATAGGACTCACCCAGGCTTGAGTCTAGCTCACTTTTATTGCCTTCCTTGTCCCAGCCTCTGCATCTAGCCAGCTCCCAGATTGAGTAGAATGGCCTCCTTTATTCACTGAGATGTGTTACGTTATGATGTGCTCACCTTCAGTCTGCTACTCTCAAATAAGCAGAGCTTCATCCTGAAGGCTGTAGGGGCCAAAGTCCTTCCATAGGTGCCAGGGCTCCCCAGACAATATAGAGTTCTACACAAGGCCAAGCATGGTGGTCCATACCTGGAATCCAAACACTGAGAGATCTGAGGCAAGAGAACCATGAGCTGGAGACCAATCTGGGCTATAAAACAAGATCTTTTCAAAAGTGTGTGTGCGGGGGGGATTGAGAAAAGCATGAAATCATCAATGAGTATAGGCCCTTAATTCAGTGCTGGGCTGTATCACTAGGATGGGCTTTAGGGTCTACAATATGTCAAGCTCATTGTCTGCTATGTAAGTCCGGTTTTATCCCATGCTTTTTCTGACCCAGGCTAGCTGGTCTTGGTGAATTCCTGAAAGATCATCCCCATTGTCTCAGTGTGTGGGTGTACCCCTCGCGGTCCTGAGTTCCTTGCTCGTGCTCCCCCTCCTTCTGCTCCTGATTTGGACCTTGAGATTTCTGTCCGGTGCTCCAATGTGGGTCTCTGTCTCCTTTCATCGCCTGATGAGGACTACTGAGAACTCAAGAACAATGGCAATGGGTTTTTGATCCTACTGCACGTACTGGCTTTGGGGGAGCCTAGGCAGTTTGGATGCTCAACTTACTAAACCTGGATGGAAGTGGGTGGTCCTTGGACTTCCCACAGGTCAGGGAACCCTGATTGCTTTTCAAGCTGATGAGGGAGAGGGACTTGATCGGGGGAGGGGGAGGGAAATGGGAGGCGGTGGTGGGGAGGAGGCAGAAATCCTTATTAAATAAATAAATTAAAAAATAAAATTAAAAAAAAACCAATATGTCAAGCTCAAAAAATCAAGTGTGCCAAGCAACTCAGTTAAACACCCATGCTGGCTGACTGTCTTGCGAAAAGCTGACTTTCCCCCTCCTCAAAGGAGTTCCAAAACACTGCTCACAGCTCAACACAAGCTGACAAATTCCCAGGGATGTGTTAATAGAAGTAGCTACATGAAATATATATTGTTTTCAAAGTACTTGACATTCAGGTAATCCTAAAAACAAAACAAAAATCAAAAAGAAAGAAAAAGCCAACACCTCTATGTATCTGAGCATGTTACCAAGAACAAACTGAGGACTAGGATGTGCTCAGGCCCCTCTGCACAGTTCTGCCTTTGAGAGGATTATGAGCTGAGGACAGAAGGAAAGGCCTTGACTCCAGGAGTTCTCCGAGGCCTGAGCTCTTTCTAGAGTTCTGCCAGGAAGGAACGCAGGGAGCCAGCCATCCCTCCTTAGGTGATGAGTCACAGTGAAGACCCTTCACAAACCTTCCAGCCTCAGAAACCCCAACACGCGAAGACAAAAGTCTCAGGGAGAAACATTCCTCTCTGCTATCCCAACAAACACCGCGAAACAGTCCGAAGAGGTCAGAAGAGCATACAGCTATAGGGAAGATGGAGGCTCTGTGGCTAACCTTGGGCTATCCCTCCACAGCCCAATTTTATACAGTCCAGTATAGGAGATTGAATACTACTCAAGTGGCCCATTACTGTGATTCTGCTGTCCTTGGTATCAGTTACTCTTGATCAAATCCAGTCTGAATAGCATGCTAAGATCTTACACCATCCTACGGCTTCTCCTCCAGAGTGTCACTCAAGCTGTGTGCCAATGGACTATGCCCGTTAGTCACTTAATAACTCAGATATCAGACTGACTATCTCATTATCACAGTGCTTATATGCAGACAGCCCTTGTATGTTAGCCTGATGTTACATCGTGATACCTGTGGCATTCTTCTCACTTCATCTCATCGTTTGACATCATGCTGTCTCACACCATCAAAGGATGAAGAAGGTACGTTCAGCATATGGTATTTGAGAGAAACCATCCACATAAATTTTATTATAGTTGTTTTATAAATAATTATATTATCATTTACTGCTACTCTCCTATCATGCCTCATTTATCTATTAAACTTTAACATAGCTACATACGGAGAAGAAAAACCAAAAATATATAGATTCATTCATTACTCTGTGATTTCAGGCATCTGCTGGGGTTGCAGTAATGGAGCCCCATTACTTATGGTGGCCGTGCTAGCCAAATCCGGGTGGAGAGTGTGTGTGGAGGTCAGAGAAGGGCCTTGAGAGGTTGCTTTCTGTAAGAAGATCCTGTGATGTATGCTGACGAGGAAAACTCAAGAGTCACCATAGCAGGTACATGGCTGGAAAAGAAATGGAAATCCATTGTTAGGATGTGTATCTTCAATGCCACCCAAAAGGTCATTGCTGAAGGCTTGGTCCCCAATGTGGCAGTGTTCAGAAGTGGGGCTGTTGGCAGGTGATTGGATCATGAGGACTCTTACCTCATGAGTGGAGGAATCCATTGAAGGAGTCAAAGCTTAATGGTTTTCAGGAGAGGGGACTTTGTTATAAAAGAAAGCACTCCCTTTGCTTCCCAGCTACCCTGAGAGAGGTTTGCGAGGTAAGTGCTTTGTCTGTCTGACAGCACAGATGATGTGTATTGCACTGCTCAGATGCCAGCCTGCAGGGATGTCCTGCCTCCTGAAAGCACAGGCCTGCATGTTACCTCTGCAAGTCATTGGGCTATCTCTGCTTGCTAGGAGCAGAGCACTCTCTTTAACTGCAGTCACTGGGCTATCTCTGCTTGCTAGGAGCAGAGCACGCTCTTTAACTCCCTAGTTTGGAGTTTGCAGATCCTGATGGGCTTAGACAAAAGGTCAGGTTTCCTCCCTGTTTCTAGGCAAAATTAGGTAGGTAGGTAAGTGTTTGGGTTAGCATATCTTATTATACCATCTCTTCCTCTCCCTTGTGCCCTTCCATGGCTTTCATTGCTCTTAGATAAAAATAACAATCTTCGCATCAGTCAACTTTTCATTGTGGTGAAAAAGTCACCCAAGGAAAAACAACATGAAGAAGGGAAGGTTCCTTTTGATTCGTGGTGCCAGAGATTTCAGGTCACGGGAACTTGGCTCAGTGGTTCATGACCTCATCTGTCCTGCCTGTCCTAGAGTCTCTGCTGAGATAGAGACACTTCCCTACTAGGCCTACTGCCTGCTCTCTACCGATCTAGCCCTTGTCTGACGTTTCCATCAAAATGTGGCTTTCTCTCAGCAAATTCCAGATGTTTCCTGCTCGGGAAGATGTGCTGCCTCTGATGTTCTGGCTTACAGCTGGAGAGCCGGCATCTCAGTTTGGTGTCTGTGGCGCTGGTGCTATTTCAGGATCAGATGGCAGACTGTGGCATCTAGACTGCTTGAGATGGTTTCGGAGTAAGTTTTAATATCACCCGGAGAAGTCAGCAGCTTGTCTCTGCAGGTACTCCAGGACTTTCCACCCAGAGATCTACTCAGGTGCAGCTCAGAGGACTGGGCTGTGCTTTAGGGACTGGGCTCTGAGCACCTCAAGGCATTTTTAATTGTCTTTTGTGGGCCTGCCTCATCCCTAGTCACTCCCCCCAAAGCTTGCCTTTAGGCTTTCCTGCACTGAGTCAGCACGAGCACCCCCTCCTGCTGCCCTGGCATTGTGAAATCAAGCTAAGCCCAGTCTGGTTACAATGCACCAGTTCATCAGGGAGCCCACATCCTGTACTCCTTTCCAAGGTGATGTTTAGCCAGCTGGCAAGCAGTAGTGAAAACCATCTGAGGCTGCTAAGGATTCAGGACCCTGTACAAGTCAACAGAAAGGGCCACGGGAAGGGGAGGCCGTTCCTCTGACCAGAGAGCTCTTTCTGCCTCACATTGGTTCTGGCTTGCACACCGTATCTCTGGCTGGCACTCAAAAATCCACCACTGCTGCTTGCTGGTGGCCTGGCCCTACCACACATAGCCGGCTCATGGCTCATTTGGAAGTTTTGTCTGTGTTCTGCTGATGACTTTTCAGAAATAAGCCAGTAGTTTTGGGGATGGTCTCCCTACATATCATTTTCTATCGTAGTCCGAAGGGAGACATGCTTGTTAACTGACACCTACTCTTGCCCTTGTTGTGAATATAGATATCTTAGGTAACGGAGAGGGGACTGGGTGAGGAGGTATATGCAGGAGAGGGTGGTGCCGAAATAGAATTATGTTTGGTCACTGGTGCTAAAGGAATTTCCAATCTTCTGGTTTTGAGACTGATTGACTCTGACTTTAATAGAAGCTCCCAGGCACTTCTTGAGCACCAGCATTGACTTCTTTCCACCCTCTTTTTCTTCCCCTTCATGGTCCCTTCCTTTCCCCCACTTTCTTCCATTCTTTGTCAGTCTTGCTGCGTAGCCCATGTTCATTTCAAACTCTTGGCCTTCCTGCCCCAGTATCCCACATACTAGGGTTCTAGGCCTGCTCTACCAAACCTGCTACCAGTATTTATTTCTGTTACTGGATGAATTGTGTCCTTTTCTCCCCAGATTATATTGAAGATCAAATTCTCAGACCCTCAAGACTGTGATTATATTAGGAGGTAGGGTCTTGAAGGAGGTAACAGAAGAAAGATCAGGTCATGTGCATGGTCCACGCACGGTCCAATAGGAATACTGTTCTTGTAAGAAAAGACCAAGTCGCAGATGGGTACAGGGAGAAGACTGTGTGAAGACAGAGAGGTGAAGTCTCTGATTTCCAGGCAAGAGTAGATATCCTCAGATGTCAACCATGCTGAGCCTTGGCCTTGCATGTCTATCTGTGCTCCACCACTGAGAGGAAGCCATTTTTTTTTCTGAAGCTACCCAGTTTGTAGCGTTTTGTTTTGGCAGCAACAGAAGACCAAAACACCTTTATTCAGACATGATTGAAGGTTTCTAGAAGGCCAAGAGGAGCCCTGGACAACATTTTTCCATTTTTACCGGCTTCTCCTTGGGATCTCAAGATTGGCAGCTTCTCTTTGGCTGCTCCACCCATTTCTGTCCAGGCAACCATCAACCTTGCATTGGTAGTTAGATGAAATGCTCAATAAGTCTAGAAAAATCTACTCTGGTCTTCGTTCCCTTCTGTGAACACCTTATAAAAGGGCTCATAGAGCATCAGTATCACCAAGCACAGCATGTCCTGCGTTCTGGAACGTTCTATAGGCAGTGTGGTAGGTACCATGATAGGGGTCTGCAGAGACAGGGGAACACAAAGCAGGAGAACTTGAACCTGTAAGAGGAGATTGCAGAAGGCTTTGGAGAGATGGGAGCAGGGCCTGCTGTCCGTCAGTACTTTGACTGCAGGGGCTGGGTCTTGCTCACCTCCCCTCACCTGTGTGGGCTCTCACACCTGCTTTTCCACAGAGGAGGAAGTGAATTGCTAGTGTGTCAAGTGAAGGACTCCCTTGATGGTCCTCCAGGCTGATGATTCCATGAACCTGTGATCTAAGAAGCCCACAGCAGTCCAGCTGCGGAGCTGCTAGCAGGTGACCCGGGGACTCCAGATGTGGGGCAGAGCACCATGCGATGGCGTTTCTGAGCCGTCAGGCTGGAAACAAGAGAGGTGGGTACAATGAGTCTCCCTTCTGAGCTCGGGCTTCTGGGAGGATCCCGAGGTGTGACAACAGGAACCTGGCCACTGTGGCTAGATCTATTACCTCTTTTAAGAGCCTAGCTCTTAATATAGTCACACGGATGGTCAGATTGTAACATCTTGTTCTCCACAAAATGAAGGTTGGTCAAGCTCCTCACAGCTGTTTCCCGCCCAGAGGAAAGCCCCTAAGTTCCCAGGCAGTGTAAATTGTGTGTTTATAAGACACGCCTCATGTCCCGAGTATACAAAAACACTCCATGTGCACAAACCTGCAGCTGGTTCAGCAGGGATCCCAGGAGCTTGGGAACAGGGATGGGGAGGGGTGTGAATGGATAAGAGAAAGATTCAGTGCCAATTAAGCATGCTCTGCTCTAGAGAATACTCAGCCGATCTAAAACTGAACTTCAAAAAAAATGAACAAATAGCATGAGTTTTTGGGAAAAAATTTGGGTCCTGATATCATTTAAAGTCAAGTGGCTGGCCCCAAGCAGTGACTGCTGGTCACTAGTCTGGGTGCCCAGCTCCTGAAGATTCTGTGGCAGTTTATGTCCCCCCATCTGAGGGACCCCAGTGTCAGTAACTATCCTTTGTGGCTGGCTTTTGTAAGATGGAGCAGAAACATGAAAAGTCCACTTGCTGGTAAGAAAACAGGCGATGGAGGAAGGCGGCCCTCTCTCTACAAGGACTGTGTGGTGCTTTCAGATGAACTGTTTTGTTTCACGCTGAGCTGAGTTCACCTGGGGCAATGACCTTGTGACAAGAATATCAGGCAGAGTCCAGATCAGCAAAGAGGACCGGAAGAGGAAGAGAAGTGGGTGCAACCATGCGAACTAGTG
Source organism: Microtus ochrogaster (assembly GCF_000317375.1). Classification (NCBI taxonomy): domain Eukaryota; kingdom Metazoa; phylum Chordata; class Mammalia; order Rodentia; family Cricetidae; genus Microtus; species Microtus ochrogaster. The sequence goes on from NC_022012.1 coordinate 45,472,033, forward strand.
ACTGGCAGAAGCCCCGCCAGAGCTGCTGCTTAGCCTCCTTTTGAATCCTTCAGTTAGACCTGATCAAACGAACAAGGGCAAGGCCGTGTAGGGAAAAATCTCAGTCTATAACAACCCAAACCAACCAACAAAACAAAACAAAATTGGTTCTGACCAAAGATGGAAGACGGAATTACTGGCGTCATCAGATGCTATTCAAAATAGTAGACCCATCCTTAGCTGCACTGGGGCCCAAGTCTCCTAGGGTTAAACAGGGCAATGTTCTGTCAGTGCCCACAGTGTCCACAGTGACATTTATGGCAGTGAAAATAAGAACAAGTATTGCAGACTGAACATTTGATCTGTTCAGGCCCTGTACTGGATACACATAGTCCTATAAAGGATCATGTCTGTTCCTTTTCTATACAGGAGAGAATGAAACATAGAGAAATCCACTTGTTTTTGCAAGGTCACAGAGGAAACTGTGGAGCCAGAATACAGTTCCGGGGAGAGGGGAGTCAGGGCCCAGAGCCTATGTATGCTCTGTGTGGCCCCAGGCTCTGTTCTGGGGAGACACCCTCTAGGGTTTTTTTTTTCAGGGGGAGGGGGCTCAGGCTCTGCTAGCAGGAGTCATGGATGCCAGAACCAAAGACTGCTCTGGGTTTGTGTGAAGCACCCCATCTTATTCCACTCAGTCATGTGACTAACAGAGTCTCAGACTTGCTCTTTAGGATGTCACCTCAGGAAGCCAGGCTCCTCTGAAGTCTGGGTGAGTGGATTTTAGGGGACACTAAGTGAGGCTTGAATGTCACAAATATAACTAAGGAGAGGAGGGGAGGAGGGGGGGAGGGAGATAAAGACACACACACACACACACACACACACACAGACAGAGACAGAGAGAGACAGAGAGACAGAGAGACAGAGAGGGGCTGAGGCTGTAGTTTAATTTATTACATCAGGGAGCAGGAAAGGAAGTGATTGAAGCCCTTTACACGGTTTAAGCAGCTCCCCTCCCCACCTCTTTTCTGAACTCTGGTTGTCTTCTTCCTATCTGTGTTCACAGCTACAGCCCCAGAGCTGTCCCTCTCCCACCACAGCCTCATGATCTGGAGGACACAGAGTGCGGGTCTGACACTCATGTACGGGGCTGCTGGGCTCACCATTGGTAAAGGCTGACTATGCTGGGGCCGCAACCCCCAGACTCCTGCTCTCACATGCTGCAAGCCCTAGCCTCTGTTTCTCTCGCTCTCTCTTCTGCCTGACCCCCTCCCCTTCCCCAAGACCTGGGGCAGTCAAGAGACAAACCTCTTCTTCCTCCACCCTCCATCCATGCAAGTCCTGCACATGGCTGACGCCTCATCTCCCAGTGACCTCGCAGGAGTGCCTAAGTGAACGGCCTCAGCTGCTTGCTTACAGTCCAGGGCTTTGAAGAGGGAGAAAAGAGCTGTGATGGAAGTTGGGTTTCTTTCCTCTTTGCTTGAAGGGACTCTCTGATAACTAGCCAGCTCGTCCCCGTGTCTTACAGGACAGGGCTAATTCTGCTCCCCAAAGACCTTGACATTTTATCCTGTGTTAAGCACCCCTTCTTCAGCCCCATCAGCTGGGGGAAGGCGGCAGCACCTCTAGCAACCTCAGGTTTCAAACCTCCCCCTGGGAGGTGCAGCTTGTCAGGGCAGGCAAATCAGTTTTGCTTGGAGATTTCAGGAGAAGAAAGAGAAGCCCAGAGGCCTCGATCTCATGCTATGTTCTGGGAAGCTGCATCTCCCGCTGCTACTTTCAAGTGAACCCACGCTCATTACAAATACTGAAGAGGTGTGTGATTCCGAGGAGGGGCCTGCAAAATGGGAACTTGGCCTAGCGTCACCTCTGAGGGCCAGTGGGAGAGGACCGCAAGCCTGTCCAGATCTTATCTTCTCAAGAAGGGACAGGAAAACAGCACAGCGGCCCAGACAGGAACACCAGCTAGCGTCTACGTACCACACCCCCATGAGGGGTGAATTTGCCGTTTCCCATGAAGATGAAAGAGGAGAAGCGCAACAGGGCTTCCCTGAGGTTCCATGGGGCAAGGCAGGGGCAACGAGGACGACTCACGGCAGTTGGCTCTGCCAGATCCCCCTGAAAGAACACTGGGGGGACTTACCCACTCTTTTATGAAGAGGCAATACAGCAATAAAGCCAGTTGCTGTGGTGTTTCCTTCTCCTCCTCCCCCTTTCCTCCTCTTTATGTTTATTTTGTTTCTGAGACTAGGTCTATGGTAGCCCAGTCTGTCCTTGAGCTCACCATGTGGGTGAAGATGACCTTGAACTTGTGACTACCACGCTTCTCCCTCCTGAAGTTTATTAGATCTCTGCGGTGTGTCCTCGCTTGGCTTTGGGAAATCCAGTTAAACACAGGACAGCCCTTACCCACATAACAAAACCAACCACAAATAAAGAGAAAGTTAAATGACATGCCACATACGCACACACACACATTGCACACAAAAGCCGTTACAAGCGGTACATGACTAATTGGCAAATGAAAGGCACGCTCATTCTCAGTTTGCTCCCACACTGACATTTTGCTAAAGAGGTGGAAGAGCCCCAAGGATGTCTCAGCGCTGCAGTTATCTGAAGTGGGGGCGGAGGGGGGGCGGGGGAACGGTGGCACAGCTCCGATAAGGCAGCTTCTTGGTCAGAGGTACCTCTACTTGTCTCCTGTTACAACGTAGAAAAGGCTTGTTTTCTGAGCTGGATTTAGTCCTACCCTGGCCATGCTCGCCGAAAGCTCTGGTTCCATCACACATGCTCCCTTCTGCGTCCCTCTTCCTTCAGAGTCTGTTCCGGAAGGTTCTGTTGTTTGTCGAGGCACCGATATAAGGCCATGCTTCTGGCCTCCAGGACAGACACCAGCAGCAGTGTGTCTGCCGTTATCTCTGCTTTCCATCTCTTCCCCCAGGCCTCTGGGTTGAAGGCCTACAGGATCCTTAATAGAAATGAATTGGATTTGAAGCTAATTGCTTGGGAACAAATCCCAGCCCCATTGCTCTCTAGAAATGCTGCGTCTCAACCTCCTCATCTAGAAAGGGGGTCTGAGAAGGAGATCTTTATCATATGATTGCTCTGAAACTCAGAGCAGATCCCAAGAGCCCAGTGAGCGTTGGGGGTTCTTCTTACACTTGCACCTGAGTTCAAACACCCGCCCAAGTGTCTTGCTAAAAATGCAGATTCTTTGTAGTCCTGGGTGGGAGTGGGTTTTCCGCATTTCTAGGAAGTTTCCCAGCTGGTCTAGTGGTCACTGGTCCAAGCACTACACCTGGGGTCAAAGAGCACTGCAGGGCCTCAGCATGAGGATGCTGTGTTCCCTGGGCTGACCTTCAGCGCTGACGGCTTTCCTGTGGCTTTCTCTGCACGTGGAACACCCCACCTCCTTCCTCTATTCCCGGTCTCACCTCTCTCGTCATCACCGGCCTTTTTGTCACCTGGGTCTATTTCCCCCTCTGACCCCACTCTTCCCGCAGATTCTGCCTCAGGGAGGCACTTGTCACCCTGACCATGCTGCTTTAAAGTTTCCGGTTTAGGTCTACAGTTTGCCTGAAGTTACCTTTAGTTAAAGCCCTTCTGATTTTTCTTCTTTTTCTGTGGCCCATCAGGAAGTGTATAGATAGCTAATTTCTGAGTTATAGCAATGTCTCCTACCCCCTGCAAGTTTTATGATAAAATTAGCCTGTTCCCACCCACCATCTTTCTTTTTATAATTTGGCTCTTCCATGATCTATTTTTTGATTTAATTTTGTTTGATTTTAAGTATCACTGTTTTGTGGTTCCACCCCCTCACTATACAGTAGTGATAATAATGGTCCCTACCTCATAAGGATGTTGGCAGAATTAAATGAGTCTTTGGAATAGTGTTTGGGACCAGGCAAGCCTCTCAAGGATATAATTTGTTGTTGCTATTTTCAAATCCTTTTGAAAAGTGAGATTCTGTTGTGACATGATCACCTTCATTAATGTCAGCATTAGTATATGATATGCTAATAAGCTTTCATATTGCATTAGAAATACTCAAGACATCTTTTTTTTAGTTTTTTATTGAGAAAAAAAAGTTTCCACCTCCTCCCAGCCTCCCATTTCCCTCCCCCTCCTCCCGCCCTTCTCTCCCTCCCCCACTCCTCTCCCCCTTCCTCTCCAGTCCAAAGAGCAGTCAGAGTTCCCTGCCCTGTGGAAAGTCCAAGGTCCTCCCCCCTCCATCCATGTTTAGGAAGGTGAACATCCAAACTGGCTAGGCTCCCACAAAGCCAGAACATGAAGTAGGATCAAAACCCCGTGCCATTGTCCTTGGCTTCTCATCAGCCCTCATTGTTCGCCATGTTCAGAGAGTCCGGTTTTATCCCATGCTTTTTCAGTCACAGTCCAGCTGGCCTTGGTGAGCTCCCAATAGATCAGCCCCATTGTCTCAGTGGGTGGGTGCACCCCTCGTGGTCCTGACTTCCTTGCTCATGTTCTCCCTCCTTCTGCTCCTCATTGGGACCTTGGGAGCTCAGTCTGGTGCTCCAGTGTGGGTCTCTGGTCTCTGTCTCTATCTCCATCCATCGCCAGTTATAACGAAATAGATATAGGGATATATATATAGGGATATATATATAGGGATATATATAGGGATATATATAGGGATATATATAGGGATATATATATGGGATAGTAAATATATAGGGATATATATATATATATATATATATATATATATATATATATATATATATATATATATGGGATAGTAAACTCCAGGGGCCACGTCTCCTACAGTCTATTGGACGATTGGAATAAAATAAAACCTGTCCTTTCCACCTCTGGGTTGGGTCACAGTGGTCTATCAGGGGCCCTGTACTCTCATCACTGTTAAAGGCATTGGACCTTATAGTCTCAGCCAAAGCCATTCTCTTGAGCCTGGTCTTTTCTCAAGCCATCTCTATAGCTTTCAGGTCCATTCCAGTCCTTGACCTTCGGGTTTGGTCTCTCATCTCTGTACCAACTAATGTTTTCATCCCAGTGACCGAGTTTCAGCAGACTTGGTACTGCTGGCTCCTCTGACTTGCCACTCATGTCAATTCCAGGAAAATCACCACGTGTGATCCTAGCCCCAAGGATTTCCTTGATGACGTCCTAGGGCTCTTCTGTGCCCGCTCCATACCCTTATGACTCCCAATCCAACCACCCGGTGACATTTATGATGCATCCTGCAAAACCCTGATGGAAATGACGGGAGATAAAAGATAGATACAATCCAAAGAAAAGTTCTGGCTCTCATACAGGTTTTATTTTTGTGGGGATGGACAGGCAGTAAGCTCGTGACGACACAGTGGCATAAGATCCACGCTCCCCAGTGTAGAGTGCAACCCTGTGAAATTAGGATGTGTGTTAATAAGACACGCAGGTGATTTGTGTGCACAATACAACTGGAGACATACCATTCAGGCCATGGCGGAAAGGAGGTTGGTAAGTGACTGTCTTCTATGGCATGTACAGAGAAGCTGATTTGGTGAGTTGCGTCTGTCTGCTTAGTGACCAGAAGAGAAAAGGAGGGTGGTCACTGGAGGGGGCAGCAAGCACAGGTTATGGGTTGTGGACATAATTTGAAGTAAATAGAACTTTCAGATTGATTGGGTGCAGAGAGCCGAGAAAAGAGAGTCCGGGATGACCCCGAGGTTTACATCTGAGAAACGAATACTCCACTGCAGTTTGCTGCGGGATCAGGTTTAGTGGAGAAAATGTTCTTGACATGTTTTGTTTGGGGGCAGGGTCTTTCTCTCTGTTGTCTCGATTGCTTCTGTAGATCCTTCTGCCTGCCTCTGCCTCCTGAGCGCCGGGGTTAGAAGCACCCGACAGGTCAAGCCAGCGTGTTAAGGTGCGTGTGTGTGCACCAGATGTGTGTAGAGATCAGTGTTAAGGTGTGCGTGTGTGCACCAGATGTGTGTAGAGATCAGTGTTAAGGTGTGTGTGTGTGCACCAGATGTGTGTAGAGATC